>NW_019416248.1:0-60457 GCF_000390285.2 Anoplophora glabripennis
TAAAAAGATATGGAGGGGCTTTGTTTTTACCAATTGGATTTCCAATAAAAAGTTTTAAAGCCAGAGCTTCGAATTTGGAGACATTTCGTCAGTTTTCGAAGACCTTCAAACGAAATAAAGGCTACTATAAATGATTTTAAAGCCAGAGCTTGGAGTTTAGTGACTTTTCGTCAGTTTTCATATAACTACAAACAAAATAGACGCTACTACAAACAACTGCAAACGATTTTAAAGCCAGAGCTTGGAGTTTGGTGACTTTTCGTCTACAAACAACTACAAACGATTTTATAAGCAGGACTTGGAGTTTAGTAACTTTTCGTCAGTTTTCCAAGAACTACAAACGAAATAAACGCTATTGCAAACAATTATGTACAAACGATTTTAAACCCAGAGCTTGGAGATTGATGATTTTTCGTCAGTTTTCGAAGAACTACACACGAAGTAAACGCTACTACAAACAATTACAATCGATTCTAAGGCCAAAGCTTGGAGTTTAGTGACTTTTTGTCAAATATCATGTAACTACAAACGAAATAAACGTTACTACAGACAACTACAAACGAATTTAAACCCGGAACTTGGAGTTTAATATTATTTCGTCAGTTTTTGAAGAATTACAAACGAAATAAACGCTACTACAAACAACTACAAACGATTTTAAAGCCAGAGCTTGGAGTTTAGTGACTTTTCGTCAGTTTTCGAAGAACTACAAACGAAATAAACGCTAGTACAAACAACTACAAACGATTTTGGAGCGATAGTTTGGAATGTAGTGACTTTTAGTTAGTATTCGCCGAACTACAAACGAAATATGTGCAACTACAAACAACTTTACACAATTTTAAAAACATAATTTAACGTATAGAAGTTATTATACACAAATAAACTTGAAATTAGAAGCGCTTTTTAAATTTACCCATGGCAAATTTTTAAAATAGCTCTAACGTTTTTTCCTTGCTACTACAAACGAAAATTCGTTCACTGCAATCAACTACAAACGATTTTCTATAAGAATCAACCATCAGATTTAAGTGCGGCTAAATTGGTGGGATGGGTTTTTTTATAGGCCATATAACTTTTTGATTGAGCTGCTACAAATGAAAATATTGTTACTACAAACAACTACAAACGAAAATCTATAAGAATTTAAAAAAATTTTGAATTTTTAAAAGTCGGGTGCCAGGTTCACATAGGTGTATGAGTGAGTTAAATTAGCCTTTTTGTCTCTCCTTCCGTTGGGTTTAACCAGTAGTATTAAAATTATTTAAGAGATGCTTTGTTTTTGAGATATAAGGTATATTTTTTAGAAAAAAAAAAATGATGAAAACAATAGAAATATTTAAGTACCTAACATCTAATGTGACTATGTCGTAATGCGACAACGTAACGACCCTTGCAATATTCATAAATATTTTCAGGCGGTTTGTAGTCACTTCATTTACTTGTGTTTGTGTACTTTTAAATAAAATAAGATGGCAAACAATACATGAAAATTTATTTGTAAATTGAAACAACCAAAAAATTACTAATTAATATTACATCTAGACAAAGCGAAAAGTGAATCAAAAATGAAATGATTTGAAAAATATTTTGTGTAAAATGGGCGCCTCCGTACTGTAGACAAGCACGACATCTTCTAATTATGGAGGTAGTGGCCGATCGACACTGAATTGGAGTTAATTATCGACACGCTTGGACTATTCGCTATCTTAGATCTTCTAGGGAGGGTATCAACTGGCACCTCGTAGACTTTTTGTTTAACAGCACCCTAAACGAAATAATCCATCGGTGTCAAGTCCGGTGAACGTGCGGGCCATGCTGTAGATCCTCCACGACACAATATATTTTTTATTACTGAGAAATATTAAGAAAAATGTGCGAGGTGAATTAGGTTTTGCCAACTTCTTTCAGATTGTGCCTATTTTTTATTAAGTTCTGACCTTGCTAAACTCACTTGCAGAAAGTTTGTATATTTTGTGAGAGAAAATTTAAAACCACTTCCCTATTAATTAAAAATACGTGCATTCCAGTTGCGAATGACGATCGGTCGTAACAGGCAAATCTCTGCTATGCTTTATGGAAGCCATCTACGCGTCGGATAAGGGAAATGAAAAATTTAATGGGCTTCACTTCTGCAATATCTGCAAGCGACAGCAGTACCGTAAATTTAGATTAATTCGTAATTTACCATTACCTCTACCGAGCTTGTCGCGATGCAGGCGATACTTACCGGGATGTGCGGTAAAATTTTATGTTTTAAAATCTAATTGCTTTTGTGGTTAGCGTTGGATTGTTGGCATTACTGAGCTGACGGGGAATTCTCGAAGGAGACGAAGGGGATTTACTACGGTTTAACTGTCTAGATCTTTTATTTATACGCCTACCTTTACTTACACTGTTGAAATATCGGAAAATACTCGGTGCTTTATCGGATTTTAATTCAACTTAAAAGTCAAAAACTCGTTGGGGTAGAAATTTCGATATTTTAGGAGCTACTTTCTTGGAAAATGATTCCCTCCGATCGAACCACCCTCGCGCCCAGCGAAAAATTAGAATGAAGTAGATGACCTTTATTTGGCGTGTACTACACGTCTTGAAAATAACGAAATAGCATTGCATTCTGCCAGTAGTAATTAAAATATTCACACTTTGTAGGTAATAACTGATTTATGTCTGGAGACTCTTCAGACGAATGATCTCAACCAGACGTTGTGAGTGCAGTGGATGGATCAGTGCTGGACGGGACCTTCGTCCGCAGAGTAGTTGCTTTCCACAGTGTCACTAGTTACAAGGGACCTGTTTAAGTTTCCTCTAGACTGTGCGTGACTCGAACGTATATCGCTGAAGTATTCACGATTTGCATGGAACTTATCCCGAAACTTCTCGGTAATCATTAAAGACTTCCCACCCGCAGATATGTATCTACATAAATTATTAATTATTATGGATTACGGCGAGGTACACTTTAAAATTTCCCACTAATTACAGACCACGAAGACCACCCGTACGTAACATATATTGTATGAAAGATATGATACCGCGTAATAGTAATCCGCAGTAACTTTGCAAGTTATACTTGGGTATAAAGTAATCCGAAACTGCGGGTTAGATTTTAAAGCCAGTGTTTGATTTCACAGTGTCAGAACAACGCGAAGCCTACGATAGTGGTTGTATAGGGACTTCGTAAGGTTATTGCAGCCACCCAGAAGTAAAATAATCATAAAATTTTATTTTTTACATTTTTTTAAAATTGTTTATTAACGATTTTTTGCATACATTTTTTTTCCACATTTTTTAAATACGCCATTTCGATGGGAAATTTAATTCTCTACAAAATTTTTCCTATGAACCATACCGAACTCCTTGGTTTATTCATCTAAAATGACCATTTGAACTACTCACGATTGTAATAAAGTATCTTCATCATAGTTCCTTTTAAAATCCTATAATCAATAGCCTATAGGAGATAATGCTGAATGTAATAAAAACTGCACTAATAAGAGTTTTGAATGTGGAAACTTTAACTGGTATGCGGATATCCTTAGCAAATCTAAATTTGATCTTGAATTAGATAAATCTCCAAGAAAAAAAGGTATTGCTGTAATTTGTTACAATTAACTTTGGAACGGTGTAAATTGTAACTCATCAGTATGCAATTGTAACAGATTCTAAAAATTAATTAATAATGCCTTGTTTCAAAATAATACATTTATTAATATAAACTAATATACGGGGTGTTTTAGTCATAATGTCATTAATTTTAACCACGTATTCGGAAGGCCTAATGAAGACGGAAAATTAAAAAAAAAATGTTTCTCAAATAAGCAAATTATATGGCATAACTGCCATTGTGCGATTGCCTTTAACGGTCGTAAATACGAGCAGCGTATTGTAGCCACCCAAACTGGCAGAGTCGAGCGACGTGTCCAGAACGAGTTGGAAACCCCATCTTTAGATTGTACACCTTGACATTTACCGATGATCGGGGAATTTTTGAAACGGACAAATTCGTGCCGACTGTATGACTTTATAGGAATGCACTTGCGAGAGTGTACCATCAGATGATGGACTGTAAATGCTTTTACTTGTCTCATGTAAAGGGCATGGAAGTGGGTATGGACGGCTGTTATGGGTTCGAGATGTAACTGGTGTATAAATTATAGAATCAGTAGTCAAATGAATACAGTAAGTAGCGCGTAAGTAGACCGGGATTTGAAAAAAGAAATTTTTTGAACGTAGACGTTTCGTCTCTTTATTGAGCACATATGAAGTGGCAGACATAACAAGGAGAGTAACAATGACATTTATGAAAAGAATATTTGATATATATCCGGGCGTAATTATTATGTATTTCAGATTCATTGCTAATTGTTGTTTATTTTTTACTATTTAATGAGCTTGATTGCATAATATTTGTAAAGATTTTCACCTGCACTGGAGGCGAATCATTAGTACATGCTACAATTACAACATATTATGATAATGATAAGGAATTACATAATTATTTCAGCAATTATGGAAATCAAAAGATATTTTTCGTTTTTGTCGTAGCATGTGTTTAATAAATATATATATGGAATATTTAAACCATTTAAACATCGACAAATCCTTTCTTATAAAAATAGCCAAAATGCAGTGGTTAACGATTTTCCTCCCCATCGCCACCACCGTAATCGAAATTCGACCTAGAAAGATCCAACCTATACAACGACACTAAAATCACCCCGATCGGACCATGCCTGCGCCCAGCGGTCGGTACCGAACATGTATCACACTTTGAAAATTTCTACTCCCCATGTACAAACTTTATACTACCATTCCTTAAACATTTTAAAGATTTTTGTGGGTTAGCTAGGCATATTAATTTTCGAAAACTCAATTCGGGCACGTACTGAACAAAATAAATTGATATATTACGATTTGTAGAAATAATTTAATCTACCTACCAGCAGCCGACATAGTTTTTTACATGTCACGCTAATTAACTACTAGTATGCAGTGATTTATTATACCTTCACTATCTAGGGCAGTGTGTAAACAATATTAAAGTCAACCTAACGGTCTCCTATGCATATCTCAGTATTTATTATTGCCTCAGTATATAGTCCAAAATTACTTTCTTTTTTTAAATTTAATTGACTTCGCCGCGTCGTTTCATAATATGCAGATTACTTGCAAAAATCCAAAACTGATAGCCATGACACACTTTTCTAGAAACCTTAAAAGCACGAGAGCCAGTTTGACGCGAATTCATAAAAATATCACGATCGGTTCGCTTACGCATGCATGTCTAATACCGTATATTCGAAATAATTCAAATGTCAGCCATTGTTTAGAAATCGATTTATCGATTACATAAAGCAGATTTTTGTAAAGTTAGCTCTCCAAGTAGGCCATGCCTGGTATAGTTCGTATCGACTTGTCGACGAGGTTTTTTCAGAGGTACTTCGAGTGAAAGTAGTAATCTGGCTATGTTTTGAGATTTATTTAATTCATAAAATTCAATTCCCGGCTAGCCTGCCGTATAGAATTTCGCGGATTTTCTTCGAAGTACTGTAACAGTCTAGCTGTATTAACATTGTTTCTTACCTTTCGGTCAATTATTTGATTTTTCCGAACAGAAATGCATCTTCATTTCGTCGCAAGGTCTCCTCCAATCTTGTACAAGTTCCATGATCAAGAATGAGGGGCTCTGGACACCTTTCTTGATATAACTCTAGAGCTCTTCTTGAATTTTTTTGTGACTTCCCGTAAATTAGCAACATATCAATCTTTTCTGAACGAGAAAACATTTTTTAAGCACAAAAGCTATACGTTTGACATTCGTATTGAGTAATGACAAGTATTTTGTGACATTTATCCACTTTAAACAACGAACATTCAATTATTTTCCAACGACTACTTGATCCTTCCACCGATAACGTGATTTTTACGTGGTATTTCTTTTGAGACTCTAGGACGATATGGCTTATAACTTTTAAACTGGAACTAGTAATACAGAAAAATTTCTTTAATAAAAGTTTATGAGAAAAAAGAGAGCTTTTTAATAGGAAAAAAATTTGGGTATGTTTCTGGAAAAAATATTGATAGTTTCTGTCAAATCCCAAACATAACACTTTCGATTGAAAATGGAGCTTACTTCATCCCATTTAACGCCAACACCTTGTACATAGATGCTGTTCCCATAATCTAATTGGCCATATATTCCTTGTAGACATTGAAAGTTGACCTCTTCATTTATTGGCATTGTATCGAGATGACGGAATTCTGAGGCAATCACTTTTATTAGGAACTAGGAGATAATTTTTAATATACTTCGATATTAACCATGAAATTCCGTTTGATATTAGAAAGCGTGTAATATTTTTGTACTTAACAAAGTATTATGCAATTGTTATGATAGCATTTTGCGTTTGATCTACCTTGATTTTTAACGAGAATTAGTTTCGTTACTAAATTAACTTGCTGATATATTAGATAAGACCCCTTTAATAGTTTTGCTAAAACTGCCTTATTAGATACAATTTTGTCCTTTGTGTTATACTGAGGTGTATCTATAGGTTAACTCTATCAAAAGTCTTTGTTGCACCAACAAATCTCATTTAACTGGTTTTATTAAACCCCAGTCATATTGTAATTGTTATGATGATTATGTAATGACTTGCTCATCCTAGATCCTTTTAAAGCTTCCTTGTTCCACTGTTACTCAGACCACGTTTGGTAGCTTGAGGAATCTGTCCGAAGGTGTTGCCTATTTGCTTTGCCCCGTATTATTTTTCTTTACCGTTCGTGTAAGTTAACAAGTTAGTGGATTAGAAGTGTTTACAGTTTTGTTTCCGTATCTGCCAAAAAAAGATCATTTTCGTTGGTGGTTCGTGACACCGAAACCTTGCAAACAATATGAACAGTTATCATTTCGCTATTATTTCGAATTTCGTGCAATATGTTCCATTAAGGCTAACAATCGATATTTAGATACCGTTTATATTAACAGCGTTTTCCTTTCTTTGCTACACATGATGTGTTTTTAATGACTATAAGAATATAACTGTAAATTGTTTTTAGTACTGACGGCTTGTTAAGGTACGTGCAGAACAAAAATCTCCTAAAATACTACATTGATATGCAGGCTCTTACACAGAGAAAAATATTATTTATATTGTTAATAAATACACATGGTGTTCTACAAGCTCTATGACAAACTTTGACAGATGGTAAGCTGTGGTAATTTTTAAACATTTTTTTCTTTTACGTTGGTCCGATTCGTTTTTGTTTAGAACTTTCAAGCATACAGGTTGTAGAACACCCTGTATATATTCTGATCATGGTATAATCAGATTTTTTGCGGATAAACCTTATTTTGTAACAAGAACAATTGCTTCTAAGTAACGTAAAACGTCGATGACGATAAAAGTTGCTATTTATAGACTTTTAATATTATAGTTATTAATAATAGTTAATTTTAATTATAAATAACACCAGTAAAATGTCTGTCTATTATGAGAGAGGCATGTTGTTTTATGAGCAAGTTCTGTTATAGGGGAATTGTACAGGGAGGGGTATTTAAAAGGATTCGTCAACAAATGTAAAGGAAAATCTTTAATAATTAATTTTTTTAATTTTTCCTTGAGTAATATTTTGCATTGGCAACTGAAAGTATAAAAGTTTGCTTTATGTAAGAGACGTAAAAAGTATTAGTAAACTTGCTCGTACAATTTTCAGGAAAAAATCAAGGTTTTTGTTTTATAAAATAAAAAGTAGTAAAAATTATATTATTAAACTTTTCTTTTGAAGCTTTATGAAACAGTTTCCTTGATATTAAATTAAAATTATGCTGTGTCGTAAATAAATAACCTCACATGCAAAATCTTGACACCATTCGTTTGAAAAATATCATGTTATAAAAGACATTGGTATAAATATGTATCACATTATTAGCTATGGAATTCGAATAAATTGAGTAGTATTGCAAATTTTTAAAGCAAATACTTGAACAAATACTCTGACAAATACTTCGAGGTTTATGTCATTTAGAACACAACGGAAATTTTCGACCGACATACAGGGTGTTGCACCTAAGAGGGACTCTTTTGTAACTCTGCAACTGTAAAATTTATAAAAAAATGGTTTTAATAAAAGTTGCCTGGAATCATTGGGCCATCTAGAGAAAATATTTTTGGTTTTACAGGGTGTTCCATTTCGCGTGGGCGCTACATAACTTTGTTATTTTAAATGGAACACCCTGTATATGATTGCGTTTTTGAATTCCTTGGTTAATATTAGGTAGAATTTATTAAATGTACATTCGGGTGGCCCAAAAGAACGATTATTTTTTTTTCGTGTCTCTTGTGAAAATATGTTAGTTTATCATGTTTTAAGAGCCCCCTCAAAATCGGCTCAAAAAAATTTTTTTAGAGGTCGCTCAAGATTTTTAAAAATTTCCAAAATCGTCAAAATTTGAATTTTAAAAAAAATTTTTTTTTTCGTTATTTTATTATTTTCTAGGTTGAAAAAAAATCTCGATCCTGAAAATTTCAAATCGATATTTTAATTTCTAAAGGTCACTCATAATTATTTTAACTTGAAAAGTAGTGTACCTTAAATGTTTTCGAACGACTTCTAAAAAATAAATAACGAACCAATAATTTTTTTTTATTGAATTTGATGAACAAAAGAATAGAAATAAATCACGAGACACTTTAAGAAATTAAAAAGATATAAATAATAACAAGTGACGTTAGGCACTTTTATGTGTACAAATGATATCAAATAAATAAAACATGTAGTTTATGAGAGGCGGAACAGCGTGGCGTCGAAAAATAATTTAATTATTCCGCAAAATATACTCCTCTTTGCATATTTCGCAAATATCAAAATGGAACGCGAAAACGAGGTTCTAGAAAGCGGTCCCAGTCCTCTTTTTATTAAATAAACAATAAATATGTCACTTCGCTGACGAGTGGGCAGGTAACGGCAAACGCCAACGCGCTGTAGATCGACTAGAATATCCAAATATGAAAAGTTATTTATATGAATTCGAATTAATTATCACTATCCGAGGAGAAAACACGTCAAACTCATAAATTTTTATATATATTTTTAAGAAGCTACGTATGCAACACCTTGATATTTAAATGTTGTAAAGTTCAGCGGTGCTTGACATTCTGAACCTTGAACACTAGACTCGAAATACGTTTCACAGTTTTATATATTCGTTAACCAAGTTAACTTTCTAAGGTTAATAACTATTTTTGCGTTTTCGTGTTAGTAAATGCAAATGATATATATATTTGCGATATAATAAAAATCTAAAAATGAGAATCTCAGTAGTAGGCTGCTTCCCTCACTAAAGCTCCGTTCACACCAATCGCGAGTGTGAATACTGCTTAACGTTAATTCTATTTTTGTAGTCAGTTGTGACGCTTGGTCCTACATACTAGATCAATGTTCTAGAGATAAAAGAAACAGTTACATATTCACTCATTATTTCGCTGGAATGTCACTTATTTTTTGCTCACTTTGAGATAATGAAGAACAGTTAAATAACCCGTTTTCTAAAAGTCTTTTTAGTGACTTAAAACGGATTAATTTGCATACATATCATCTTGTCGATATACCAAATCAACACTTTGCTACTTACGCCATATGGCCTCATCGTATTGATTCAATTCCGATTATGTCGGAGCTCTTAAAAGCTTTTTTTATGATTCAGAAAATATGCAACTTTTCAACAAAAATCGTATCTCATATCCATTCTGTAACAACTAGGTCTCTCATGATCGAAATACAAAATAATTTTTTTAATGTTAAACGTTGCATAAAAATGATCAATGCTATGAACTGTACACATCAATTATTTTATGTCTATTTTGAAATTGGTCCTCTTTGCATGATGTCGTGACTCGTGAATGAAGTCACGATCATGTGTTATGTTTAAATGGGGCTTCATTGGCATTCCGAAGACGTTCCGACTGTTTCGGGTTACTTAAAAATAAACAAAAGATGCTGGTTACATAAGAGAGTTAAATAAAACTCTACTTAATATGATTCATTGTGGCGGTTTATAAAAATGTAAAGGAGAACGTCTTTGCAATTTAAACACATTTACCTGACACAACATTGACTTTATTTGAAGATATTAAAAAAAGTTTGAATTCGTTTAGAATAGAGTAAAAGTGTTATATTATTTAGGAATTGTCAGATCAAGTCTCTTGCAATAACAACATCGCTAGAATTATTAAACTTAAACCATTAAGCAATATTGCATGCTATTATTCAACAAAATAATAACAGAGGCAGTTTTTTATAAAATTTATTATATAGTAGATACCAGTAGCCGCTAGTATTCTAATTTAGGTTCTTTTAATAGTTTTTCTTTGGTATCAGCGCTTGTTGCGACAGAACAGCTATTCATTAATCTACAAGGAACCACTTTTACTTTTTCCAGCCTGATTCGGAAAAAAATCAATTAGCTTTTAATAATTACTTTGTGCCATGAGCATTTGTTCGGCTGTTCAAGTGTTCAGGGGACTATCGGCCACGTGAAACATGGAATAATGTAAGATTTTAGCTGATTGTGTTGATAATTACCTTGTATATTTGTTTTGCTGATTTTTGCGTAACGCAACTTTGTTTAAAATGCTTATCGGTGTTTTGTTATTGTTCAAGCACACGCTATTTAATAACTATGCGCGAATTTTGTCTAAACATACTAAAGGTCAGATAATTGAAAGTTAACAGGACAAATTGTGGCAATGAATAAAAATTAGATGTGATGTGTTAAGTTGAAGTCTTGCCTAGCTTTTACGAGAAAGATTTTTATGATGTAACAACTTTCATTTAACAGCTTCATATTTTTAAAATTGGCACTGCTGATTGGCGTAAGATATTGCATACGTAGGGTGCTAGACGGAACATTGACACAAATTAAAATAAAAATCGTCAGTCTATTATGGAAATCAAACATTTATTAGCGGTTAGCCTTGAGTGTTGAATTCGCCATTAGAAGGGTAAAACTGTTAGTGGTGATTGTTTGCGTATATTGTTATCTATGGAAATTAATAGTTAAATATGCTCTTTGAACGTTGAATGTACCACGGGTGTTAGAGGATAATAAAATCCCCACGATCGGCGTACATTCTATCATTAAATTATTTTTATGTAAAAAGTTACAGGTGTTTACAGCCTTTGTGCTGTAAAAACAATAACCTTTTTGTCTATCTGGACAAACAGTACTGCCAGCAGTGTCAAAAGCGACATTTCAAATTTTCCCGATTAACCGAGTCTTCTTTTAAACCTCGTCCGCCTTATATCCGTGCACAGCATTTATTAAAATCATCCGTTGTAAAACGCGAACGGCAATTGTAAGAATAAATTGCTCCTGCATGCGTAGGAACCCAGGCAATTAGCATAAGCAACCGGAAACGCTCATTGACAGTATGCGGACAGGTGCAATAATCACCTGCCGCTACTGAAAAGGTTAACGAATAATATCAAAAACCGTACAAACGCGCAGAAAAACTAGGAGTTACGGTTCGTAATAATGGAAATAATGACGTTAATTCGTGTCAGGGGACTATCGTTACTTCAGTTTAAAAAAGTGTAACGCCGCACAATGCTCAACATTGTAAATGAACAAATAATAGTTTTCAAGAAACATTTGTTATGCGTATAAAACAACGTCGTTACAAGAAAAATGATGAGCTATAAATAAAAATCAATTTATGGTTCGTTTTATGGATGCACCGCAATAAATACCCTGTATATTCCTTGTAAGTCGTGGTATAAGACGTCTGAGTAACTTTAGTAGACGTTAATGATACCCCAGGGGTCCAATTTGCTGTTGATACTAATAGACAGTTTGTGAGTAATGCTTGCCTGCGATGCTAATGAAGAAATATTGACACCACTTCGCTCATGTCTAATTCGTTGGCTATTAATAGAGCAAAATTGAGGAAAAGGAGGAGGATCATTTTTGTAGATGGTCAAAGATATACCGAACTGCTAAACACATCCTAGAAATTTACGGACTGAACCTTATAATTATTACTTTAGTAAGATTTAATTTTATTGCTCGCGAGGCAATAACAATATTTCATATTTTCTTGTGAGAACACGACATTTTACATACAGACTGTATGCAAATAAATTTTACCAACTGTCCGGGCGATGGTCTTTTATAATGAATTGTTGAAGAAGGATTAAAAGCTGACTTCGCCTTGGTAGTAAGGATACTTTCTAAAACGAAATCCTTGAGGGACGTTGTGAGAATTATTTGCCAAGTCCGGCGGGAGATCGGTCAAGGTACCCAAAAGAATAAGTAAGGATGTATCGTAATGTGTTGTATAGTTACGAGAAGCTACCGGAAATGTGGAGCAATAATGAATGAATAATAAAAGTAAAACAAGTAGTGCATAGCTCGTATACTAATAATCCTTAATAAGTAATTACGGATGTAATAACACCTATTTCAGTCAATCAGGAAATTTATCAATATACAAAGAGTTACCGGAAAGAAAATATGTTACACTGAAAGAAGATATAACAAACATTCAAGTATTAAATATGGAGCACCTGTGTTTTCTTGTATTATGTTACATTACATGGGAATTTGCACGATAATTCTTCCAACCTAAGACTGAAGCATCCCCTGAAAGATTGACTTTCTTTTCCAATTCTATTTCCTCTGGTTGTCACCGTTTTTCTGTTCCTCCATCTTATGTAAAGCTCAACATCAGCGGTTTCTAACAGAGCACACAGGATAATAATTTTAAGGTGTAGACAAGATTTAAATATGAAAAATCAAAACAATTACAAACATATATCCCACAAAACATGTGCCTGTAGCGTCTATCCTCATCCAACTAGAAGAAGCGTAATAGTCGGAAATTTTCTCATTTTTTCATTTCTGATTTAATAAAAGATGATAGAGGAAGTATAAAAATGTCTGGCTGCTGCTGAGATAAGAGAATAAAATAAGCTCGCATATAAAACTTCTGTTTTATCATTCACATCCCGTACTTTGTCGGAGACTTGTTTGTTTTCGCGATATGGTTGTCGAACGTAGGAAGAAAGTGTCACTGTTCACGCGGTTCAGTTACGACATAAAAACGTAGCGAGATCTCTTCTCTGTGCCGCCTCCAGCTGAACGATTGAGTTTTATTGGAAGCATTTAAATATTGTAGGTCGTTTCTCGAGAAATCTATAAAATTGTCACATGCCTGCATATTTACTGCTCTTGCTGCAGGAAAGTAGCCTGCGCAAAAAACAGTAAAGAGATCCTTCGGTATAATTTATAACAGAAATGTAACCAATTATAACGAGTACCAATAAATTTATGTCGAGTCGGGATCGTTAAAACTGTCGATTTTTAGTCAGGCGTAAACGTTTAGCCTAAATCCGCATACAGATGTCATCTAAATATTGGATTTGTATCTTTAATTCATGTAATGATTGAATGGGGGTGGTATTTATGACCTTTGACCTTTAAAAACACGTATCATAAGTGTGTTTTCACAGATTCCGTCGTGACAAATGTTTTTAACATTTTTTTTTCGCAATTATCATACCCCGCCGCTAGACAGACGTTTAAAATTTCTCACTCGTAAGTTTTTTCTTACTCTAATATCGTCTTTTTGCAACAGCATCGTTCTCTTCTGACAAAAACCATATCAACTCTGTCTTGATTAGTGTATATGTTTATTTCACAAAAACTTTAAAATGTAAACACAAAAATACACTGTGTTACTTGAAAACTGAAGTTTGTTTTTTAAACTTGATGTTTCTATGTTTGCCAAAACAGTACTTCTGTAAAATAATTTTAATTAAGAATGTTATTAATTTCTTGATCCTAAAAATGATGTGTAGCTGTAATCGTAATGAAAGAACATTATATGAATACTTGGGTTTCGACACGTCGATGAAATGATAAATATATCAACACAGGTAAAAATTAGAGATACATATCTCATGACTTATATATGAGTTGTGCAATATTTAGGTGTTACGAAGAATCTCATTAACTTTCTGAAATGGTTTGACATTTGCCGGTAGAATAGATTATCTTCTAGTATCGTCATGCTAAAATCTCGTGTGTTAGCCAATGGGAAATATTCATGGGTTTGCCTGACATTAATACTGTTACCAGGACTGTTTCTTTAGATAGGTGTATCATTTTTTTTGTTGTGTATCATTGTGTTTACTCAATCAAAAAATACTTTTAATACAAAATATTCCGGAATACTCATCTTCTGTTAATACACGTGAGTTTTTACATAATTATCTGGCGCGAGCTTCATTATTAAAGCTGATACGTACCTTCCAAGATGAAACACCTCTGCATTTATAATCCTCGGAATTATAAGTTAGCAAATTTGTATTCGACTTTTAATAGTACATGTGCGAGTCAGTTATTTTACTGTATAGTTTTTTTAGCTCAAATGTCTGTGTTTTTCGTGGGTAATAGTTGCCTAATGACGACTTAATATTTGTCATTAATCCCCTACTGGTTTATAAGTGATCAACTCTTATTAATTAACCATTAAGAGTAAATAATTCATAGATTGTAATAACGGACTTTTGCAAAGAATGTACGTTCTCCAATAACAGTGTATGATATTTACAAACCCGTTTGTCGTGTATTATTGAAAGGTAGAACAACAGTAAAAATATAGGTAACTGTTTTATTGCGGATAAATATAAGCTAAAAAGGATACAGGAGAGTAAGAAACTAACTATTTTGTATCTTTAACTTTCAGGTGACTCTCAAAAGGAAATTACAGGCTTTTGAAAATCATTTAGGATTGTCTTTTATCCTTTAATTTTTGCTACTAGTTTATTTGTTTTACTGTATAATACTAGCAATAATAAAATAAATTGTAGATTTGTTGTTTTTGATACTACAGAGTGTTCACATACTGAAGAGTCAATAAATCGAAGTGTAAAACGAAAACTCGATTGGCAAAAATGTTTTTTGCAATTATGATTTTTTTTAATAGATGACTCATTGTACTTACAACTAAAAAGTATGTAAACATCCATCCAATGTAGTAATGAAAGTTAACTGAATTTCGTCAACATTAAAAAAAATCGTAATCTCAGGGCCACCTAGTTTGTTTATTAATTACAAAAGCGTCAATAAAAGTGTAGTTAACGACAATATAGGATGAAATTGCGAAAATTTTCTGAAACTAGGAAGAAAAAAGATCGATTGTAGCTAGATTTACTGTTTCCAGCAATGCGAGAGGCAGAACATTCCTGCTGAAATAATTAACGCAAAGGCGGCGTTGTACTCTACTGGGCGATCGTGGGAACATTTCGAGAGCAGAAACTTAAATGGATTTTACTGTTAGAGCTGTTAACGACAGTCCATTTTACCTACATAATGATCCTTTATTGTTGTGAGTGTTTAAGTTGCCCAATTTCGATCTCAAGCAATTTACCGCTCACGGTTTGTTATTTGTCGGACCACATGGGTAATGATATATAATTTCCCGGCGAAAATACGTTTGCGTACGCTTCACGAAACCTAGAGAAAATTCCTCGAAATTGCCCAAATATTTATCGACCTTTCTTTATATTTTGTAAGGTATTATTACGCGCTATGTCATTATTTACTTGCAAGTATGTTGAAACTACGTTTATGTGGCGGTGCATGTCCACTAATTTGTTAAGCGAGTATAAAATTGTTTGATTAGCTGATAAAAAAGCGAAAATTATAAATGACATTCACCGAATACTATGCTAATTCAATTTTTTTGTTTCAGGTAAACCTCAAATTATTATTAGCGTGAGATTGGTATGTACCCATTGCACTAATTGTAGGTATAATGTACTATGTTGTCCAGCAAGGTGCAAGAAGCCGATGCTCCTTATTTATGTGTGTGAATTGTTTCCGTATTTATTTTTTGGCTTTTTCAATGTAAATTTCTTCAGTTGTCAAAATTTGGTATAATATTGTAATTTTGTTGTGAAATTGAATGCATTCAGCTATGTTAGATTTTTTTGCTCCAGTTTCTAAGAAGGAAAAACCGAATCCTTCTCCGTCACTGAAAAAAAACACCTTGCGACTTAATTCAATGCTAATCGATGCGCAATTTGAAATCGAACCCGCTAATTGATTATTCGCGACAAATTCTCCACAACCGAACTATTGAATAATACCCGAATCGCAAAAAACTTAAAAAAAACAGTCCCGTACTATTATGCAAATGATCCCCACCATACTAATCACAGAAAAGTTATTCTTATAAGGTTGTGGCAGTAATCGGTTCCTTTAGACCGTAACTTCATGTGATCTAATGCAGCAATCGAAGCAGAAAGAGATAAGTTAGCGACCGTACTTAATATTAATTGTATCTAGTAAGTTACCCAGCAGGACTGTTAGTCAAGTCGGAGGAGGTCCAAAACGTCGCGATTGTGGTCGTTTTCCATAAACCCTAACCTAAATGGGCGAGCGCCACATAGTGAGGAAAAAGTGTCATTAACAATGCGAGAGAGGATTTTTGTTCTAAGTGAAATTTTCTACAAAAAAAATCGATATTGCGCAGACAACTCGTCTGTTGCTGAGTTATCGACCATTATACTTATGTCATACTTGCCTTATTTTGCAAAATTCACTTCATTCTTGAGGATAGTGTACACATATCAAGATTCGTAAGTACTAGAAAATTTATCTTAGAACAGAAAGTATCTCTTGCTAGTGAATTGTTAATAACATATTTTCGTCACTGTGTGATGTTTGTGGATTTTTATACTGAACTATGCGGTCGACAGAGGCTCAGAGTAATTTGCCTAACGAACGGAAGAATGTTCAATATTGGTAATGACCATACAAGGCCGCCTAACGCTGAGTCCAAGCTTGAAGAACCGTTACCGTGTTAAAAATGCGGTTAGTTTACTGGTCTTAAATTCTAATAAAGACGTCGACTTCCACTGGCGTTTCCTGGGGAAGTCTCAAATAACTTTGTTAGCGCATCTGGTCTGATCACTTTTTGCTATACAGGGTAGAAAAGTACCGATGGTCCATCTGTCGTTACGTGAGAGCGATAAAGTAAGTAATAGAAATCCGTGCGATAGAGAAAGATGGCTATAATGAAGGCGTCTAATAGTCACCGCCCATTTCGCCCTTCCACAAATAAGAAGTGGATCTTATTTGTAGCTAGTACTACAGCAATGCAATGTCCAACA
The DNA here is from genome assembly GCF_000390285.2 of Anoplophora glabripennis. Taxonomy (NCBI): domain Eukaryota; kingdom Metazoa; phylum Arthropoda; class Insecta; order Coleoptera; family Cerambycidae; genus Anoplophora; species Anoplophora glabripennis. The sequence continues at coordinate 17,188 of NW_019416248.1, forward strand.
GTTGATTTGAACGATGTTTGTTCCTGAGTTATCTAATGTCAAAATATGCCTCAGATTTCCGTTTCTTCAGCAATATTGGTCAATATTCAGCGCCAAAGCTAATTTAGATAAGCAGTTGGTACTTTGCAGCCGAAGTGACACTTCCGTCTGTGACACTTCCACGGAAAATGCCCAGATATTTGCGACCAGAAGATCCATACCAATTTTCACCAAAATTAGACAGTTTAACAACTGGTCCATTTGACATGGTATGACCCAATATGATATAGTCTAGTAAAGTCCCAAATCCCCGACCTCATTAAACAAACGAAAACGCGGCATCAGCCAGAGCGCGATCCATTACCATAAACATTCGCCCGACTAGGAAACCGACGCCTCGGTGTGCCTTTGGCAGCGGGAGAGGTTAATAAACTGCTCAAACCCGATTCGCGCGTTGGTTCTTTGTCTCGGTCGGTCTCTTATTTGTTTACCTATGCCTTGTCTCCCGCAGATCCTTCTCCGCTCGCGCTTTGTCTTCTTTGTCTTCTCGCTTACTCCACTTTTAACGAGATCGAATGCCATATACGCCGCTAGAAACTTCTGGCATGACATAACTACGTGCTCCGGACGAACGCAGGTAAATAAACTCTGCTATTTATAGCGCGTATAAATTACATGTAATGATAGTACACACGAAATAACTTTTGCGTCTTGTAAATGTCGGAATTGGTTTTATTGGAGCGTCTCTAACAATTTTCCGATGAAGTTGCCTGTGAATGATGGATATTCAGCTTCAGATTGTGGATAAATATGTGTTTTGGGTTGTTATCCTGCTAATCCTTAAGAAATAACGTATTATCTGCATGGATTTTTGAAAATTCCTGCAAAATATTAACAAATTTTAATTATTATAAATATTTCCATGCATAAGCGATTAAAAAATTCTTCTGTTTGGAATTTCTTGCTGAATACATTTCCTTAAAACTGATTTGTGAGTTTTGCTCGAATATAGGACTCGAATAACGTTTAGGCAATAGAATGTTAAGTCGAAAAGTTATATTTCCTGGTTGGATGGTACCGTGCGAAGTCGCTTTGAGAGACCAAGGTCATTTAACTCATTAAGTGGTCTTTTAAATTCGTCGAGAAATATTGAGGTCAGAGGTACGGGATGTTTGTTGACTGCTCAAAGCCTGAAATATTCTGGTAAATAAGAAGAAAGGTGAGTCAGTGAATTAAATTATAAACGTGGTACGTTTGAAGGAAAAATACTGGTGTCGGACCGCTCCTTTGTCCATATTTTGCATATTAATCGACGTGTGTTGTGGCTTCGTATAGATCCAAGCTATGTTTTGGGGAACGTGGTTTATTTGGTACAGTACCAGGTACAAACTTGTTTGCAGAAGCAACCAAAAGATGAATCAGTCGGATGTGATATATTTTTTAAACTTTTAGATCTTTGATTAATTTATGTATATTCATTGGTCACTGTTTGCATCTAGAACCGACTGCTATTACATGCGTATGGACCATAAACATTATTACAGTGTATGATTTAAAACGAGTTGTTAGTCGCGGATTTCTTGGTGCTGACTAAGGTATATAAATAGTAATAACAGGATTCTACGCGTTCTCTGTGATTTTCAAAACTCGTAAACTTTGTTTGCTAATTGGAAGTGGGTAGTAGTCCAAGCCCTTGTAAATATAGGGTGTCTTATTGACGTGAACCATGATTACTATATCCGTTTATTCGGGATATGATCATTTAACCATTACAGTCGAACGCTTGTAACTTCTAAACAAAAACGAATTGGACCCATGTTCATATAAGAGAAATTGTTTGAAATTCACCCAGCTACCATCTCTCAACCATAGAGTTTGTAGAAAACGCTGCCATAATTGTCTTAAATTTCAATTTTTTTATGTGTCTACCTAACAACTTACAATAAACATTATTGTTAGCGAACAAAAGTTGAAGTTAGAATCGTACAGATGTATCTGTCTCTAATGACGTAGTAGATATGTACAATATAGAAAGTGCAGTGTATTTGCTTCCTGATAATGTAGGCCAATCTTGTTATCGGGCGAAACGCATTTTTCTTCGAAGTTGAAGGTACGTTTCCTGAGCTCTACAGTCTAGTAAAGGTGATTGTATCACCAGGAAAATCGATGTGATTGCAAAGTTAGAAATTTTACACATCACTGCGGTTATAGTTAACATTATTGGAAACTATAATGTTCAATTGGATACTAATAGTATTAATATTACCAAAAGGTGACGATCTGGTACTTAGTAAGGTTATGTTCAATGTAAATAATAATATAAATTCTTACTTTAAAAATAGGCAGCATTTAAAATAAATATTTGATACTTACTGTTAAACGAATTCTATTCTTAATTTTATGATCTACATAGATCATTAGATTTTATAGAAACATGTTTTGTATTGTATATTAATGTATCGTTTGTTTAATCAAATTTGAATAGTTTTGGTCAAATGATTGTATATACATTTGAATATCGTGTGGATTATAAAATATATTTGCATTTGTTTCTTATAATGCAATGAACTGTTCTATCCACCACCTGAAGCCTGCATATGCAGGAATTTCGTACATCCATATTCATAATTGCTAAATATGCCGTAATTATATGCCTGATACACTCCTCTCAGTGTGTGACATTTATAAGGCACAACCAGAGGGATTCTAATTCATATGGATATGAAATTATTGTAAACGCTCTTAGATACATGCGAATAACATTATTTCCCTGCAAAAGTGAAACTCGCAGACTTGTCCTCAGTTTATAATAACTGTTGATCATGCTACGAGCCACTTAGTTGGACGAAAACATATTCGTGGTATGTTAAATGCTGTTAAAAAAAAACAAGCACCTAATTATTGCATAGCTACCGTTGAGTTTTTACATCTGTATATTAGTGTAAGGTAATTTCGGTAATTAGATTTGTGTTGGTGGAAAGTAGTAATTGACAAAATGCCACATTCTTGGGGGTTCATAATGTTTCCACTTTGATGCAGAAAGGTACAACCTACACAACGACACCAAAATCTCCCCGATCGGACCACCCCTGCGCCCAGCGGTCACAGATTTATTATTTTAATTTTAATATCTGGTATTTGTTTTGTAGGAAATGTAACAATAATACAATAGTAGGTAGTATATAAGGAAATGTACGCTTCTAAGCTAACGTATACGTACAAGCAAAATCTGCAATTCATAAGGTACTATAGGAGTGTTACTATGTACAATTAGCGATATGTTTCGACTTTGACAACCAGTGTACAAGTTTCTGTGGGCTGATTTACACCTATAACAATTCACATAGGTATTTGCAAGTGGTTGCAATGAATCTCCTCTAGTTGTCTAGTTCGAGTATTTGTAAAGTGAAAGTGCTTGCTCCACAAAAAAATCAGCACGTGTTACGGTATATCTCAAAATTTCAACAAATTTGCTAAGGGTTTCAGAAAAAAAACTAAAATATTTGTATCGTCATTTATCAATCTTGGTGGTCCTGGCCCTCCAACTTGTCTACCGTGATTTTTCTGTAATCGAGACGCAAAAGAGAACCCTCGGCATACAGTCGCGATGCTATGGCAGCGTTTTGATGACACTCCCCTTAAACTCAATCGATTAATTAATCACCACGACGATTTGGGTTACCTGGCACTTAGCAGTTGCAAACCTTATTTTGAAAACCAAAACTCGTTATTATCCTCACTGGGATTTACAGCGCGCCGTCGTGACCGATATGCTACGGGGTTATCCGTTTATATACCGCAAAAGTGGTTTATGGAGTTCCCTGTCGGGCCAGCGCAATAAATAGCTTTCCTACATTTCGCGATGTAAATTTATGGGGACCGTACGTTAACGTTTATTACATATTTCATGTACGTGTGTAATCCTCGTATTGTGCTGCGAATAGGCAACGCCGCTTAATGCGATTTCATGCGGGCAAGCCCCATAAATAACTTACGGGAGTAAGTATATTTCATTAATAATGCGATGGCTATCTGGGGGGACTCTAATAAGGTCCGTCTCAGAAGGAGAAACAAAGAACTGTATTGTTTATAGAGATTTTTTGTTGAATCTAGCCAATTTGACTCTTGATATGAGCATTATAGGCATTTATTTTCAAGAAAATGAGGTAAAAGTAGGTTGGAAATTGTTGGTTTAACTTTTGATTGAAACTAAGTAGCAAATAAGAGGAAAAGTACCATAAACCACCGTAAGTTGGAGAGTTCTAATTCACCTCCCTCCACTTTTTTGTGGCCCCTGCCACTTCTGCCCCAACGAACCTATCAGAGAGTGGAGTGTCCTAAACCACCCAATCAGAGGGCGGAGAGTTATAATCCACCCAATCAGAGAATGAAGAGTTTTAATCCACCTCGCCACTACCTTTTGCTTACTAAATTTGCATGTATGTTGTTTGTGTTAAGGACGGGATTTTGTACAAAAAATATCGCCCAGCGTGAGTCACGAAACGGGACCCCGGCAGGTGCTGTTCTAGCGGCCAACGCTTCAAGTCTAATAATTCCGCTGCACCGGATATTCGTCCGATTTTTCAGGAACGGCTCCAATTTGTGTACATACAATCTTATAAGGAAAGAGAGTAAATATTTTATTAATCAGTAATAGATTATCGAGGACAATAATATTTTTTTATTGAGTAGGCAATAATTTTTAGTTAATAAGCTTAAACAATCTTATAATTACTATTCCTTCATTATAAAAACAGAAATACGGTTTTTAAAATTACATGTAGTTTCTTCTTCAAAAGTGACGTTAAAACACGTATAACATGGAATAGTCAACAGTCTAATGTTTATATTTTCACATTAACAATCCGATAATGTAAATTAACTGCTATTTTCAGTAAAAAAAATATATACCTAACCTGAATTATTTTTTTACTTTGGCGAGTCGTATTAACTTAAAAACACTGCTTAATTACTAAAATATATAGAAACTTGCTACTAATTACGTTTGGAGAATAATATGTATAGGCATAAAATATATAAATAAAATATTACTGTATGTATTTAGTCCATTGAAATGAAGGCTGAACCTCCATTTTTTCCTCTGTCGATCAAACCTGGGCGCAAATATGTTTTCGACCCTCAGGAATCCGAATCCGCAAAAATTTTTGACCTAGGTGATCAGGCAAGGGGTCAAAAGGTCAAAAACCCGTAAAAATAAGGTTTTTCGCAAATATCTCGTAAACTACGGCAAGTAGCAAAAAAATAATTGCACCATCGTGTTCCCAGGGAAATTTTACATCGATTTTATGCTATTGCTTATTAAAATTAAATAAATTTATGTCATGTTTTGGACAATTACTAAGCAATATAATGCGATTTCAAATATAATTAGCCTGCAGTTATAGTGGATCTGAATTCAATTGCCAGATACACTATTTTTTTTGCTACTTACTTTAATTTTTAAATGGAAAACCAAAAATAATACTAATGAAGAACAGAAAAAAAACTTTTTTAGAACGAAATACTTATTGCAAAAATGAAATATAGTGCTCTGAAAAATCGACTTGTAAAGCTTATTCTACAAATACTAAAAAAGTCAAAATTTGTATAAACAATTGTTCCCAGAATGACAACTTTTTATTTCTAAATTTTGAAGACTTTTGAAGAATTGAATAATGAATAAAATAAGCCTAGTAGTCCGGGCGAATTAGGTTTTTTTTCAAAAATCGGGCCTAAATCTAATCTAAATAAATTTTAGTGTCATCTAGACACTTGAAGGAACACAGGAAAATTTGGAAAATAATTTTTAACTTGACTTTTGTTAAAGTTATTCAATTGTTAATGAACTAATTTTTCGTGGACTTAATCTTTCATAAAATTTGTTGTAAAAGTTTAAATAATGTATCTAAAAATTTTTTTCTTTCTCGAAGGTCTTTTTATATACATAATAAACAAGATTCCGTTGTAAAAGTTTATAACAGTTTTTTCATTTGTTTATAATGATTTTTAAAGTTAACAAAAAATGAAAAATCCGGGAAATGTTATAAATTTTTTTTTTACCAAATGTTTGATTTTACTTGTTTTTCTATTAATATATTGCGTTTATTAACTTAGCTATAACAAATTTATAAACAAATGGACAAGTTTAATATTTTTGAAACATTTTTTTGCTATTTTATTGTCTTGGTAAAATAATGATTTTTAAAAACAAAAATTTTTCTTGAATAAATTTTTTAATTGTTTATAATCGTTTTTTTGATTTATTTGTCATTTAAATTATTTATTAAGAATTTTTTTTTAAATCATCATTTGCTATTATCAATATAATTACAAAAAAAAAATTATTCAAATTTTCATTGTTTATTTTATAACTCAAAAGTTCATTGTATTCCGTAAATATCTTCCAGGCTGCACAATTGGTTAAAATTTTGAGTTTCTGCTCTTACAAAAGTTAAGTGTTTAATTAAAAATAGACAAAATTGAAGAAAACAACAAGAAGAATATAAAATATTGACATTAGTTAGAAAAAAAGTACAGAAAATCCAGAAAATGTACCCTTAATCGTGTGATAATTTAAACAAATAAAAAAACATCGTAAACAAATGGAATAAAAAATATAAAAAAATTTTTATTGAGTAGTCCAGTAGTTACTCTATAAAATTGTCTTAAATAGTGGAATCCGTAACTTCAATAGTTTAAAAGTTTTAGTCATTTAAAGAATTAGATAATGCATTTTTTTATATACAAATGTTTATAAAAATATAACCATTGTAGATATGAAGCAGGTAAAAAAATTCATGTTATAGATCAATAAATTATCTAAAAGATCTACCTGAATGTCAAAGACCGTATCATCAATAATTTAGAAATTATAACAATTTATAAGTTTATCAAATAGGTGACCGTTTCAGCTTTGATGTGATAAAGTATTTAAAAATGCAATAAAAATTAGAAAAAAATGTTATTTACCACTTTGATGCACATAGCTGTATTTATAATTCGTTAAAGTTACGAAAAAAAAATAAAATGAAAATCAGAATTTGTTTATAACAAATTGTTTATAAAATAAACAATGAAAATTTGAATAAATTTTTTTTTTATAATTATATTGATAATAGCAAATGATGATTTAAAAAAAAATGATTTCTTAATAAATAATTTAAATGACAAATAAATATAAAAATCGATTATAAACAATTAAAAAATTTATTTAAGAAAAATTTTTGTTTTTAAAAATCATTAATTTACCAAGACAATAAAATGGCAAAAAAATGTTTCAAAAATATTAAACTTGTCCATTTGTTTATAACAAATTTATAAACAAATAACGTTAAAATTTTTTTAGCTAAGTTAATAAACGCAATATATTAATAGAAAAACAAGTAAAATCAAACATTTGGTAAAAAAAAATTTTTATAACATTTCCCGGATTTTTCATTTTTTGTTAACTTTAAAAACTCATTATAAACAAATGAAAAAACTTTTATAAACTTTTACAACGGAATCTTGTTTATTATGTATATAAAAAGACCTCCCAGAAAGAAAAAAATTTGTAGATACATTATTTAAACTTTTACAAGTTTTATGAAAGATTAATTCATTAACAATTGAATAACTAAGAAAAGTCAAGTTAAAAATTATTTTCCAACTGGGCTGTGTTCCTTCAAGTGTCTAGATGACACTATAATTTATTTAGATTTTTAAATTAATATCGAATACTATAAAAAAATTATTTTGTGTTGCACACTTTGCTTGGAGGCGACGCGACGATGCGGAAACCGCCGCGCGAAGCCATATTTTCAACGTCAAATTAAAATTATAAATAATGGAGCTACAATTCCGGGAGTCCTGACTTATTTTGCTGAAATTTTCTCCTCTTTCAGGATCTTTTTTGAAATTTCAGCTATCTTCAATATTTTTTTAGTTATAGCTAAAAAAGGAGACTCCCTTTTTTCTCTTCGTTTTTTGTTTATAACAATTGCTATTTTTAATTGCGGATAAATTAAAAAATACTTCTTTCTCAGAATTTAATTCCGAATCCAATGTACTAACAACCATATTTTTAGGATTACAATAACTATTTTTCGCAGAAAACTCACTTCTCGACTAGACTAGTGGTTTCCTTCTTATCGGTAAGTAGCTACTGATTTGTAGATTGAAAAAGAAATCTACCTGAGCCAGACCAATTTTTAAGCTGTAAATTTATTTTGAAACTACCAAGGCTACAACATAAATAACGATTTTATGTGGGACACCCTGTACGTAAAATTTAATCTTATTCTAATAAAGAAACATTCGTACATATTATTGGTTTTTTATGCGTTATATTTTCGTACTACTTAAGCTTTACAAAATCTTATTACTTAGGTACTTTTAAAAAATTACCCATATTTATAAATAAAAGATAATATCAGACCATTATAAGCCCCGTATTCTTTAAATAGTGTTTTCCGCAAAAACAAATAATTTCAAACATTTAATAACTGAATATTCTAAAGCTTATCAAATAATAGGAATGTTATGTCATGCCACCTGAGTATTTTCAAAGACGCCGCAGTAAAACGAATAAACAGGTGCAAAAAACGATCAAATCAATAAGGTTTTAGGTACTGAAATCTACGAAAATACTATCTTTTTTATATATAATTCCACATGTAAATATTCTTATAACATTTACTTGCTTAGTCCTACATATAAAATTGTTTACTTTTATTTATAAGTACGTGAAAATAATTGTTAAAGTGTGGGGTTAGGATAACATCAAACGCATGTTTTACAAACGCTTTTTTTAGTTATTATTTTATTTGGGTAAATTTAAATGGTAACAATGAATAAACAAAACATCAAGGATTTTATTTTTGTGTTTACTTTTGTTCTACACGTTTTACTTTTAAAGATTTCAGTACCTAAACACGCCAGAAATTTCAGTATTTCTCGGCCAAGAATATGGCCACCTTATGCTTTATTTTAGCACGCATTTTTAATAAGCCAACTCTGTGTTTTCGCTTTCATTTTCAAGGGTAGCGACACCTGTGACAAAGTATACAAACTAATTATAGCTACAAATTCTTGTTTGAGATAGAAAATCACTACAATTCTGGTTTAAGTATAGAATAAACATGGAGTCCTGTATAAAATGTTGTCATCTTACTTGAGGACACAAATTATAGAATTGTTAATAAATATTAATCTGAAAATTAAATACAAATGATCCTAAGTGTCCGTTTTAGTGAGTGAAGTAGTTTGGTTATTGTGCCTGACTTAGTTCCGTCGTAAATGCAATATATTGTCAGACTAACAGTATGGTTAAAATTGAGGTACTTTGGGATTTATTTAAATTATTCTTCTGTTCTCATGAGCATTGAAATTTATTTCACTCACTAGCGGGAACCATTGCGAATACATTGATATATAATAATATTCAATTATGTTAGTTTCTTCGACGATTTGTGTCCTCATCTGAAGCTCTGTTACATGGTAAAAATATACATACTAAATCGCCCCCTTAAAGTTGAAATATAATCAGGCTTCCTTTATAGATAGCACATTGGTAATGTTCTGATAAAATGTGATAATAATAAAATAAATACAATATACAAGCAACTGCCTTACTTGACCATTATATAAATTTAATTTGGTACAACACCTGTCAACACTTAAAATTATATAATTAATGATGACGATATCCCTAATATCTTCTAATAGAATTTAATTTCATAAAAAATATAAAGTAAGCAAGAGTATCAGCTTCTGGACATTCACTGACGTAATTTTTATTTTTGCTTAGTTTGTTGTTACAAACAGAACCGATGTGTTAAATTTTCTTTCAATTTGCGTAATCTTGTGTAAGTATAAATTGCAGAAATCTGTAGACTAATGACTAATAACCAAAACATTAACAGTATTTTCTGCTTTCTTTATATCTTATATAACAGAATTCATGAAAAACGCTGAAAACGTCGTGAGTCACACAATACTGTTACTTTTAAAGTTTAAGGTCGTATCTCGAAATGATATGCCACATTCGAGCCGAGGAGCATGTGCTAGAATACTAAGCAATATGAATTATTAATGCTTGTGACGTTATTTCTCTCTTTGATTTTTTTTATCGGAAAAGAGAGGTGATATGACTGTGGCTGGTAATAGATGCAGAGGCATGAAACCGCAGTTTGTAAATGTGGATAAAAATAATTGTGTATTTTTACAGCGGTATTACCAACATTTTCTATTTATAAACAGAATTGTTCTTTGCAAACAAATAAGCGTAGGAAAAAGTAATAATTTTAATGTGAAATATTTACTATTTGAGTGAAGGACAGTTTAAATAATAATTATGCATTTACTTTATTAAGAACGGGGTGACGTTGAATGGTATACAGGGTATCCCACGGTGACGTGACATTAGACATATTTTAAACTAATTTTGAAAATTTGGGTAATAGTGGTTATATCGAAGTTGACGTCGTCTTCGTTATTTTAAATGGAACACCCTGTATATTATTGCAATTTTGGATTCTACGTCAATTTTTAGGTGAACTTTCATAAAGGTTTCCTATTCTTAAAGTTAACCGTTTTCGATATATTTAATTTTTTCAAAAAAAAAAAAAAATAATAGAAAAGCACTGCCTAATTCAAAGAGATGTGTATTTTAGAGCGGTAAAATTTATAGGGGACATAACTAAAACTCTAAGCTTTCCTGACATAATTTCAAAATGACTTAATTTCTTACAGGGTGGTAGAAATTTAATGCCGAATTTAGTCAACTTTAAACCATCTTAACTTATTTTTTCTAAATGACCACCCTGTATATTTTTGCGCAATCTGATGAACAATTTTGTTCTCTTTCGAATGGTGTAATGGTTCCCTATACCTATCTCTTCTGCTTTTGAAGGTATTTACTGTTTTTCGTGCAGTCAACGGATATCGCATTATTTCTTGCGAGGATGGCTGTGGAATTTTTAGTGGAACTTCAAAACATGCACCTAATCTGTCACCAGTTTTTGTTGTCAATTTAACACATCCAGTGAATGTTTATTTGAGTATTATTTATTGTTAAAAAATGGAAACGTTAACGTTTATTCTAATGCTGACATTCTAAATTTATTTTTTATTCATGGGACACCCTGTATTATTGAAGTCAAAATAGAGGATTGTAAAGAAAAAACTATAGGGAAATATTATAACATATCCAGTGGATATGTTTATAGTTTGTTTCATCACCCTTATTGGTGTAGCAGTATTTGCTTTCAAAAAATTACGTGCTTTTTATGTTCTCCTTTTGTCAATAATTTGCTCTTACATTTTTTTTTTATTCACGGCAAATTTATCGGTGCGGTTTCGTAAAAAAATCATTGTTTATCGAAGAATTATTGTTGGAAGATAGTTTTCTAAATTGGATTGTGTAATACGAAACAATTTATCGAGATACGGTTTTGTCGGAAGCCGATGGAAATACTAAGACAAATTGGATTTAAATCCACTGTTATGCTTTGTTTGATATTTGATACGGTAGAGAATAGCGTTGGAAAAAACAGTTTTTAAATAAATAAAATAAAATTTATCGATTTTGTAGTACCTAGATAATGTTGTGATTAAATTTTAGCTCAAATTTTAGTAATTATGAATGTCTCAAAAAAAAGGAACTTAACTTTTAATCAAATAATGAGTTTGAAAAATATGTAATTAAAAGTACCCAAAAATTTAAGTCACCCAACGTATTAAAAATAATTTAGGTACTGGAAAACACCTCAAGAAATGGAAATAGTGGTACGCAAAAAACACCTATACACGGTCCAATTCCAGATACCAACTGAATTGCGTATTGCTGGACAGCTTAGTACTTTGTGTTATCACATTTTCACACTGCTCGATATGAATTTTATCGAATTTTAAATTTATTACAACGCTAATTATTTATTTTTTAGAATTAAGTCTAAAGAAGTTAAAAAACGTGATAAACATTGTATTTATGGTACTCTATGAACGCAGTTATTTCAGTATTCCTTAATTAATATTTTTCTTGGAAATGATTGGGTTTAGGGCCCATGTCATCTAAGGTTTTTTTTGTTTATTTTAATGTATTCTATCGTCTGTTAAAATTAAGGCAGTCAAACTTTTAACACCCTATAGAATAGTAGATTATATTTGATAAACCTTTTGGGTGTAACACAAGGTTCAGTTCTGGGCCCAGTTCTTTTTTTATTTTACATAAACGACATACATTCTATTTCTATAAACACTTATGTTATTTATTCCTCAAAAGTTTCCAAAGCATTTCAAACAATTTTATTTAATCACCCCAAACTCCTTCAACCACTCCGCCGATGTTTGGGGATTTTTAGTTAACAGGGTCAATTGTGTAATGTTGGTTGCCTATGCTCAAGGGTCACGCGGCTTCTAATCATAGTTGGAAGCATTTGAAAAACCTAAAGTAGAAGTGTGCTGACCCTTCAATCGAGTTCTCCAACGATTTTGACCTGACAATAGGCGTGAAATTGTTCCAACGCAAATCCGCATAACCGCATGGACGTGTTACCGATAAACGCAAACGGGCCTTTAATGGAACTCCTCGAGCCCAATCAAACAACTGATAAACCGTAACGAGCGAGGATAATAACACATAATTACAGCACGCCTCTTTGTTGGCGGTCGGTCAGATGGGAGTTCAGGTCGTCGCGGAACCGTAGTTCGCGGTGGATCTGACCCGCGATGGTCAACCGGGTCATTCGGCGCGTCTCGGTGATGTAATTTCTCCGTAGAGGTCCCCGTTCCTCCGGTACGACGGCGTTGTTCTCGTTGGCAGGCCAGTCACGTTGAAATGTGCTCAGATCCCGATGTGGTAGTTATCAGCGGAAGTTTTTTCGTCTGCTCGTACAAACGCCGCGAATATCGGTGACCCAGTTGCGCTTTTCGAGGAGCTGGTGGGGTGTGCGGTGTTTGTGACACTTAGAAAAGAGGTTCGGCGAAGGATCTGTTAGGTAGGATGAACTGTGGGTGATGTAACGCGTGTTCTTGATCTGTCTTGGAAAATTATGAATACCTGTAACAGTAGTTACGTTATAACGAATATAATTTTGTCTGCTCCCACTATAGTAAATAGACTATTAATACATTGCTTTTAAGGACCACCCACCATGTCTCTGATTGCTAATACATCAACTCCTGTATTAGCCAGTAACGTTGCCGATGTTCTTCGGAATGAATGGCCTGTATATGTTTCAGGATGTTCCAATTTCAAAAACTGTGCAATCTTATTAGAATCATGAAATCTTGCCGACTGGTTGGTTGTAACATCTACCTGCTTGATAGCGCATAAAAAAGCGTGACATTTCAGTTTTAATTTCCAATCTAATCATGATATATTTCTTGACAATTTCTAGGTGAGAAACAGAACCCAGACGACAAGTAATTGTAAACGTTTGACTTTTTAGGTGTATAGCTGTCATTCTTACGTTTGAAAAATGCTCTTCTATGCAACTAATGTTGCAATGTATCATTTTTGAATAATGTAAACATTTGAAAATTAATTTCGTTGTGTGAGCTATGCCAGGAAAAATAGGAATATATCGCTAACGCAGACAATAGCAGTAAGTATGTCTAGGTGTCGTTGACCTTCAAGCTGCATAATTACTGTAATTGTATTACCTAAAGCTACTGGTCAATTTAATAACTAGTTCATTGGGAAATGCTTGTGTATTGCTGCGAAAATTTTCATATTTTGTCATTGCGGGCACAAAAAAAGTTATAGAGGATATGGTAATAGTTAGTATTTTTTTTCAAAGTGGGATGATCAGGTGTTTAGTGATAAATAAAATTACTGAATACTGAAATAAAGGCAGATATAGTGCCACCTATAAATGACTTAAAATGGTAATACCGTCCAATCAGTAGGTACAAGAAAAACCAATCTAATCGTATAAAGAATGCACCTAATTTGAATTTCGTTAAAGATACCGAGGAGGAAACGTGACATGTTTAAAATATCTTGTACTGTTACAATTATTCTGTCATTAAATACTAGTTCTCGTCCAAGTGAACGAGGTAACATTATTTTTTTGCACATTCTTTGCTGGACTTAGCTCTGAAACAAATCTTTTCCATTTGATCAATACTTAAGCAGTGCTATCGAGCAAGTTGAAGTGATAAGCAGCAAGTTTTATAAGTTACACTATCTTACAATTGTTGAGTCATTAGTTCAAGATTTCATCCCGATTTTGTTGTTTGAAGAACTAGGGAAGCTACAAACGTCCAAAATGACACTTAACAAGATAGATAAAAATTGTTTTCGAATATCTAAGCAATACCCATTACATACAACGTATGGAATTTAAAGTTTGGGATAAAAGTTAAGGGCGCACTAATTGACGTCATTTTACTATTGCTCTTTAGTTTTTGTCTTAGGATCCTTCGTTTTCAAGTAAAAAACACTTGTCACACGTGTTAATTGGCGTGCTTGAGCGTAATTATATTTCATTTATCTGCTGTATGTTTAAAATTATTGCATAGGCAATTTTTATACAAGTACTAAGTGAAATAATGGTGTGGCAGGAAATTTAAGTCGATATTAGTGTTTTTCGCGCTATACTGTTTCAGAACAAAGTAAACCGTTATAAATATTAACTTGTTTAAATGACTGGCAAGCTCAAATATTGCACATAATGTAGGTATCTAACGAGCAAGCTTGTAATTACAGTTACTGATATCGTAAGGATAGTTATAAACAAATCAGTGTCACGTCATTAAGTAGAACAGTAACTGTGAAGGGTAATAATCCTATAAATTACACTTTCTTCCACAACAGTGAGGTTTCCTACATTCACCGCAAAGGAAATAAATCTACCGGTATCTAGTAGGTACCAACCTATATTTAAACAAAGAAGCAGGAGTAACTATTACAGGCTGTTTCTCCTTTATTTATGTTCGTTTATCGTTCTAAGGCGCTGTGAATAAATATTTATAAGCTACTTATTTACGACATTTGTAAACTTAGTTGAGAAGATTGGACACTGGTGTGATAATGAACTTGATGTACCTACTTACTTAGGTATCCATTTTTTATGTCCTTCTAGTGCACGAATATGAACTTACAGAAGTCTTTAGATATGTCAGGCTCCTTCAGACAGCTCTAACGTTTCGTGCAGCTTCTTTTTAATATTTGGCGTCAGAGCAACCTGCAACAAGTAGCCAAGGAAACCTTAACCTTTATACTTAATAGTATTATAAGGAATTAATTTATACTTTCGATAAATTTATTACAGTTAATTATACAACTTTAAATAGGATTTCAGAGTTATATCACTGAAATGGAAATGTGGGAGGGTTTTTATTACTCCAATACATCTTTAAAATTTATTGGGTAGGTATACCTAGTCATTTCGCTAAGAGGACATTCCTTTTTCCTTATCGAAACCTTGTTTATGTAACTGTATAAATAATAAATATATAAATCACAGTATTGTGTATATTGTAACTGTTAAACACCACCTACAACCGAACGGTTGTTCAAAATTTATGGTTCCTAAAATTAGCACATTGGAGATTTCTTCGATTCTTTGTGATGTAATCAATACACATGTTAAGTAAAAATTAAGATATCAAGTGTTGAAAATGTCACGGTACTAATTGTTTTATATGGAGGTATATCGATTTATTTAACGCCTCTTTGTATTTCTGTAGCTTTCATCCGTATACAAATTATAGCGTTCGTGGTATCATTGACGGAGGGAATAAAAAACCTGTACCAAGTATCGAACCTTGCGGCACACCTAATGTTTGATTCCCAGGTTTATTCAAGCAAAACGTGACACAACTGTTGCCTTCTTATAACTGCACTCTTTACATTGTGAGGATGTAGTATGTATTTGCATAATAGTATGAAACAAAAAGGGTCAGTGTCAATTTTTCTACTCCAAACGCTTCATATGGAACTTACCATAAAATATATATGTATACCTATCAACTACTTCGCATTTTAGTAATCCCACCATCTGAAGCTTCGCATCGATCAATTTATTCGATAAGTTTTACTCGAAAATCGGGCTTTTCTCGTAAAACATAAGAGAGTAGTAAGTTGTAGAAAATTGAAAGACGAATCCGGAAATAGCATGGTTGTTCCCGTAAAGCAGTGGCGTACTATTTTATTTACAAAAATATGCCACTGGAGCATGCAAATTTTAGGAAAAGCCCTCAGATTTTGGACAATGTTTACGTAAATACATGTGCCCAATTACAAATTACTTCACTTACCAGTTTTTAAATTGTTTAAAAAAAATTAAAAACATTTTTTGAAGTTTAACACCCTGTATCTTTTTAACGAAGCGTCCTAGATAAAAACTTTATAGGAAAGACTCCCCTTAAAAGTAACCAAAGAATACGAGATCTCATTTTTGGTCACCATTTATGAATCACCCTGTAGATTACTATTTATTTGATTGTCGCCAGAAAGTTTCCGATGTCTAGTGATGATGCACTGGGTTCTCTTCCAAGAGGTGAAACACCTCCTACCTGCTCTCCCTTATCTTTTTTGTGGCAACGACATAAACAATGTTTACACGACTGCACAGATCACAATAAAGGTAAAGACAGGGACAGTGTGAAGGTTATAAAAAAAATTTTAATCGTCAATATAAATTTAATCCTTATAATTCCACTCGTTTTAAGGATATCTGTTTGTCAGCAACATCGTCAAAGTACCTTAAAAAAAAAGAACTTTGTTTATATACCTTTTATTTTTTTCTACTTGTTATTCTACAAGCTATACACGCCATAGGGATATGGTGGGGCTCATTTTATTTAAAGAACCATGAAGTACAGAATCAAAATAGATACAAGAAAAAAATATTTTAATAGTTATTGTCACATATACGATTGATTACCCTGTAGACACTTGTTTTTATATCATGTATTGTGTATTCCGTGTCTGCCACAGCTGACATTATAACGTTGCATCATGACAATCCCTCTTTAATGTTACTGGGACGCGTTCTTTGGCGTTTGTGTTAAATTTACTGTATGGAATTATAAAACAGCAATTTGTTTTCACGATCGGAGAATATCACGAGATTGAAACGAATCCGTAAATACAAGGTGTGGTTTTTAAAACAACAAAAAGTTTTTTGGCAGAACAAAGCGTTTTCAAAGGTAAATGCTGGGACTGGTCGACAATAAATTTGCGAATTTCATGTGAAAACGGAGCTATGAAAAGCTCTGTTAATTATTTCCTATAATACATTTTCCTTGCACAGGAAATATTCACATCAAAACAATCACAACGCCACATAAACTTACATAAATACATGATACTCGAATCATTTTTATAATTGGTTTCCACAGGGCCAGTGATCTTGTAAACAATGATGCGAAGTGTAGAAAGTTGTCTTAAGAAGAAGAGTTGAAGCTCACCAGTACTCAGCATTCGTGGAGGTTCGTGTTAAGGCTGCTTCACATTAACGTATTAAAGGTTAAGGTAGCTTAAGCCTGTTTTAGTACCAAATTCCCATAATACGCGTTTGATTACTATAAAGGACAAAATTTAATACAAAGATGACATATTTGGAAAATCCGCAAATGTAATTTTATTTAGATTTCGAGGCGTTTTACGCGCGTTTTTTTTTGTTCGTACTCTCTTCATTTTCCCGTTGTTCCTAATAGTCTGCCTTACGTTACTTTGTAGGTCGAGCCGGTACCGAGTAACGATTTAATCTCTCTAAAAAAAATCTAATTGTCAAGGTCGGCAGCCGCTACGAGATGTGACTTTCGAAGGAGACGACCATAAAATATGTTTTTCACGTTTCTTTTTAACCGGTAAATGATAATGATCGCTCGTGCACATAACTGTACCCGTACCCTCCGGCGTATATTTTTTCAGGATTGCGTGTCGCATATTACATAACTAAAATGTTTTTGGTCTTGTCCGTATGTGTGTGTAACATTGTGCGGATGTGTAATGTCGCCTGGAAGAGAAATTTGCCGTTATCCTTAAAAGCCCAACACGAATCGAACCAATAGAAATCTCTTGGGACCGAAAGCGTTTCTACTCTTGTAGAATAATGAATTTTACCTCGTTTAAGAGCAGAAGTCTTGTTTAAGAGCAGACATTTCGTTTAAGAGCAGACATTGATTTATTTTAAGAGAAGAAATTGATTTAGGAGCAGAAATTGAAACCTCTTTTCTTTTAACAAAGGGTACATTGTAGAGAATACGACATTCTTTATGTACCGAAAACAACCGAAACAGGGTGATTGCCTTCAGAAAGGTACAACAACACTATGTGTGAAATTCTGCCACGTTTGAGGACGCGATTATAAAAAGCCCATCGAGAGTTATATTTAGAAGGCGTGCGTCTCGATCAAAGACCTACATTTATCATAATTTGTAATTCAATTAGGTACATCTATTAACATCGTACATTTACCAGCATGCCGAGCGCTAGTTAAATAAAACAAACGACGTGAGTGGAATCCACAAATGAAACGACGATTCATCAATTATGCTAGTTGGTAATTAATGAAGCGTTAAACAGTGGATATAAAAATATCATAGGTCCTCGTGCGACATGCGTAAGGAGGAATACATTGTATTTTTCGGTTACACCAATATCTCTGGGTATCTTGATATCTCTGGGTATCTTGAGTCACATTGAGGAGGAGGACAACTGGTTATGGAACTTTATGATGCCCGGGCTGACGTTCGATCACACTCGATGCTGGCCCCGCAGGGTGTTCATCTGTGAGGTCCGAACCAGATTCGGATAATTTGTGTTTTGGAGAACCATCCCTCTGTGGATTGTGGGCGTCTCCAAGGGGTTAGTTTCCTAAAAAACATTTGTGTTAGTGTTGACTCTAAGGGTTTTTTTTACATTTTGTGATTATTAATTCAACACTCTTGAAATATGTACATGTAAATAATATTATTAAAAACCAGTTTACGACTACAAGTTTTAGGTAGGTAGTTGGTTTACATAGAATGATTTACTGGATTACACAGCTTTTAATATACTTTAACATGCTGATTTATGACATGTGTAATATTTATATGACCACAAATCAGTGGAAAATTTAAGCTGAAAGACTGGTATATTTGCATACGGCTATGATCTTACCTGTTTCTGGTCAGCAGTCAGCTAATGGTTTAATATTTCAAAACATTGTTAAAATCTCGATAAATCATATTACGTGTACGATATTAACTTTGAATCGCCTTCGATCATATAGTTTTATAGAAAGGTAAGGGACTGGATGTCCAGTATCGTTTATTAAATTTGGTTTTGAATATTCATGCTATAATCAATAAATTATTATAATCAATGTTAAATTAATGACGTCCTAGTGTAGAGAACCTGTCGTTTATCATAAATAGGTAAAAGGTAATTATATGTTACCTGTATTAATAAAGGTTGAATAGAATATCAAAATTTAATGGAAAATCTTTATATGTGACCTTTTGTTGAATATAATATTATTATACCAACGTATATTTACAATTAAGGATTAGAAAATGTTTTAATAAAGCAGTTACAAACCTGTTTCATTGTTACTTAACTGACAAATATATTTTTCAATAACATGATTAAGATATTGATGAGTAGTTTGAAATCCTACTGATTTTTATTATGTTTCATGTATGTAGGAGCGAGACTTTTGATCGGGCAATGCAAGTAAGTTGATTGAAGATGTAATGACAAATTGAAAAAAAAAATATCCGTCGTTATTTTTAATTGCTAAGAATTTTTGATTTGGAATGAAGTTAGTGCCGCTAAACCAGGTTTTTAAAGTGATAGGAAATTGTTGTCTGAGTTAATTATAGACGGAATCTATATAGTACCAACAATTTGAATTTCTCAGTGTATACAAAAACGAAATAATTGGATACTTTTTTAAAAACAGTTGTAGAAGATAGTGGGATTTCGAGTTTCGAATAATAAGTGTTTGAAATTGTGTTACAGTTTTGTAATATTTCACAGCAAATTTTAATTTCCACTGAGGCTACATCGGTATCATATTTTTTTCAATAATAATCAGACATCAACGTCAAAACCTTGGAAACTTTAGCGAGTTTACCTGTTGCAAGCGTTGTTTTGTGTGTTGTGAAACCTTTGCTACTTAGCATACTGCTCTGACCTTGACGCAACTTGTTTATACAAATATTGGGCGCCAATCCAAATAATAAATTGTTAATGTCTATACAAGTAATTAGTGTGACACATATGTTAGAACAATAGACATAAAAAAACTAATTTACAATTAAATTAAATGATTCCAGTGTGTGAATTTTGGAATAGTTTTCCAACGTATATGGAATTTTTTTAAAAGTAAAATAATACGTTACTTTTTATATATAAGGGGTGATTCAAAATTCAGTACAAAGAATGTAGTGGCGTATTTTTGAGTTCAACTCATAATATAATGTTACTGTTATATTGAATTTGTTTTTATGATATTAACTAAACTAGGAAGGTCAATGATTTAATAATCATCTTTAATTTTACTTCAAATCCAGCTCGAAGGACCAAAAAATGTTTTAACGATTAACGTTTTAACTTTAACAACTATATTTAGTTAAATATCAAGAAAAAGGTCATGGGAATTACACCTAAACTAAAGAGGCTATTGGCTGGTTAACTTATCTACGAGTTTTGCGAAGTATTTGTTCCTTTTAGCGAATAACGTTATTTATTCGCGCTAGTTATGTAACATATTGTATAAGTATTTAAACAGTATTCCGTCAAATAAGGATAACCGATAATTTATTCAAATCCGATGCGTGCGGTTTCCCAATTAGGGACATCTCGGTGAAAACAATTAGCCGATTATCGTAATTGACGAGAGACACGGTTGGCTAGATGTTAGGAAAATAATTGCTGGTGAACTGCGAAACGAGGCCGGGTTAAAAGTTACCTTTTTACTTTCTCTGTGATCTTGGGATACTGAGGTTTATTAGCTTTCGGTTTTCATGTTGCCGAGCTTTATGAGAATAAAGCTATTTAGCGAGATACGAGGTCTGTTTTGTCCATTTTCTACCATTAATATCCGAATTTAAATTGTAAAAGAAAAAGAATTCAATCTTATGGTATGGAACGTTATCAACTTATGCATTTCCCTACCTAAAAAATTTACCGTTTGACGCTAGTAAGAGCTGAAATAATCTCAACCGAGATCGAAATGCCACAGTAATTAGTTTTATTTATTTTGCTGTTGTGGCAGGAGAAAGTAAATTGCACTGTTTCTTATACCGAGCTTATGTAAAGCAGTTACTTTCGTTCCTTTATATGTAAATAGAAATACTAGGCCGCAGATAAATCCAAATTAAAACTCGCTTTGTATACGCTCCTCTAATAACCGATGTGGGTAACCGACTCCGGCAAATAAAAATAATAATAGTAGTCACGTAGGCTAGGCTATAATTCGACATGGCATGTTTGACTTGCAGTTGTTCACCACATTAGATACTGCTCCTATTTGTTTGCCCGAAACCTTTTTTTGGATGAAACCGTCATTTATGAAAATCAAGTTGAAGTTCTATCAAAGAACCCGAAGAGAACTGCTTTTGGTTTTTTGGACCTGTCATGTGAAACCTTCAGTATAGTTTATTTCCTCTAAACAAGCAAGAACGGCTTCGGGGTATTGAAAAGCAACGAATACGCTTGACTTGGAGCCCTGTACTGAACTGCGTGATACCAAAGTTGACGATAGATCACGTTTTGGGGTGAATCCGCGAAATTTTGGGGCTGCTGTTCGTTGTAAATCCTGATATCTGGCCTCTCCGGATTCAGGTGACTCGACTGTTGACGTTCCCGTAGTGGAACTGACCGTTATTCTAGATTTACTTAAACCAACTCGGTCTCGTGTCTCAACTCGAATTTATTGGAAAATACAATACATTCAATAACATTTTTTCGACTGAATATGTTCCATATACACTTTTATTACAGTATTTTATGCTGCTGAACCTTTCAACGTGATAAACCACTTTAATGTAGGAAAAAATTGAACAATTTATGCATTCATTTTTCTTCTACTTCACAATTAATTGGTTGTCCGCTCTCAACGCAATGAAAAATTATTCCATTGCTGTCAAGGGTCGAATCGTGATTTCCGATTAGGATATTAACATTCGACCCTCATCTCTAGACTCGAGACCTGTAGACTATTATGTTATCATGTTGGAACACTGGCTACAAAAGTTCATGCTGAGATCATATTGTACCTAATTGCGAGGCAATCTCGAGAACAAATAACAAAGTTATAGCTTTTGTAGCTTAAGACTCATTTAGCAAGCCTTATTTACAATGTTTCCTTACGTTTTGTAAGACAGAAGCGAGGTAGAAAAGTTGTGATATATATGTTCATTGAGGAACGAAATAATAAATAAGAAACTAATTTTTCTCTAAGCCCTAAGTATAACCAATAGTCTCTTAAATTGGCATAATTATTGACTTTCTTTCGACAAGACAGTTAATTAATTTTGTAGTATTATTTTGATGTAGCATGCGACAAAATACTGACGAAATCTTGTGTTTACGTTGGGCAACGCATGTTTGCACTTGTTTTTTAATAAAATCCGTCGGAGCAAGTTAACAAACAATATTCGTAAGTAGGCCACATCTTATTATTAATTATACAATCATTTTACGTTAACGCACGCAACTACGCTTTGTAAAACCGACTCGTAAGCTAATTCTGATACTAATAGCTTTTTTCTTTTTATGCTTTTTGGTTTTACGATTACAACGAAAGTGAAAACAATGCATTGCGTTTTCAGTCCGTTGCCTTGCGAAACGTGTATAAAAATGGTTGCATTATGAAAGGAACAATTATCATATTTAGCCTCAACCCAAGTTGGTTGTTAGTGGAAGTGTGTCTTCCGGAGTTTGTAAGACATGGAAATTAAAAAATGTTGAAATTGAAACCGGAACAGTTTTTCTGTACTTGGTTAAATCAAAACGTGAAAATATATTTGTCTTATATATTTAGCGTGAAATATAAGAAGCAAGCCATACATTTCTGGTTATTATATAAGTAATGTTACCTGTGTAACACATTGCTTGGCGATGTGAAATTGATCCAAACGTAATGCTAGGATTTTTAGAGCTTCTTTTACATCTTGCAGATGATGTTCCGAAAATTTTCACTTATTCTATATGAATAACATCTGCTTCTACCATATGTTACCGCTAATAACACATACGGGTCTGCCACATTTCAGTTTGGGGATAGGATAGGTATAATTATTTTTTGTTGTTTTTTTGACGACCAGAAGATAAGTGCAGCTTTAAAATTTATGAACAAAAGTGAAAATTTACTTCGTTTTATAGACTACATAGTCCCAAAAATTAAAGGATAAGAAAAAAGCCTAAATTTCAAGAGATTTGGCGATAAATGTTCGCATACTAATAAAAAAAACAACTTGAAGTACCCAGAATCAGTATCTGAAAGTCAAAAATTTGTATTTGTTAGATTTACTGTATAAACTCAAATTAAAGATGATGAATCAAAGCAAAAAAGCTAATAGATGCGATTACCTACAAAAAAAAAAAAAAAATTGAAAGACAATTTTTGAATTTTCTTCCGCTGGATTTCTTGTGATTGACGGCTAACGATGTAAATTTTTGGCTTTCAGACCCTGAAACTAAAAAACTCAAGCTTCGATTTGCTATTTTTTTTTTATTGTTCTACGAATATTTTTTGCTAAGTGAGGCCTTTTGAACATCACCTAAAAGTTTAAGATTTTGTTATATCCTTTAATTTTCGTAAATAGTTTACATACATGATTCAGTAATAATGTCAATAATTTTAAAGGAAGATAGGAAAATATGAGTAGAATACGAATACGCGTCAAAAAAAAAACAAAATGTATATTTATCCTGTAAAAATTCTTAACCGATGTTGACCGCTGACCCACAGAGTGGTCATTAACCTAGCTTCTAATGCCTTTTTAATCCGTGTGGAGATACATCGAATAAATAGCGATTTTTATCTTGACACGTGAATGAATAAGGAATTTTTTGCAGTTTGTACGTTACTTATTTGTTAATAAAAACAAATGTATCAGGATAATGATTGTTTTCGAATGTTAGGCTATACAATTTAGTATTTTCAATTTTGTTAACGCTTCACTACGTTTTAAAATCGAATATGAGTTATTAGTATTATGTTATTATTATTTTTATTATTATTATGTCGACTAAAAACTTTTTTTCGATTTTCATTCTTTATTTGGCATTCTGGCTAAAATTAATGACATGATTGAATCACTCTGTAGACATTATTTAAAAACTATTTTGACGTTTTTTTTCTTATATTGTGAAATCAATCTATCACTTTGAGATGTTGAATATTTCGCTGATCTGTGCCTTCGAAACCGTTAATTATACGGTACGATAATTGTGTCGAGAATGCGATAAGGTTCAATCGCAGGAAACCGAGGTATTTTTTTAATTGCTCCGGCTCTTTTACGCAGAACCATAAACCATTCGCGAAGAGTTGAGTAATGAATGCTATCTTTTGATCGTTGATGAGCACAGAAAGGCCGACTTTTCCTTTTGTTGCGTATTCCCAGTGGCTGTCGAACAACCCCATTCATAAAAAAAATGTTTCTTGCAAGTGAAATCTCTTACAGGCAATTAGAAGCGGATCGTTTGTTTATTATTTTGTTATATTCTCAGTACCGACCTAGGCATTAATTTCGATTTCACTAGAAAAGTGAAATGTAAACAAATGGATGATTAACGTTTGATATACAGGGTGATTCACAAATAGTGACTAAAAATTAAACCTCGTGTTTCATTTTTGATCACCATTTGTGAATCACCCTGTGTAAGAGTAGAAACTTAAAAAAATTCTCTACGAACTGATTCTTATTTTCTTGAAATTTTTTTTAGCAAAACGTATAATAATGTTTTTATAAATAGATCTATATATTTTTATGCTTAATTATTATATTTCGTTATTTTTTAGTAAATATTTTTTATTTCCACTGAAAAACATGACGATTATATTATATATCTACACGCCAAACAAAAAATAAATGAAACCTTTTTGTGTTTAGTCCTTGATTGTTATTTGATTTGTCGTTCATTAAGTCGTGAAATGAAACTGATAGCGTTCTAAATTTAAATTGACGGGCTTTAAAAGCCACCGGCTATATTTGGAAGGTCTTGCTTTATAGATCAAGATAAGGAGTACAAAAAATCCGGATATCAGTATCGCTGCTGAAATCTGCAAACTAGTGAGTTTTTTATTGAATAAATCACCATTTCTAAAGCAAAAAGACAGTCGACGTTTAGGGAGAGATATTGTGCTTGCACGTCAGCATCATCTTCACGAAAAATGTTAAACGTCACTAGTTATGTCACGTATTTCGTGAATAAAGAATTTTTGGAGTCGTTTGTTTGAGCGAAACTAATGTTCCTTGTATCTAGACAGCATAACCTCATCTGTCAATAAGGATGAGCATATTAACTAGTTATGTAAATACAAGCAGGCTCCAAATGCGAAATCTCTGGTATTTATGTAACAGTTTCTAATGGTCGATTGTTTTTTCGTGAGCGTCTGGCGTTGATTGGTTTTTCCTTGAGGTATTAATCGCGGTATTAATTTTAGCACTCACGACGTAATGAGATATGCATGCTTGTGTAATTATCTCTAGTACGAAGTAACTTTGTTACTAAGCACAAGTATTTCTATCCTGGTTAAAGACAGAAGCCACTGTCGTTAGTAATATCATAAAACAACAATTAAATATTCTTGTTGTTCTAACATAACCTTTGGCAAATAACAACATGCAAAAATGTAGCCGCGATAGATAAGATCTTACTGTTTCTGCATTTTATTTTGGAATACAGATATATTTTGTATACTTGACTTTATTTTACCGTTGGAAAAACCATAAACAATTCATTGAATATGACACAGGGAAACTTATTGTTGTGTTACTTGTGTTCCTATATTTACTTATATTTCTACTACAATATTTACAACGAATGCATAACGAAAAAGTAGTAGTGTTACCTGTGTTGCCCATTAATTACATGAAGTCAGGTTGATGTTCTGTATATTGATTTTTCTAGATTCGATCGGCTTCATAACAATTTATTAACATTGAAATGGTGGCTTTCAATTATGTAAATTCTCATCAATCTTTAGGGATTCCGCAAAGGTCAATCCTGAGGCCACTGCTGTTTGTTATTTTTATTAATCCATTTTTATTTATCCATTAATGTTTTATGAAGCTTTATTAGGCGTATCCTAAACACCATTCCTTCTTTTACGTTTCTCTAATACATATTTTCGGATGGGAAGCACGCCTGCCTGAGTCATGAATTTTAACGAAGTTTAGCGCTTTCTGCGTATTGTGAAGATCTTTTGTAAGACCTTTTAAATATTTCATGTTGGTAGTTGTGAAAGAGTTGGTTATCAAGTTTGCTAGGCCAAGGTGAGCCTCACTTGTAACAGTATTAAATAATGTCGTAAAGAGACAAATTGTGACGTACCCCAGTTCCCATTCCGATGCGCTTTTAATACTCGAATGGGTTGCGTGTACAATGGACGTGTACTTAAGATTTTTTTAAGGACGGTTGTTAAAATAAATTTATTCCGAGCGTGCTAATATGTCGAATATTTACAATAGTCGATTGTATTGTACCATTATAACGGTACACAATTAATGTCCTTTACATCGGCATTAATTTAATAAACTATTAAGAGATCAAATGATAACCGTTGTCACAGAATGACACTATTTTTTAATAAGTATAAAAAATTTGTGATTGTATTAAAATTAAGAACCGACACAGGGCAGGTTTTCTAATGAACACTGTTAAAATTTTGTGTCAATTAATACGGTTTTTCTTGAAGACCATAAAGTTTTTTAAAATTTAACAAGAGTAAAAAAAAATTAAAATTAAATTCTGCTGTGAATTAATATTACTATTTTTTAATTCGGTCAATGAAAAATATAGTTCGGTACAATTTTAGGGGTGAGTTATCTCCAATGAACACCTTGTAGTGCTTCAATTAACTTTAAATCATAGTCAAAATGAAAAGATATTATTAATTCGTTTAAAAAATTTTCCTGTGGAATTAGTAATATTATTTTCCCTTTGGAATGCGCAAATTGGGTAATTTTTGTTGAAATCATTTATTAGTGGTTCTTTCTGCTCATTTACTGATTTACGTTTTTAATTTTCAGTTTAACTTTTGGCTCTGGGTAAGTCTGTGTTTTTAATTATTTATAACTTTAATTCTTAAAAAGTCTAAATGCCAAATTTTGAATCCATTTTTGTATTAAATATGTCGGTTACAGTTTTATAGAAAGATATATCAAAAAGTCACCTGTTATTTCCATTTGATACAAGAATATATTTAAAAAAAACATTTTTTTTCAAAACCCAATTTTTTTCATTAAAAAAATAATCTTAAATTGTATTAACCATTTTTTTCGACATTATTCAGTGTAAAATTGTGAAAAAAATAACGCAAGTATTTGAGAGTGAATCGAAAGTTATTGTTGTCAGGTTTTGTACATGTTTTTTAGAGATTTTATTTTTGCAATATTCACTAAAAATTTGTGAATAGGTCAACGCTAATCGTCAACTAGTTCCAATGATGCTTTCTGCTGACGAAGTTGATACATAATTAGCACTCTAATATACATAATTTGCATGCATCATCATCTTTAGATGAATTTTCAACGGAAACGGCTGCTACTAGAGACTTCAGTAAGGTGTACATTTCTTAAGCAGAAAAGATAGGGGAAAATGTTTTTCTATTCCGAAATGACAAAAAAGTTGAAGCCATTAAAAAGGATCCTAATGGTCTCTTGTGGTGCCCTCTGGGAAATACAGCCAATCGTCCATAAAATTTGAATTTCCCGTCCCAAGAAACCACCGCATACAAAATTTCTTGAATTTAACTCAAAGTAGTCGAGAGTTATTAAAGAAAATGTAATTAATTTTTTTAAATTTGACATCCTGTATATCCTAAACGAAGCGTTTCCAGAAAGTTCATAGGAAATTTTTTACTTAAAATTGAACTTAGAATAACATACTGAAGTATGTACATCTCCTCCTGAAACACAGAAATTGAAATCGTAACATTTCCCTGAACCGTCTATGTAGCATTCCAATACGCTTGATAATTCCTCCATCACCTACATAAGGCAGTCCAGATACAAATAAAATGATCTCGAATAGACCGTAAAATAAATCAGTCCTATCAACATGGGTTTTCTATCTCATAAGAATATGTGCTTTTATGGTAATAGAAGGTGATACCTATCGAACCACACTTATCGGAACGTATTAGGTGTACCATATGTTCGGTGTTCTCTGCTGCAAGTGCATTGATATAAAGGTATTACGAGGGTAATGCGATTTTTTATAATGTATTTTAAATCGAAATCTACGAAATGAATTCCCATCCTGGTTTAATCCGTTGTATGACAAGTAATCAGAAAAAAATTGTTCAATTAAATTTTTTTTTCGATATTTAACATTTTTTGATGAAAAAAATATGAATTTTTGAAAAAAACACCTTTTCAATTAAAAAAAATAATGTAATATGCACAATTTATCCTTGATTTTATAGCAAAAGTGTCAGTTTCAATGATTCGAATCACAAAAAGAAAGAAAATTGGCAGCAGTTTGAACTCTTGGGGGTTTCTTTGAGGTTCTATCCTTAGTCTATTCATAATTTTTGCGAATCAAGTTTCCTGCATCGAACAAATTTTTTTTATCACAAAAACGAGTCTTTTGCTTTCCCTCGTAGGACAGTTGATTGGTATTGCAAGTGCAGCGCTACAAAGTGCCATAAAACTAGAATGTTCTAAATTACAAAAGTAATTGACGCGCCTACTCTCTGCCATCTTTAGACTTAGCGAGGTTATCTAACGCAAACTGCCCAACAAAACTATTTACGGACTGTACATTGATTTCGGTTAATGACGATAAAAGTATTCGAAGGTAATCATTGAGGTTTTATATAAAATTGTTTGTTTGTGGCATGATGCATCTATTCTTGATTAATGCGTGTATTATGCCGCGGTTTTAATGGACTGTAATTATTATTAATTAATGTTGTTTATTTATTCGGTTGTAATGGCATGTTTCAGGTAATAGCCGAATAAATAATCGTGTACGCGTTGTACAAGACGGTTACATGCTACATTTTATTTATTTTGGCCTGGATTCCATATCACACTAGCATATTTCAGTTTAAAGCGAAATAATGAATCATAAAGCTAAATGAACCTAGAAATTTTTAGTTGCATTTACAACATTATGGAAAAACTGATGTTCACGAGAACGATTTTCACTCAGATTTTATAAAAAATTGAAATATTTGCGCAACTATTTGGTTATTTTATTAATCTGTTCCCAAATAATAAGTAGGAATACATTTTCTCGTCACCCCTGAGGTATTATTCCTTAACGTTGACTATTTTTACTATGGAGGTCTTCGCCAATAGCCCTACTATAACCGTGAATTAAACAATTACGCAACAGCTACTAACCTCACCTAAACACAGTGAAGTATCCGCAAGTAATCATTATTATGCCAAGTATATATTTCCTCCGCTTAGACTACTCTTCTCACGTTCTTATAAGGAAGCAATTATCATCCTCTGCTTCCTTATAAGGGTTTAGGATTGGTAACTTCACGACTTATTCAATATCCGGACTAGAGGGTTTATATATATCTTATATGTACAAAAAAACGCACAGAAATACACTATAACGCATAATTGTAAGGTTATTAACGTATTTTATTTTATGGGATACTCTAAGAATGACTTTTTGAACTTGTATAACCATAATAATCTTCAAAAAAGTCAGTTTAATTTATTGATGAATAAATTGTCAATGTAAAACAGCTATTACAACATAAAATTGTGACAACTAAATTGTTCTTTAAGCAAATCGGCCTGTTTTTACTTTTGTCTGTCCGTTTTCTTTTTCATAATTATAATTAGCAAATATGAAAGTGCATGATTCGATATGCTTACAGTCGTACGAATAAATTAAATATAATCATAATTTATTTAGATTCTGATTCAGACTGTCACTTTCTCAAAACTATTTTAAAGATCTTAATGTTGATTAGTGCAATATTTTATCTTCGCTTGTCTACCTCGGATAGATTCAAGAGAGAGAACTTCTCAATTTTCGTAGATGGCTATAAAATTTTTCTTTGTTTAACAAGTCCGGACATAGTACCCCCCAAAATATTTTTTATCAATTTACATAGTTGAAAAGTTCGTACCTATCGGTGCATCTGTATCTTCCCAGCATTTTCAATTTAGCCGGAAATCGGATTGACTTTCTATTTTAATTGCAATTTCCTGTACATTTCTACATATTTTTGGATACCTATATTTTCTCACGCTTACAGCGACAATCGACCCGTTTTCCCTTTACGCAGTCCCATTACTTATTCGTTGTTGATAAGCACCGCACATTCCCGTAGTGGGACTATTAATTTCGATTACGCAAGTTTAGAACTACACTCATAAAAATTTTATGTAAAATTGCATCAATGTTATTTTTTTGTGTAATTAATTAATTTAACAGCTTTAATAAAATAATAGTACAATGAAAGTCAGACATAAAATATAAAGCAAGTAAAAAAACCTCCCTACTTATTTAGAATATATTATTATTATTATTTTTTTTGTTCTCGCTGTAAATATATTTGTAATAGATCCATCTTAAACTCTGTATAGTACTTATCTGAAAAGTTGCAATAAGAACTAAACACTCCAATTATAGTAAATGATTCAGCGAGTTTGCTGCAGTTTCTTAGTAAGAGTTGTTCTAAAAGAAGTAAAAAATAATTAGAAACCATTAAAGTGATTGGTATAGATTTGCTTCCATGGAAGAACTGAGTGTGCGAGATATCTTACTTTTTTAAAGTTTCCTTAATATTCCCACTCGTATTATTTGCATGAGAGTTTGGTCAGGTAGAAAATGTCTAGAAACTGATGCAAATAATGACTTATAAATTCAGTTCTGTAAACGATAGAGTGTTATATTTATTAACGCATTAATATTAATTAGCGCGGCTAAAAATAGTATCTCTTACCCACCTACCTCTGCCTAATTTAAATTTGCTAAATGAAGTGCAAGACTATGACTTCTCCTGGATAATATTACAATCATTACGTCCTGTATAATAAAATAAGTTATTGTTCAACAGCAATTAAGTAAAAATTAAACGGTGTTTAAAATTTGCCGCTTTATTTTAAGTTTCCTGTTCCGGTACCATAATTAGCAAGACGTCATCTTTGCAATTTACAAGACAATATCTTTGTGATCTTTGCCTAGGCATACCTAATACTTATGAGCAAAGCCCCCATATTAAGTACAGTTATGTAATGTCAGTAGGGCAAGTCGGTATGTAAATAAGAAGGACGAGGTGTGGTCCTCCAACGTACGTCTAGCTTTAAAACTGAACCGCTCTTTTATTTAGTCATCACTAAAAGACAGTTTTGCTTCTTCCTAGCCGTATTGATACACAAACCTCGAGATTCTATGTACATATAGCTACAAAAGAATCTAAATTCGTTAATAAAATAAGTACGTGTTGCGATGTAAAAGTGTAACAAAGGCAACTTGCACATCTCAAGAGTATTTGCGGCATAATTACTTACATTGTTATGAAGGAAAAACAAAGTAATGCTTTTACAAGTTATTGAAATATTTCGTGATCAGGTTTGTGAAATGCTCGGAAAAACTGGTGAATGCTAACACGGTGGGCAAATCTGGGCGACCTTATTCAAAGTTTTACGTCATTGTGGCGCCATAATGGTACACTGGAGGTAGTATCTAGTTCGTTGTCTCGTTTTGTTTGCGAGATGAACTATAGATCTGCTTGTGTAAGCTTGACATTTCAAGCGCGTGGTTTTCGGTAATAAATACATACATTATGAAAGAATGCGGGCCGAGATTTTATTCCGGGTTGGATTCCAATAGTATTATGAAAATTTATACTTCTGTAATTAATTTTGTAAATAACATATAACAGGATTGAAGCAGATTCCGCAAACATTACTTTCGTATGATATTCTACGTTAGTCGAAAAATTAAAGACATGTGTGGAGAAGGTGACGACATATTAGTATTCTACAGGCTTCGTCAGCTAACATACTGTCCTAAATTTAATTTATTTTGAAATATATCTGCTCGTACTTATCGAAAGAACTATATGCTATTAAAAATACAATCGATTTCACCTAAAGGCTTGCACATTTCGAGAAATATGTTTGAAATTGCTGTAGCTTCCGATTGATTTGATAAATTGTTTGTTCGTTCATTACTACTGTGGTTCATTGTTTACATCAGTCTTATAAGTGTTCAAAATGGCTTATCTACAGGGTGTTACAAGTTTGACTGCCTTTGACGATAAAATACATTAAAATAAACAAAAAAACCTTATATGACATGGGTTCTAAACTGTAATATACAACTTTTTTGTTCATTTATGATTACTCTATCTCATGCTTAAGTAATCGCACTCAAATTTCTTACACCATGTATATTATCTACTGCAAAATAGTAAATCACCTTGCATCATCTTATTAAACCAAACTGGTGGCGATGATTCTACCGTATACATTTTCCTGAAAAGTAAATTATCGTTCTTACGATTGGTTAACATTGAATTATATTTACATTACGATGACTATGTACTCTCTGGAATGAGAATAAGGCAGACAGTCGACGTAAAGTGTCTTTACATACGTGATTTTGTTTACATAACCGTAAGTTCATGATCGGGGACACAGCTCTTCATCAGGTTTATTATTTAGTTATTCATTACTGACCTACAATTATGTGGTACATTATTAGATGGATTTAAAATTCATCGGCGGTTTCTTAAGGATAATCTTTATAAGCGTGTGTAGATATTTACATAACAAAATAATCCATTAGTTTACTGTAAAACTTATAGGTTATTATATGTGAAGTAATGTTTATATTAACGGAATCATATGACACCTTTTTGAAGTAATTATTTCTCACAAAATGACATTTGCTTCGAACACAATCCGTGATTTCGTAGCTATTCTAGCAAAGCTACGTATATTCAACGGAATCTGTCCAAAGGCGACTTTTGAAATATATTTTCTTAAAAAAAGCTTACCTAGATCGAGGATACAGATCAAATTCATTAAAGTACGGAGAGTATGTAGCTGAGAGTGTGCCAAATTACGTGGAATGTTCGGTAGAAGGATTTTTTTTTTGGATTTGGATTTAGGTCAGTTTTAAAAGTCTGGAAATACCGAAATGGTTTTCTCCATAAAAAAAATTATGTAGGTATCTGAACAGAAAAACCTTCAAAAATACTCTCTCTGGTTCGCAAAGGCATTCCTTGTTTATTTTTTCTTGTAAGCAGCATTTATTTTGTACTCGCATTAAAGCCTGACAGCTCACTGACAATACATCGCATTGTGTGTCCTTTGTTCTGATACACGGTTCAATAAACGTCGATTCCGTTCTGCATAATCATTTCTCACACAGCCTGGAAGCTTGTGCCCAATATAGCGGTTTCTCCGGTGACGTTTAGGTCAATGAGTTATTTGGACTATGCGTGTGTTTATGTGTGGCTCGCCGATCGTGTCTCCTGTACCTCTTACCCCACTATTTATTGTTTGCATACCACGTACAGCAATTAACTTTCCTCAAATGTTTGACGATAATTAACATTTTATAAGACGGTTAGAAGTGTTAGTATATAAATTAGAGAAATTAATACAACGTTTCTCTTGTTCGAAATGGATGTACATATAAGTTATTATATTCCAGTCATCATTTATAAAAAAATTGATAGCATTCTTCCAAAATTAAGGCCAGTTGACCATCAATATCGTAAAATAAATTTTTGTAAAATGCTTATAGTTTCCGAGAAAATAATTATTGAAGTTGTAGTATTTTCAACCCTTACATTGCTGGGCTACTGTAATCTCTAGCGTCATTGTGCGCGATACTCAATACCCTCTCTCGCCACATGGTTCCAGGCGATTCCGAATGCTGAAATACCATTAATGTTTTTGGGATAGTGTTTATATTAGTTTTTTAAGTGTCGAAAATGGCTTACTTGTACAGCAACTCGGAGCTGATGGATATTCAGAGGTAAAAAGTTTATTTACGTCTTCCTAGCGTTATAAAAAATTTGCCTATGGATTCTCGAACTTTGTGAATGATATTTAAACAAAGGACAAACATTTTTCTATTTAATTCATTCATTTTCTGTAAAGAGTATCAATATCCTAACCATTTTTGATAACTCGTATGACCTACCTACCTGAATGTTGGATATTTCTAATACTATAAGTTATATACACTTACTTGCAATGATTATAATAGTGTTTCACCTTTTTTATGTAAATACCCGTTTACTTAAGCTTAACGGTTACCTTTTATTATTACATATAACAGGATTTTTCGTTACAGCGACGGTCTATCATTATGCAATTCATTGTCAGCATTTCCACAGACATAAATTACTACTATTGCTGCTGAATCAATTTGATTCTACCTCGCGATTTATTCGACATGCTCGACCGGCCGTTGTGCGTTCAGGGATAGAAGTTATTCTCGAGATATATAATAGAGACATGAAACGGATTACCATACGGGCTGCGTAAAAATATTTAGACTGGTACCGATTCAGTTCAGTGACATAACGAGGAATGTTTGTTATGACACGTACGTATCGAGCGACCCAGAATACCTCTTTAAAAATTCGGATTGTTGCATGCCAAATCAGGGCAATAGATCACCGCCCAGGCGTGTTTAGATTGCGCTGAAATGGTTATGGGGCCTTCCTATGATTTGTTCTTGCATTGTTGTGATGGGACATATCTGGGTGGCCCAAGAGAGCAAAAAGTTTCATATGGGCATGGACGTAGCTTTATTTTTGAGACCCAAATATCATGCACTGAATTTGAAGCTTGCTTCTTTGGTGGGTTATCATGTACATTGTACAACAAGAGTTCTGGTATCGCCATCTGCTGGAAAACAGCCAGAACTTATTCAAAGACCCTATATTAGAAAAAAAATTACTTTTTGAAGTGACAGTGTCAAAAGCACGACTTCATTTGATATAATTTTTATTTATAGTTTGAATTAGCTTCATAATAGAGTAAAAATGATATATTTAGTTAAAAAGTTTAGAAGTTGTGTACGATAAAATGCTTAATGGTGTTCATTGTTCCAGGGTGGATTAAATAAGGACAAAGAACGGGCGGAAGAGGAGCAAAATCAGGAACAAGGTAAATAACATAATTATTTTACTTTTACGTAATTTTATTTATTTGCTGATCTTGCTAGAAATTGTCGGTTTAATAAACAGCACACTTTCACTTTATAAATATTGAAATACTTACATAACGAATTTTGGAGCAGCATTGAATCAAATTCTGTCATAAATTACATCAATTAATTAAATTGGATGCCTTTGAAATATTGTCGTGTTAAATTGGCACTCAATTTTATTCATTTAGATATTGTAATCATGTATTACAAATACATGAATTGTAGGCAGTTTACAGTGCACGTGGAGGGAGATAGTGTAGGTAAATGGTGACGAAGCGAAGGGGGTCAGTTATTGTGTGCCGTTTCAAAATATTTTCCTGCCTTAGAATAAATTACACTAATTTAAAGACTAAATTATTCAATTCCTTGGCATCACACAACCTTTTGAACCTGTTTTACACTATCTGGTCAACTCCAGTAGCTACTTCAACACGATAATAATCCTGACAGTTAATTAATTATACATATAAATGTCACTGGTGTTGTCCAATTGAAATAAGTTTAATTATATTTATTGGTAAACTTTTTTTAATGATTTTTTATGATTTTGCGTTTTCTGGTGTTCATTGCGATTAAAAGAACCAAAACCTTACAGTGGTGGTCTAATTGTAAGTGTAGTTCATTCACTATTTTTGCCATTGTGCAATCCAAGGTCGAACTAGAAAAAATTTGCTAGAGGTATTGTCCTACAAGTTTATGCGCGTAATAATGTAACAATCTTTACGCTCTAATTCCCGACATCCTGCACTTAAACAAATTTAAACTGTGCCTATCTTGAATATACGTATTCTGTCAAATCAGGCCATTGTGTGCATATACGTCAATTTCATGCAAATCCGTTAGAAACCTACAACTCGACCGGCTGGAGAGTAGTATTGTATTTCTCGATTTGAACGTTCATTAGCTGACGTATTACAAATCACGTGTAACCGACATCTAGAGTGTATAATCTTCTGAATTTCATTGCAATCTGTTCCGCTAGCCACTTATCTGCCTTGAAAAGGCGAAATGTTTGCAGTTCGAGCACCTCTGAATCGAGGATGATTTGAAAATTTGCTTGCGGTATGCGATAATTGCATTTGATTTGTGGTGTAGCTCATAAACAAAGTAAGTCTTACGTGTTCTTACATAATAAATCATAACGTATCAGCGGAATCAGTACAGTGGTGTATAGTCGTAGAGAAAACAAATCTTTTCCCGTATTTTGCGCGCACAGTCTCAGCTACACACTCTCTGTACTTGTAATGAATTCTCACAATCGTATAAAGTAATGCTGCCAACTATTCGAAATAAAAATGACGCACAATTCAAATCGTGCGTTACTTTTGGGACACCATTTACATATATTTTAATGAATCTGTAATAACAGCAACATTGTGCAGCTAACGCGTATTTTATTTATGGAAGTCGTTTCATAATTTCCTCAGTTATTAGCCAAGTAGTGATCTGGCGCATCCTTTCGTTACAAATATTATTTTATTAAGTAAGTTGCATCAGATAAGGCATTTAATGGGTAATCCATGCAAATAAGCCACGCTTTGTAGTCACGTCTATCTGATTGTTTTAACATTATACACAGTGACTGTCCCCTTCACCGAATACCAAGTAGATGTAATCCCAGATATGCCGGTCGGTCTTTGTATTCAGCACTAGCTTTTACAGAATTTTGAAATGTCGACGATAACCGATAAACATCAACAATGAATTATCTAATTTGCTTTAAGTTAAACGTTATTTTTAACTTCATAAAGATTTGCAGGAACTAGACAGTCTTAAACAAGTGTGGTCAGAAGAATGTCGGTATTAGTGACCTATTTTGATGCGTTATTTTTTAATGAATTTTAGTCTTAATTTCTTTTTAAAATACAAAATACTCGGACTGTGTTAATTTCGAAAATTTTAAGTAAATTCAACGAGTGATTTGTTTTAAAATTGTACTGATTAAAATCATTTCTCAAATACCAAGCAATTGAGTCCGGTTGTGTTGAACTAAGATAATTTTAACTGTTTAAGTATTTGCTTCAATTCGTTACTTTCAAGGAAAGTGTTCTTCTTTTAAGTATAAAAGAGCTTTTTCTGTGCAACAAAGTGCATATGCGGCAAAAATTTCACACCAGGTATAAGTTCAGGTTATAGTTAAGAGGGCTCTACAGCAAATAGGCAACTAGCAATACATTTTTATAGATTTTATTACACAGTTTGTCTAAATATGAATTAATACACAAATAACAGACTATTTTCTTATTTTTCGTTTTTTATTTCTCATTTCCGTGAAAATAATTTAATTTTGACGAAACCTGGTGAAAGTATACCTTTCTGTGTCTTAAATAACCACAAATTTTTGTAGGTAAAAAGTTTGTCTAAATATGAATCAGTGCACAAATAACAGACTTTCCCCCATTTTAACGCAGATTTTCTATAAAATGGAGTTAGTTTGAAATTCGAATTACTTTTTGGTGTAAAGAAATTTGTAATTTACGTTTTCCGATATGTCAAATTACAAATGTCTACAACAAAATGTAATTCGAGTTTCAAACTAACTTCATTTTATAGAAAATCTGCGATAGAATGGGGGAAAGTCTGTTATTTGTTCATTAATTCATATTTAGACAGTTGCTTTTTACGATAACCTCAAAATTTCCGAGAAAAATGCGAAAAACAATTTTTTTTCTTATTTTTCGTTTTTTATTTCTCATTTCCGAGAAAATAATTTAATTTTGATGAAACTAGGTGAAAGAATATCTTATAACATTTTGGTGTAAAGATATTTGTAATTTATGATGCAAATTTCAAATTTCTTTACACCAAAAAGTAATTTGAGTTTGAAACTAAGTACATTTTATAGAAAATATGCGTTTAAATGGGGGAAAGTCTGTTATTTGTGCATTAATTCACATTTAGACAAACTGTGTAATAAAATCTATAAAAAAATTTATTGTTGGTTGCCTATTTGCTATAGAGCTCTCTTTAAGAACTGACGGTTAAAGAAAAATAGATTCTACGTATTAAAATCAATTTAATCAATTTCATTAATTCATTCTAATTGATCTTTTTATTTTTTCCGTTCTTTTACGTGAAACTTAAATATTTGCATTAATGGATCTTGTGCAATATGGATTGTCTTCCATTTAAGTCCGTCGTTACGAAGCAACGCGTGAAGGAGAGTACCAGGGGAACGCATACCAACCGATCACGTTCCAGCCACCACGGCCGAACGCCTTTTAGTTGCCATCATCCAACGCAGGCTCCCGATCGGAAGAAAAAATTACGGAACGTTCACTTCTCTAGGCGGATGCCGAGAGCGGGCTCGGAATCGTACATTTTATATGTCATTTGTGCGGACACCGACGAAGGAGGTATGGGTGGAGTTGGTGAATGTAACTGTAACGATCCCACTCCTGGCCTTGATCTGAGGTCAGTCTCTCGCCCCCAACTCCCGCCGTCGTCGGAGAGTTTCGTAGTAAAAATAACGCGAGCCCGCTTCCAGGACCGGCTCGACTATATCGCGTGGAAGGGCCTCGAATGCAGGTATCGTTGGTATCGTCGAGAATTTAACCAATTTCTGAAAAAGTCGTTAATTTTAACCACAAATTCGGAAGGCATCGACTTTTTAAGAAATAAGTAAATTACGCCTTAACTCCCGTTAATTCGGCGCTCAACTTCGGGACTATAGAGCGTTGAAGATTGAAGCGAAACAGCTGATTTCCCGCCGTCTAGAATTTTGTTCAAGTTCAATTATAAAACGTAGTGGATACGTTAACAATATTAAAAAAAATAAATTGTATAAGCCAACATTCGAAAACAATTATTATCCTTATACATTTGTAATATTCATGACATTAATATCAAAAGTCGATGTCTGTACATCATGATCCGTTACTCTCGGTGTACCAACGATTGCCGAAAGCCGGTCCTGGACAATCATCGACTTTGCACCGAACAATGTGTTTGTGGTTACATATCCTGATAGAAAAATGTGGGGTGTGGTTAATCAATAAAAATAGCTGAAGGGACATTGCAATTCTTAATTTGATAATGACGGGGAATTATAATGTAGGAGGTGATTTAAATCGATTCTTTCCTTAAATTATTTATACATTATACATGCCTATACCCACACGTTAAAGTAATTTCATTACAAATAATCGCGATAGAAAAGAGCTACGTCAGAAATAACTTGTGGAAATGGTTTTTTCTACACTAAAATAAGTGTGCGTAATTTTATTTTTGTAATTATGTCCATATTATTCTGTTCGCCGACCTACACAACGACATCAAAATGACTCCGATCGGACCACCCCTGCGCCCAGCGACCGACCTTTCGTTACATTTTGAAACGGGGCATATTTGATCCTCTCCAATGCTAAAATTGATCGCATTATTCAACTACCTCATCAGTGCCGTAAAAGTCTATGATTGCATTCATGTAGGTTCAACGGGTTTTCTTTGTTAGCTGTTCGGGAAAAATGCGGTGCATTGCACCCACGTAGTACACTTCTTAAATATTTGAAGCGCTGTATGCATTAATTATCGAATAGTCTCTTGTACGGGGCAATGAAGCGTGGTCGGACCTTGTAGCAATAATCTTTCATAACTTTGCCCCTCAACGCTTTGATGGGCTCGTTGCTGGAGCATGGCTTTCTATATTTATGGAGTCGACGCTTCGAATGGCAGATGCATGAGTTGTTGATGGGTGATGACCGTTCTTAATAAGAGTCTTTTCTTGTCTTTAAAATAATGTGTTCGTATGTGGTTTTAAAAAGAACCGTTTTTTGTTTGACGACGTTTCGGTAAAATCTCATTTGCCATCTTCAGGTCTTCTTACTTCTGCTTCGCGTAGTAACGTAGTTACGATGGGTCACTTTGTATATTTAAATACAGTCAGTTGTTATTAACGCGTGATGGATAAGCTTTTCATTATAGTTGCTGGGAAAGTAAATTCGTATACAAATAATCTTTTATTTTCTCTCAAGGTCGTTGTCTCTAAGACGAAACCGAAACTCCGGATGTTTGTACCTTTCTATTTCTATGGGTATAACTAATATAATGGTGAACATTAACAATTTAAAATTCTTATTAACCAAACTTGCAGACGCTGTTTACAGTCATTGAAAACATTTTGACCTACACTTTCTAAATATATATATATATTTTTTCTCTAAATGTTTGATAATTGTAAATCTACACGTAATATACTTAAAATAATAGCGACAATGCTAATAAAGTTTTAAATTGTAGAAATATATTTAATAAAAGTCAGCAGTCAGAAAAAAAATCAATCATTATTTGGCGTTCTGTCGTTTGCCGCCATTTAAAAACAGGGTGTTCCCTTGAAGTTTGGGCGACTGGGCAACAATTCTCAGTTGTTGACAAGTGGCTGACAAATTTCCTAGCAGTGCATTGCAGCAATGCGGAATTTGGTGTGATTCAGGTAATTTTAATCTATTATAGGCACCTTCTATTAATCATTCATGTTACAATTAAAATATGTTGTTGGACAAACG
The DNA here is from genome assembly GCF_000390285.2 of Anoplophora glabripennis. Taxonomy (NCBI): domain Eukaryota; kingdom Metazoa; phylum Arthropoda; class Insecta; order Coleoptera; family Cerambycidae; genus Anoplophora; species Anoplophora glabripennis. The sequence goes on from NW_019416248.1 coordinate 57,982, forward strand.
ATCATATAATAGAAATTTTCTACACATTATATGGGTACAAATTATTATAAACTTTTTTAGGGACGCTTATGAAACTCATTAAATTTTATTGCTAGGCGTTTTTATACATATTCAACGGACTTCGGAAAGACTATACCTATTAATCTTTGTATTTCAGCTTGTATTAACATTTATAAGAGATTGTTGTAATGTAAAACTTGAATAACCACAAAAAAAAGGTGGCAACTGATGATACATTGGTTATTGCTTAATTGGGATGGCAAAAATTTATTTTCATAACCATTTGCATAGTGAAAAAAATATTGACTGCATAATAATAACCTCCGGAAAATGAAAGTTGGGACATTCAACCTTTTGCACTGCCAAAACTGGTTTCTTATGGTAAATTGATAAAAAATAGTATGCATCAAAAACTAAATGTCGTTTTTTAATAAACGAACAGCTTTACTGTTTCTACTTTCTAAAAACTAATCATTTCCGAAGCAGCTAGCAAGCAGTCAAGTTATTTTGTCAACATACACCTATTAATAACAATGACAACATTAAGAAAAATAATTATCTCCATTAATCGTAACATAAACAGCAGTAGAAACTTTTTGAACAACTGTGATGTATAAATTTTGTCTACTTTTGGTTATTAAACCTCATTTATATGTTTTTTTTGTTTGAGTAACTCATTTTTTAATGGAACATCAACCTAAAAAAACACAACTAAATCATTAGGGAGACTGTATACTTCCAGTTTAACGTTTTGTAAGTTTAACGGGAGATAATGCTTGAATAAAAATTAGCTTTAGGAAAAGTTACCTAGAAAAAACGGAAAAAATTATTTATCTATGTATTTTTGTTTAGTTTGCTTACATAAGGTTTAATATAACATATTATTAATAAATTAATTAATTTCATTATTAATTATTCAGTCGTATTTTAATAAAACCAAAACCCAAACTCTTCTGTCTTATTTTCGTTTTGTAAAGGTTTTATTAAAGCTTATAATTTAACATTTACCAAATCAATTTACTGGCGATCGTTAAAATTAATGTTATTATTAATTTCAATGCCAGACAGTAAATTCGATTAGTCGGAGTCGTGTCGATCAGCAAACAACACTCCGGATTGTGGTTTTGCTCCTTGGTTTCATATTAATAAACTTTCACTTTTTAACGGATCGTTTTGAGCACCCATAAAAGTAGCAGAAAAAGTCCTATCGGTATAATTAAAATATTTACAGACGGACGGGCACAAATCAAAATTAACGAGAGGTATAAGCTCATTCAGCATAATTTAATTAATGGCTTTCGGTTTTCTTGGAGAACTTTGATTTTATTTTTGAACGATTTCCGTTCGACACACTTTTAACTTTAAAAAGAGAAGCAGCGAATTTTTCAGTAACGTATACCACGTAGGAATATTTCCTTAATAGTCGCTTTAATCGGTCGATTTTTTATAAATAAATTATGATTTTTCTACGAAATTATAGATCAGTTTTTGGACCAAAGTAAAACATCGTTTGAAATAATGAACTGAATGGCTGAAAGGAAAAAGTGTTCTGTAGTTGATTTCAAATTAATGACACCTGCTTGCAACAGATTCTTGGCGGGATTTCCAAAAATTCCGTTTTACCTTAAACATTCGGTCCGTTCTACATAGTAGGAAGGTACCTACGATGTGGTTCAGTGGGTAATAAGCCAAAGGCAAAGTGAAATGTCTTGCAGTAAATAATTACAAACAACATAGGCACACCCAGCCATGCTCAAATAAAAATAAAAGTGCCCCTGTTGATATTTAGATACGATCTAAGGGAAAGTTAGGATTCACTTTTCAATTTCAGCTATTCCGTTTCCTGTCAGCGATATTAATTATCATACTTTTAAACAACCTGCATACTTATGCACTTTGAACAATGGCCTTATGCCATGTTTTATTTTATTTTAAACGCATTTTTTTTCAAAATTCGACTGTAAGTCTATAACTCCGTTGTTTTTCAACGAATCTTGACGATTTTTTTTTAACTTAAAGCTTTTTTCATAAGCTTTCCGAATATGTAATAATATATAACTATATCACGCTCGTGCGTCGTATATTTCATTTTGCAACTAAGGCTAAAAAATTAAAAATATTCCGGGTTGCAAATTTGAAATTAAAAAAAAAGGATAGAGATTTCAATGTATTATTATGAAATCTACCAAGAAAAAAATCAGTGCGATTGTGGAAGATCCTCGGGATCGTCCAGACTAATAATTAGTTAATTTGTTTATAAGGCCATAACTTGTAAACTATTCAACTTACCGATTCCAGATTTCGTGTGAGTTATTAGACAGTGATAAGGAATGAGAGGATGCGATGCCAAATCGATCTGGTAATAATAACGCAGTTTATAAATGTTTAATTCAAAAGTCATAAATAAAATTCTTCTGTTTATAACTTTTGATCTAATCAATATTTTTTGACGCTCGAGGGCTAGTTTTGTAGGTCT
>NW_019416248.1:63398-414076 GCF_000390285.2 Anoplophora glabripennis
CCCCCACTTGACCCCCATTCCCATTTAAAAAAATTTGGGGGATGGCACCCCCACTTAGGGGGTTGAAGATTTTGCTATGCTTTTTGCGCCAAAAGTTGTCCCCCTCAGAAGCAAACTTTACCTGTTTTTGGATTTTGCCGAAAAGTTCATTACTACCCTGTAATGCCTTGCGGTACGTTTTCGATGGGCTACCCTGTATACATGGTGGACATAAAAGTTATGTCCATGTTAATGGATTAATCTTGTGTAGGTGCCGTCATCTAGCGGCAATGGTGAAATTGATACCATTCTGTATTACGCATAATTGAAAAGAAAGTTAATAAAACACCGTGTGGATCGCGTGATACAAACACGCCGTATATTTCGGGGTGTCACGCACCTCACGTTCCTTCACGGGCAACACGCGGACAATCTCCGTCGAAAGTTGTTGAACGTTCGTTCGCAGGCGATATGGGTAAGTGTGTCGTGATGGTGGAGAGATTCTAGCCTCGGGGCTAATTTCGACTCCGAATAAAGAGGATCGTGCACCTGTTGACGTAGCGTAAGGAGCGAAAGTGAATCACAGCGCCCGAAGCAGCGATACATCACCCTGAAATATCGAGAGATTTTTACTTTCAACATACGGCCGGACCTTAAAAACAATCTCGGAGCGAACCCCAACCGGTCGCCGATTGCCGTTCACCTGCCAGAACGGTGCATTTTCGACGTGGGCGGCTGTCAGGTTTGTTTTCACCGAAACGCATTTTTTAAGGAGGTTTATCGGGGTCCAAGGGAAGTGAGGAGCCCACGGGGGGTCCTATGCTATTCTTGCTATTTTTATGGGACGAAAACCCGCTACCAACTTGAAAAAATTAAATTCTATTGGAATTATTTGCGATAAACATTATCTATATAGCAAAGAAATCTACTCAATATGGACAAAACATACATATTGAAAATTAACAACATAAAAATATCATATTTAATGTACGCATAAACACTATGTAGATGTGGCAACAGCGCTAATAATCGAGTGCATTTGTACACACTGCGAACCTACAGAGCTCGGACATCGGAGATATTGCGCGTTAAATTCGGGTAAAGATGCGTATGCGTTCAAAAATGTATTGTGTGTAAACTATGTAAAATATAATTATTATATATAGCAAATATATCGTATTATCCTCGCAAAGATTTGTATCTTTTATTTAAAATTCGCTAATCATGTGAACTGGTAACACAACGAGAAAATAATTGTTAATTTAGTTCTATAGAAATGAAATGAAACTCGCGCCCATCTCGTCCAAGTCAAAGAAAATGTTGGATGCAATTTTGAAGGTTCTGTGATAGAAATTACGTTATTACTCACTGTTCGTGTTTTTCATCTCTATTTTAGTAATGTTACAAAAGTTTTGCAACTATAACTATTTTTTAGATATAAAGTTTACTGAGAAATATTTATGTTCCCTTGTTATTCTGTACAAATGCTTTTATCTCAAGTATTACTAATTATATTAATCAAGTAAAGAAAACTTTTTGTAACCCTAAATATTGCTGGGTACGGATTACGATATTTTTATAAACCATTAAATATATTAAAAGGATTTATCAACTGTATTTTTTATTCCAATAAATATATCACTGCTTCACACGTAGTATGCATCGGCAGGCTAAGCGCTGTTGTCACGTCGTGATGAAACTCCCCAACATTAATACTCGCTATGTTTTGAAAACTGTGAATCTTACTCCCCTGTAATATATATCTCCTTTGTTCATTTATGATTATCTTGTGCTGAAGTAATGGCAGTCAAACTTCTTACACTCTGTATAAAAATAAATAATAAAAATACGTGTTCAATTATCAACTGATATAAAAATCTGCAATCCTATTTCTGGTATAATACAGAAAGTGTCTCCTATTGATTCATTCCATATGTTGGTATATAAAGTAGGCATAAAAATTAAAGAATAAAGAGTAAATTATAAATTTTTAGGTGACTTTTACTAAAAATCTATAAAATATTAAATTTTGCATCTTTTATTAATTTTTTTTTAATTGAAAACGTTTTTTTTTTTCGCAAAAATCCATATTTTTTTAATTAAAAAAGATTTAGTACCGAAAATATGAAAAAAAAATGTATTTTGTGCCGCGGTTCCCACCTTAATTAAATTTACAATTGCAAATTTAATACACTCTTTTAGTGTGACGTTAGAGCTTTTGATGATGACTACCTTTATTGTGCAGAAAATATCGGTGGTTTAAAATTGGTTTTCAAAATGCCAGTTTTCCCAGATCCGTAAGAATTTGGGGCAAAAGAACTTCATGCAATCCTAAAATCTCCGCCACTGTCAGATGAATAAAAATTGAATAGCGCTCAAAAGTAGCTAATGTTAATGATGAATACGTGTACAACATTTGAGTTTGGAAAAAATTTTTTTGACACCCTATATTTCGAGAACGGCGCGCTTGCGGGCCCATGTTTATTACGACTTTTTTTGCTTCTAGTATCGTGAACTTGCAGCTGTTATTAGTTATGATACACCCTGTATATTTCAGATCATTTAGAAACAGATAACATGACGATTAACATTTTTACTTTATTTTTTAATGATGGACTATTACTGGAACAAGAGACAGCTACTTTTCTCCTGTAATTATACGTATATGGTCAAAACTTAAATCCACGTAAACATAGAGTTCTACCGACAGTATTTAGGTATATTCCATATCCGGTGCGTTGTATATTAATTAAAATCTGAAAACCGGAGACCATATGTGCGGAATAAAAATTGAACAGCCATCAACGCAGAACAGTTTTTATGTCGGGCGGCCGATTATCGAGATAATAAAACGGCGAGAAACGTATAGTACTTTAAGAGTTTCTAATTGGATTGTCCAGAGCTAGGTTCGGCCTTGCCGAAGAAGGTAAATGAGCTGGTCCAGTTCTGTTGCAAAATTGCTGGGAGAGTGGTGGTAAATACCTTGCCCTGCTATTCTGTGGCGCCTTATTTGTCACGATACTCTGGTACAACTTTCCCGTTTCGATTAATCTCGGATTTCTTTCGAGAAGTCACCCGCGCAAAACGATAAATCTCCGGTGGAATTATCGAGAAGTGGATATGAATATGTATGTGGGGCTTGCAGAGCATGCACCGAGTCTTCCAGGATCTGCCTCCACAGATGAAACCTTAATCAGCTCAAATCAGCAAATTCGCTTTCCCTTCATGACGACATCCAAAATCACTCCGATCGGAGCACCCCTTCGCCCAGCGGTGACGATCGAATATTTGTTACAGTTTGAATATACTTCCCTGTAGTGTAGCGGTACACTATCGATTCCTTACACATTTCCAATGTCAAAATCGTCAATCAATGTCGTTTCTTACGGCAATTTGCACGATACAAGACGAATATAAAATAACTATTACGTTACTGCAAGTATACTTAGTCTAATTCATTTTTAAATATTTTGTTTCAAGTTTTAAACGATTATTTTTACTACTAAACTGGCAACAGCCAATTAAATATAGGGATATATAGTTATTCATTGTATATGAGTGTTTTAAGTAGCATTTTATCCATGCAAAAATGTTTAAATTGTTGTTTAATATTCTTAAGTGGATAAAAAGCAATTTAAACACGAATGCAATACAATGTTTTATCCATAATCACATCGCAATCATATTTGTAGTCAGAATTATTGGAATTTAATAAAAAAATATTCGCAGACTTGATATTTCTTACTAGTACCTTTGACTATATACAATTCGAAGAAAAATAGTACTAACTAAACTATAGAGGTTACTATTTCATTTAATAATAATTACCTATTTTAACAATTTAATAAATATTAACATTTTTTCAGTCTTTTTAAATAAATTAAATTTGAAAAATTTAGTTCTCAGTAGATGCATATGTCAATACAACTATTTAGGTACAAAAGCAACTAATGATCGAAACTGAGCTTAGGAAAAATGAATTGAAAACAGCATCTTCTTAGATAAAAAATTCCGCCAACGCCAAACTAATGAAGCTTTCTGGCTGAAATTTTTATCACTTATTAAGGGTGCAAAGAGCTTCAAAAATTCTGAATTACAGGTGTCTGCGACGAAAATTGCATTAATTATTAGCAATTGAAAAAAAACGGCCATTTTCGACCATTTTTGAGCTCTTGGCCATAAACAAATTATTGTCATGTCTCATTTTATAGGTTTATTTAATACCTACCTTTTTTGTAACCTTTTTTCGCTATGAATAATAGTTTTTCCATAACTTTGACCATTGTTTAAATAAAGTTTCCCAACTGGTCTCGAGTTGGTTGTTTTAATATTTTGTTTATAACACGTTTCCGAACAATATTCCGCAGATAAACTTCTAATGTGTGATCCCATATTTCTATATTAGATACGAGTGTTGTCATTTTTTTTATTGCTACTTTACGTTGAATAATTTAGTATAATGAGATAATATATGCAAGTTTAATGACTCCGTTGGCATTAATAAATTTATAATTGAGAGTGAAAGTTCAAACATACACTTTTCTTATTGTTCCACATACACCTGCCAGATATAACGCTTTGTGTGACTCTAGATTTATTTATTTACCTGCACGCATACATAATTATCACTTTTAAAACGATCCTCTTATCTTTTTAGTAGAACCTACATCGGGGATTAAATTTTTTTCCTTGTTTGTCCGAGATAACACGAGAAAATAAGTGCGATTCACGAATCTCTTACAACATCGGGAACAGGTGAAATTATTAGGTTGTGGAAAACGTACGGTTTGAAGCCGAGCGTGAGCGGTGTTTATTACTTTTCTAGATAACAATTTTTATTACGCAATCAGTTCCAACGGTGCTCACGCTTAGTGGCGATCGTTACAACTTAATTATTAGGGCGAAGATCCTTGCACATGTATGCAAATGCGTATGTGAAATTTGGTTGGCTATTTCTGCACACCAGCAATCCAGTGGTTTCCTTGTATGAAACAAATTCAGTTAATTTCTATTTTTTTGATTATGCACACCCAATTGGCAGAAATATTTGTGCAAATATCTGACTGACCGCAATAATACGGAGAAACATTTTTGGAACCGCTGAGTTCATCGATAGCTCGGCTGGTTCTGTTTGCAAGTGATTATACTTAGCGTAATTAAATGAGTTTGGTTATTTTCCGATCATTTGTGTGTCTAATAAATGTGTTTGGTATTTAAACAGTAAAAGTCACATTTTCATTAATGAAAACTAAAGTAAAACTGATGATAACCTAAAATTAGACTAACTGTGGTTTTGTTTTGGTGGTCAAGCAATACCTATAGCGATAGGTGTTGGTTTCTCAAAAAAGCAGGTGCTGATCTAGTTCAGTTCTGCAGGATGTAAACGAAATGTGTTTGTTAGAACTTAATATGGCGCTGGAGTCATTTTTGTGTATTCTTCTAGGATACGATATTAACTATACAGCTGCTTGCAACAACATCGTTTTTTACTGACAAAAGCTTGTTCTAACCATTTCAATTGTGTCCGTTTATTTTATGATAATAAAAATCATTCTTGACTTAACAAGTCTTAACTTTAACAGAATTTTAATACCTAATTAATAAAAACCAACTAAAACAGAACTGCATTTAGTATAAAATAGGAATTAAATTCACTTAAATTTTGTATTCATTAATCAACTTTATGTCTTAGTTCATCTAAGTTTACACTAGTTTTCTTGTAAACCTCGTTTTTTAGGTAACCCCACAGAAAACTGTCCAAGGGTGTAAGGTCTGGGCTATTTGAAGGCCATTGAATATTTCCTCCATTACCAATCCACAAATCAAACCTATTATTTAAATAATTTCGTATTGCCGTGGTTCTATACGGAATTGTTTTTCTAATACTGTATTATAAAAATTCATAAAAAAGCTACTTTTGTATTAAGTCTAACCCCTTACATATCTGTTTATTTTTCGTTCTTTCATGTGTTTTTACTGAAACTCATTTTTGTTACAGTGATGCAGAAATACTTGCACTTTCATGGCAGCAGTGGTTAGCCATGCGATGCGACGATTCCCAACATCACCAACCGACGCCGTTTATACGTCTTACGGGTTAAGGGTAAGAATAACTGTGTTAAGACAATATTTTCGGGATAATTTAATAAATTAGCCTTATGAGACACATTAAAAAGGAAATATTGAATTTGTAATGTGCAGCCATTTTCATTCGACTTGCAAGATTTATTTGTAGTGTTTACAGCGGTGATCATGGTTACCGTCGCGCAACAGCGAAAGAGTGGGGGGTAGTCCATATTTTCTTATTAAACGTAATTTGTTCATGAGTGGTATAACATTTTGTTACTTACGCATGACTTCTTGCGTGTTTTTTAAAAGATTGTAAAAGTTTAAATTGATTGTTGAATTGTAAAGGCAGACCAACAGTAATGCTGCGAGAAATGCCAAATTTTAATGAAAAAGTAATTGAAAAGTTTGAATACAGTGAAATATCGCTGCTTTTTATCAATTAACTCATGAATCGATCTAGACTTCATTGGAAACAGCCCTCTACATGACGTCTCGTAAAATACCAACTTAATAATTTTTTTTCTGTCTTTAAAATGCGCAACTTTTACCAATTACCGCCGCCGACATTTTCAGGGTGAAGGTTCTCATAAAGAAGGTGAAAGCTCGCTGTCGCGCTCGATGCGATACGCCGACCCGTGGCTGTACGGCAGCGTTAGGGCACCTGGGGGTCTACTTCTAGCACCGGCTTTCGTGCTCTGCACCTGCCAGGACTACGTCAACGGGACGAAACGGTCCTCCAAGAAGTCGCCGTCGACATGCAAGAAGTGTAAAGGTTGGTGATAAACTTATACTTACAATCGTTGTTCATTAAAAGTATTATACTTATACAATTAGAGGCACTTAAAAGAGAAACACCGTCGGTGAAAGTAACAAATCGACACATACGACAACTCTTTTAAAAACCGTATTCGTTCGTGTATTAATCAAAATGGAGGACACTTCGAGCAATTGATGTAAATCAGCGGTCCAAGTATTTTTCTCTTTGTTGTGTTCAGAGTTTCAGTTTGTTTCGTTTTAGTTGTTGTTAGTGGTTTACTTTTGTTTGTCAAATTACTTTTTAAACATGCCGGTTAATATTGACACTGTCAGTCCCAGACCTGATAAAATGTGAGAGAAAAGTGGTTTTGCAAGGCCTTCTTGACGCTGTTACATAGCTACCTTTTCGGACTTTACAGTCCATTCAAATGTTACATTTTTTTGGGCTTAGCGTGCAAAAGTCAGAGCACGCAATTTTATTTTTTGGATGTCAAGAGGGGGTTAGTGTAAAGTTAAATCCATGTTTGTGGGGTCGCAACCCTTGTGCCCCTGCCGCCATCTTGTAAAAAGGGCTGCGAATGGTTTTTATACTACTACTTACTATATCGGGCAAACTATTCGTCGCACAGAAAATTTGCAAATACATTTTTTGTTGCAAATTAAAATTCTCTACAACTTTGGTTCCGTAAGTTTTAGACGTAGAACCAAAAATAACAAAGTTATTAACGAAAATAGATAAAGATTTGGGAACAAATTTTTTTTGGTCGTTATAACTTTTTTTCTGGCCATTTTACAAAAAAGGGATAATTTCTACTACAAACTTTTTTAAAATTTTATCAAGGTTTTCACTCCTTTTGCCTTCACAGTTCTGGTTTTACTTTCCGCTAAAGATTTTTTACAAATAAAACAATCACTCATGATGGAATAAGACTATATGAACGCTTAAAAAAGTCAAAATGCTTATCACAAAATTGAAAATAGCTCTCACAAAACTAAAAATCTTGTCCACAAAATTAAAAATAGTGTCCACAAAACTCAAAATACTTTTTACAAATAAATACGACACGCACGCGCGTGGTAGCACAACTGAAAGAAAACTTTGAAGGAATAGTGTAAGTTTCGCATCGCTGTAAAACCCTAATAAATAAATAAAATTTTAAAAAAGTTTGTAATGGAAATTATTCCTTGAAAACCCCTCTATCAAAATGCTCTGATGTAATTTTTTTGTAAAATGACCAGAAAAAAAGGTATAACGACCAAAAGAAAATTTGTTCCCAAATTTCTATCTATATTCGTTAATAACTTTATTATTTTTGGTTCTACGACTAGAAGTTACGGAACCAAAGTTGTAGAGAATTTAATTTGCAACGAAAAATATTTTTACAAATTTTCTGTGCGACGAATAGTTTGCCCGATATAGTAAGTAATAGTATAAAAATCACTAACCCCCTCTTGACATCCAAAAAATAAAATTGCGTGTTCTGACTTTTGCAATCGCAAATGTAGCTTTTCAATGGACTATTAGAAAAGAACCCGATTTTTCTGGAAAACTGTTAAAGATAAGTATGGACAATCTTATATCAGTTGAAAGGGCCAATTTTGTATTCATCCATGATAACACAGGCCGACAAAATTTCAAAAAAAAAAAAAATTCCAGAAATCAGACACTATGCTTCCGAAGGCATTTGGCGCGCTGAATCCGAATCTGGCCTCAGAATTGATCCATCACCCTAGGTTTCCGAGATATTCTAACCTAAAAGTGTAAAAAACACGTACTTTTGCTATATTCAAGGTTATGTAACTTGGCGAAAAAAATTTTTTTCTCAAAACTGAAAACATCATTGGAAACGACTATCTTTCCCCTTCAAAACGCATTTTTTTATTTGGAAAAAGCTCTATTTTTCGCGGAGATATCGTCAATTTAAGATAACCAGTATGGCTATATTATTACATCATGGCTAACCCCATAACACTGAGCGCTGCTAGCCCTAATTGTTAGGAACGTTAACCCCAAGCCCTATAACCCCACAACACTAAGCGGAGCGAGCCCTCATCGTCAGGAAGGTTAACTTCAAGCCCTATAACCCAATAACACTAAGCGCTGCGAGCCCTAATCGTCAGGAAGGTTAACCCCAAGCCCTATATGTCTGGAAGGTTAATCCCAAGCCCTATAACCCCACAACACTAAGCGCTGTGAGCCCTAATCGTCAGGAAGGTTAACTTCAAGCCCTATTACCCAATAACCCATAATACCCATTAATTGTGTTATAGGTCGAGCCATGGTTTAATAAGGTAGCTATACTGATCATCTTTAATCGACGATATCTCCGCGAAAAATAAAGCTTTTTACAAATAAAAAAATGCGTTTTGAAGGGGAAAGATAGTAGTTTCCAATGATATTTTCAGCCAAGTTACATAACCTTGAAAATAGCAAAAATACGTGTTTTTTGCACTTTTAGGTTAGAATATCTCGGAAACCTAGGGAGATGGATCAATTCTGAGGCCAGATTCGGATTCAGCGCGCCAAATGCCTTCGGAAACGTATTGTCTGATCTCTGGAATTTTTTCCTTGTTGGCCTGTGTAATTAATATGAGTTATTCCATTTGAAATCGCGATTTTTTTCAAAAACAACTAAATATTTCGAAAACGGTTAGTTTTAAACACCATGCACATTTAATAAACTTCTAACCTAATACTAACCAAGGAATTCAAAAATGCAATAATATACAGATTGTTCCAATTAAAATAACAAAGTTATGTAGCGCCCACGCGATGTGGGCGTAAAGCTAAAAATATTTTCCTTACATAGCCCACATGATTCCAGGCAACTTTTATTGAAACCATTTTTGTTTTATAAATTTTACAGTTGCAGAGTTACTTACAGAAGAAGCGCTCTTAGGTGGAACACCCTGTATATTATTGCTTTCAGACTGCAATTAGAAATAGTTTACAGACTTATTTTTTTTATTTGCGCGTTTTGTTCTGATGAAAGTGACATTGTCTTCATTTTTTCGCTCGTCCCCGTCCAGGTACCCGACTTCCTCTGCCTCCAGTGGACTCGACGAAGTTCGGCACGGTGCGATGCTACCCCACGAGCGTCCACGCGGTGTCGTCGACGCCGCTGCGCGCGGGTACGGTGCGCGTCAGCTCCTCCTCGAGGCCGAGCATCCTGCCCTCCGCCGACCCCTACGATCTCATGAGAAGGTCCCGGCTGTCGGTGGCGGAGGGCGCCGGACACTTCAGGGCGAGGTCGATATCGCCCGGTAAATCTCGCAACGGGGACGCCAGGAGCCACAGTGGGACCAGATCGAAAGGCCAGTACTTAATATATTTGTTAATAATTATCGAGTGTGTGTACGTTGTGTTTAAGCGGAAGCGAAATGTGTGTATCCGGGCGTTAGACTGCACTTAACGATCAAGTTTTCTGGGCGTTAAGTGCCGCTTTACCGCCTATAGTAGGATCATATTCGATGCAAAGTAATAAATCATTGCCTGCCAAGGGATCCAGTGCCATACGCTTTTAAGGGTTTCAGAGATTGAATAATTTCTTTATACATTATGAAGGGACGAAGGGATCAGTTCACGTCTGGCACCCTTGTTCCTACAAAAATTCCTTTATTCTTATAAACTATTTATTTTAAATGTAATTTATTACAAATCCAATTTGTTTTTTAATTTCCACATATGTACTACATTTTACCTCTGTATGCGCCACTGTTGTTTACTTGGTTTTTGGAGGCGCTCTCCGTTTTACTATCAAGCTCGCCAGGTTAGTATTTGACGTATAACCGACCACTTCGTACACTCGATGCACCTGGGCGACTACAGCTACTACCAGAACACAGTGTGTATGCAGCGGTATTTCAGATTTTACATTCAATTTTATTTTAAATTAGAAATGGTTCATCTTACGTCTTAAAATTGCAAAAATGTTTAAAAATTTTTAAAAAATACCTAGTTTTTTACTTCTATCTTGGAACCTATGCATTTTGGACGAATATTGAAGAGGAAAAAACGTTTTAGAATTGAATTTTGCATAATATATTTTAAGTTAAAAATGTTAAAATTTATCGCCGTTGCTTGTAAAATAGCAATAAAGGCAAAATAACCAAGTTTTTTTGAATAATTTCGTTTAAATATTTTAGTTGCTCCGAGGGCAAATTTAACGAAAGGTCACACCTAAAAACCAGACCTCACTTGCCCGAAGGTTTTTGGTGCGTAGAATCCGAATCTGGCATCAGAATTGCTCCTGTGCGTCACGTTTCCGAGATATCCTAACCTAAAAGTGCAAAAAACCTGTTTTTTGCTATATTTGAGCTGATATTACACCGAAATTTTTTTTTTTTCTAAAAACGAATCATGCCCTCTAAAACTACCACTCACCTTTCAAAACGCTTTTTTCAGATTTGAAAAATCTTTTTTATTCGCCGAGATATCATTGAATGAAGTTAGGTACTTTAGCTTTTTCTTAACAGTGGTACTAAATTCGAAAAAACTTCTTCAGAAAGCGGATATTTACATGTTTTTTTGGGTCGCTTAATCCGAATCTGCCCTCCAAATTATTCTATCACTTTAGGATTCTGAGATTTCCTAACCTAAAACTGCAAAATCAACATGTCTGGTTAATACCGATGGTTCAACCTAAAATCGTTGATTTTGCAGTTTTAGGTTAAGAAATCTCAGAATCCTAAAATGATAGAATAATTTGGAGGTCAGATTCGGATTGGGCGACCCAAAAAACATGTAAATGTATTACCTACGCTTTCTGAAGAACCACTGTTATAGAAACGCTAAAGTACCTAACTTCATTCAATGATATCTGTGCGAATAAAAAAGATTTTTCAACTCTGAAAAAAGCGTTTTGAAGGGTAAGAGTGGTAGTTTAAGAGGGCATGATTCGTTTTTAGAAAAAACATTTTTTCGCTCTGTGATATAAGCTCGAATATAGCAAAAAAACGTGTTTTTTGCACTTTTAGGTTAGGATATCTTGGAAACGTGATTTATAGGAGCAATTCTGACGCCAGATTCGGATTCTATGCACCAAAAACCTTCGGGCAAGCGAGGTCTGGTTTTTGGGTGTGAAAATTGTTGCCCTGTGTAATTATTTTTTAGAATCAAGCATAAAGAAGTTAAAAAAGTGATAAAAATTGTAATTTATGTCAATTTTCCTTAATTAATCGACTTTTGTACATCGATTTGGAGATTTTGATAGTTTTTTTGTTTATTTTAATGAATTCTATCGGCTTTTAAAATTATGGCAGTCAAACTTTTAACACCCTGTATATGTGACATTTTTGAAACATTATTTAGACGTTTTAAAAATGTTTTCAAAACATTGTTGAGGCAACATAATCAACATTTTGAAAACATTCGCAGATGGTCCAGATTTGATTAAAATAAATATGTGCTAAAACATTTTTTTAAACATTTCACAATATTTAATGTTTTAATTTAATATATTCACAATTAATCCTGTCGCCAGGGGGGTCCCAATTGCCTCCTTCATTTAGATGAAGTTACCCAAGTGTTTTTTGTGTATTTTGAGCTGCACAACACGAATTTTTTGGGTAGAAGTTTGCCCGGATGTCGATAAGTTTTTTATTAACAAAAAAACTTGCAAAATACTGAGAACTTAGTTTTTGGCAAAATAAAAAAAGTATTTAACGTGAACTTTCAAACGCCGTCAGCAGAATTACAAAATACCTGTTCGATCAAAGGTTATTAACAATTGAAAATCGCAAAAATTGCATTTTTCGAGTTTTTAACGGCGTTTGTCTCGAAAATTATGCGTTTAACAAAAAAATTGCAAGAGACATTTTCTTCTTAAAATGGGTTAAAATACTTTTTATTTTGCCAAAAACTAAGTTCTCAGTATTTTGCAAGTTTTTTAATTAATAAATTGAATATTTTAAAACGCTTCTGAAACATGTACGAGAACTCATCACATTGAATTACGCCCCACCAGGTGCCAAGCCAGACTCCTACAACGCCTCCTGCGGCCGCCGCTCGATCCTAGAATGCGACATCAACCCCTACGAGCTCATATCCTCCAGCAAGGACACCGCCTCGAAGGAATCCAGCATCACCTTCGTCAGCGGCCAGCGGATCCGCATCCGACCCTCCCTAACCAACCAGGCCGACTACGAGGACGTGCAGGTCAATTCTCCCCCGTCGTTGAAGGCGCCGCCGACTTCCAAGTTGCCGGCGAATCAAAATAAAACCGCAACGAATTCTCCAAACAAGCCGGGGAAAGTCAGGAGTCCGGTGTCGTCCCCGAAGCCGAACGAGAAGGAGTCGGAATTCAGCAGCCGGTTCAAGTCCATCCTGAAGAAGCCTTCGTCGACTTTCAGCGACTCCGACTCCGCCGGGCCCGAGAGGAGCCCGACGCCGTCGTTGAAGGGCGGGTCGCAGTTTTACATACCGATGCCCTGCCCGACGCCCAGGAAGAAGGTGCAGTTTTTGGTGGGGAACGAGCTCGTCCGGAACCAGCTGGTGGGGAACCGAAAGGGCGAGACGGTGAGGTGTCGTCATGGTGACGATAACGGAGTGGAGGAGGATAAGAAAATTACCTCCGAGGAAAGGAGGGAGGAACAGAAGACGGACCAAGGTGAGTGTTAGGTTCATTTGTAGCTTGTTCGAATTTAACATTTTTTTTTTATCATTATTTGTTCCTCGTTGTAATTCAAAGTACACCTTGGGATTTACGCGGGTCAAAAAAATCTATTTCCTACGCGTTTATGCTCGAGCACAACAACGTCGTGTTGCCAATACCCCTATTTTTCCTCCAATTCTAGGGATTTTTTTTTTATTCCATTAGCCCATTAAATTTAGCAGCATGATTTGTGCATTTAAGTGATCACAGTCGATCCCAGCCCAAACATTAAAAGAAAAACGGTGCCGGAAGCGATCTAATTGAATCACACGAGAACTACGGCAATTTTTTCCCACAATATTTAAAATTTGTTCCTCTTCGGTTTCGCTTCGGTTCCAGTGTACCTCTTTCGTGTCTTCATTGAACCAATGCGGTAAATATGTCTGCATTTGGTACTTGTCTAGATCAAAAACGTTCTTCGCAATTAAAATTTCCGTTAAATTTGCTCGCTATACGCATATGCTATGTTGAACACTGGTAAGACTGACGTAAACAATAAACCACAGTAATAAGACCATTATGGAAACCACAGTAATTTCCGAACATACCTGTATAATATTGATGCTGTACAAAATTTTTTGATATTTTGACGTTAAAATCAAAGACAAACGGTGAAGTCGCAAAGAAAATTAAATCAGAAGTCTCCTTATAGACCAGGGCGGATCTGTCGAAATACTCCACTTCTTGGATGTAAGAGGCAGCAAGTAATTTTTTTCTGGATTACCTTTAGTGCAACTCACATAATAAAAATGTAGATTCCTAGATCTGGGCGAGGTCCGGAACATTTTCAAAATTGCAAAAATGTTTAAAACATTTAAAAAAAAATACCTATTTTATCTGAGTTTTTTTTTACTTATAACTTGGAACCTATGCATTTTGGAAGAATATTGAAGAAGAAAAAAAGTTTTACAATTGAATTTTGTACGATATTCTGGATGTTAAAAATGTTTAAATTTACTGGCGTTATTGCAAAATAGCAATAATTGATGAAGAAAGGCAAAATAATCAAGTTTTTTGGATAATTTTTTTAAAATATTTTAATTGCTCCGAGATCATTCTAATTTTGATAAAACAAACTTTAGAGTATAATAAAACAACACGCCAAATTTCATTAAAATCGGTTCGATAGTTTTCGCAAAATAATTTTTTGAAAATAATTTTGAATATTTTTTTCGAATTTTCAAAATGTTGCACAGCCTCATATAAAGCACCTAGATAGTTGAGAAAATTTTTTCACATAGAAAAGACCGTTCAACCTTTGAAATTTTTTTTGAAAAATAGAAATTGGTTGATTAGGATGGCCATAGTAAATTTTTAAAGTTAACACTTTTTTTTTATTTTTAAACAATTAAATTACATTTATCAATTTGCAATTTTTTTTTTTTCAAAAATTATAATTTTAAAATACTATTTTTTTCTTAATTTTATCTGTTTTTTTAACAAAAAAAATAATTTCCAAGAATAGCAATTTTTTTTTAATTTATTTAAACAAAATTTATTTAAATAATTGTAATAATTATAACTAAATACATTCATATTCAGTGTTGAAATTTATTCAATGAAAAAAATTGTTTGTGTTATATTTCAACACTGAATATGGATGTATTTAGTTATAATTACAATTATTTAAATAATTTTTGTTTTAAAAAAAAATTATTTGGAAATTAATTTTTTTGTTAAATAGATAAAATTAAGATAAAATAGTAAAATTATAACTTTTGAAAAATACTAAATTGCAAATTGATAAATGTAATCTAATTGTTTAAAAATAAAAAAAGTGTTAACTTTAAAAATTTATTGTGGCTGTTCTAATCAACCGATTTCAATTTTTCAAAAACCATTTGAGAGGTTGAGCGGTCTTTTCTATGTGAAAAAATTTTCAAGTATCTAGATGCTTTATTTGAGGCTGTGCAACATTTTGAAAATTCGAAAATTTTTTTCGAAATTATTTTTCAAAAAATTATTTTGCGAAAACTCTGGAACCGATTTTAATGAAATTTGGAGTATTGTTTTATTACACTCTAAAGTTTTTTTTTACAAAAATTAGAATGACCTCGGAGCAATTAAAATATTTTTAAGAAGTTATCAAAAAAACTTGATTATTTTGCCTTTTTTTCACCAATTATTGCAATTTTTCAACATCGGTAACAAATTTAAACATTATTAACTTACAGTATATTATGCGAAATTCAATTCTAAAACTTTTTTCCTCTTCAATATTCTTCTAAAATGCATAAATTCCAAGATATAAGTAAAAAATTCAGATAGAAGAGGTACTTTTTAAAATATTTTAAACATTTTTACAGTTTTGAAAATGTTCCGGAGCTCTTTCAGATCTAGAGATGTACACTTTTATTATGTTAGTTGTAATCCAGAAAAAAATTGCTTGCCCCTCTCACATCCGCCCTGGTCTATTACTGTTTCGATCTCGAGATACAACACCTAGGAGAGACATTTAGTTTATTATTCATATTGCTAGTACCCACTCCCTTATTTCAGCGTTTATTCGTGCCGTTACTCTAATGGGCCTATTCCAGATACAAATAAGACGCTTGGTAATGCAACTAGGTAACGTGCATGGGTATCAAATAAATCTGCATATATTTCCTTTGTATCGGTATCGCCATATGTAATAACAGTTCCATTCCTTTGTTACGATACGTAGCGATACGACTTAAATAATGTCATATTTAAATTTACATCATAATCGGATAAATAAGTTCTTTCACCTTTAGCCGCATTCGGGTATTCCAAAAATTTCGTTTTTCCAGTGTATCAAAGTCCAATCTTGTTCTTTGTTGCACAATTTGTAGCTTTGCGGAATGGGAACAGAATATATTAATAATAATGGGTACCTAGCAGGTATGATAAATATTATATTAATACAAGTTCCCAGTTAAAAGTTACAATTTACTGCAAAGTTTGTTAAAATTATAGCGATTCAGAGCAGTAGTTTTGGAAATGTTCCATTTTGGTAAATTTTATTCTCTCCGTTTATTGTTTAAGTTGCATGGAACCAAAGAAATTTTCTCTTTCATACGCCCGAAACCATTGCTGTGGGTGAGAAGTAACCTATAAAGTTTCTGTCTTACAATGCAATTGTTACTCAACGCCTACTGGCATAAAGCATTACATTGTACCTACTGGCTTAGGTCTCTCTGTCATATATAACCTATAAAGTATTGATAAATGTCATTGCTACTCGAGGCCTACTAGCATTTGTCTTTCGTACCTACTGGCACAAGGTGGCAACTGTTGGTATAAAAATAAACTTTTAACTGATGATATCAGTTAGTAGGTCGCTTTGTGCCAGTAGGCGGCAAATTTTTTGTAACGTTAAAAAAAATACATTTAACGGCATTTCAGATAAACCCGAAGAAACCAAGACCTGCTCCCTGAAACGTAGCTACAGCGACAGAGTCCCCAACAACCAGAAGAAGGTTGTCTTTCACGACACGATGGCCTTACGGCAACGCATGAAGCGGGTCGATTCGAGAGCGCCTTTCGACGAAAAGGATCTCGAGCGGTTAGACGGAATAACCCCGAGGACGAGGAAAATCAGTCTAACTAAGTCTCGACCGAGCGCACCGCCCCCACCGCCGCCTCCGATGAGTCCCGTCGGGGACGAAGAAGAAAAATATTACAGTTTACCCGCTGAGATAAACGTCAGGGAAGAGAATGTAAAGGGACCTAGCGAGACTCACACGGAAGTACAAAAATTAGATAAATTAGAGTCAAACGGACGACCAGAACTTGCCACTTCGAAAACGAATGTTGACGTTAAAAGTAAAAAGTGTACTCGGTTAACTTTGACGGAGGTTCTTGGTGTCGACGAACAAATAAATGAACAACCGAGTCCACAAATCGCTAACGTTGAAGTTAAAAATATGCAGTACGTCATCGGTTTTTCCCAGAAATGCATTCCAATAGAACCCGATCCTCAAAAAGCTGACCCTGACGATAAAAGCGTCCAGTTAAAAGAAAAAATATCGCTGGAAAAATTAGACCACTGCCTGAACAATTACAAACCTCAAAACGACGTTTCGCCCAGTCCGACGCCGCCTTCAGCTCCGCCGAGGAAGAGAAGCAACAACAAGCAGCCGCAAGTGGCCATCATCAAGACGCCGTCCCCGTCGATGCACCGAGTCAGGATCGAATCTCCGCCCGTGGAGTGCGCCAACCGAACGGTCGTCCAGATAAACGGAACTCCGGCCGTTCACAAGCTCCAGATCAAAAACGAGTTCTCGGACGTCACCAACGTCCATACCGTTTCCATCGTGGAAAGTCCCCAAAGGAAAACGTCGATTTTGATAAACGGAGACGACTGTTACTCGACGGTTAACGTGAACGACGACGTTCCCCTGTACCAGTCCTCGGTGGTCGTTAAGGATACGGCGGCGGAAGCGTCGCCGAAACCGCTCGGGAAGAGGAGCAGCACCGTTTACATCACCGGGACGTTTATATCGAAGGACACGAACGGATTCGACGGGGTTACCAAAGACTACAAGGCGCCGAGCGAACTCGAAGGGAACGTCGAGGAAAAACGCCCGCCGTCCTCGGACCTGCTGAAGGAGATACTGAAGGATCCGGTGGAAGCAGTGCGCCGCAACTTAGTCCCTCACGTCTGCGGGAAATCAGATGTGCCTAGGAGACCACGCGACACGAAGACGTTCAACAGCAGGGCGCCGAGCCTGATGGGGGAGTCCCTCCTCGAGTCGCCCCTCGAGGACAAGACTAGCGCGGCCGATTCCATCGAGGACTCGTTCCTGAGGCTGAGGAACTACGACGCCGTAGCGGAAGACATCTCCTCGGAGCACAGCTCCTCCACGCAGTACGAGCTGATGGACCCCGGTTCCGACTGTTACACGGACCACAGCAACCGCAGCTCGGTGACGGAGGAGGAGCTGTCGAACAGGACCAAGTTTTACGAGTTACTGGCCGAGTCCGCCACGGTGGAGGTCTCGGAGAACGACGATCACCATTACGAGACTATAAAAGTCAGTAACGATCCTATTTACGAGGAGATCGAAATCCCGCCTCCCCTGCCGGCCAATCCGCCGCCGTCTAGTCTACTCGACGACTTGAACTTGGACAAGGAATTTACCACTAGGTAAGCGATTTGTTCGATTGTTACACTCTACACGTGCACACTTACAATTTTCTCTGTTCTACCTGCACGGGTTGTTGTTTCTGGTCCTTCGGGGCGAGGAATGACGCTACCAGTATCTAAGACATGCTGGGACGCCGCAACGAATGAACTAGCGTCTGGTAAATGTCTGTTTGGATGCTTATTATCGTAAATGAAGCTTATTTCATAAGCACGGTTGTTACGGGTGTGGAAAATTGTGGAAACTGGGAAAAATTTCATGATAGTATCGGTAAAAACGAAGAAATTTCGGAGAAATTGAAAATATTTTGTAATTTTGTTTAGTTTTGTCGAAATAAACTCGTATTTCCAACAATTTAAATTTATCGCCTTGCCCGCCTTGAACCGCGATGGGTTAAGAATCTGTGCTCACTATACGGTAAGAGAAATGTAACGGAAGGAAGTACCCTTCGTACGGAGAAAAAATTTATTGAATTTTAGATATATTGTACTATATTTTTGTTTAGCGCATTACACACCTAATATTTAGCAATTTTTTTAATGATTAGTGCAATTTAAAAAAAAATCGCTTCTCATTATCCCTCAAAGTCGGGGAAAAAATACTTCTTTAGACTGGAAAAGGGGGAAAAGCTAGAGAAATTAAAAAGCGTTTTGTGGTACACTATCTCCCTTCACACGCACTATAGATTGCCTACAATTCATGTTTTTTTCTCGACTATTTGATTACAAACAAAAAAATCCAGATTCGCATTCAGAGAAACACATACTATTGCCCCTAAAAAACTTACCCCACTTAAAGTGACACCCTGTAGTATAAACACTAAAGTATGCACTAATGCCATTAGTATAAACAATCGAACGATACAATAATGAACCCAATTTGTGGAAAGAGCGCGGTTTGGGAAACAATAAAAACAGCAGAAAGTGGGCCACAGTTAAGAGGACTCTCTAATGAATAGGCAACCAGCAATACGTATTTATAGATTTTATTGCACAACTTGTTCAAATATGACCTAATGCACAAATAACAGACTTTCCCCCATTCTAACACATATTTTCTATGAAATGGAGTTAGTTTGAAACTCAAATAACATTTTGGTGTAAAGAAATTTGTAATTTACGCTTTCCAAAGCGGCAAATTACAAATGTCTTTCCAACAAAATGTTATTTGAGTTTCAAACTAACTCTATTTTATAGAAAATATGGGTTAGAATGGGGGAAAGTCTGTTATTTGTTCATTAATTCATATTTAGACAGTCACTTTTTAAGATAACCTCAAAATTTTGCGACGAGAATGCGAAAAACAGGTTTTTATCTTATTTTTCGTTTTTATTTCTTATTTCCGCAAAAATAATTTATTTTTGATGAAACTCGGTGAAAGTATACCTTTCCGTGTCTTAAAAAACCACAAATTTTTTTAGATAAAAAAATCAAGAAGTTTCCGAGATATTAATTTTTTCCAGTCTGAAACACTTTTTTTTCAAAGAAAAATTCTACTTAGAAAAATCATCGTACAGAGTTCTGCCGGTAATCATTTCTTTCGTTTTGACATATACTTTTTGGTGAAATAAAAAAATCTGTAATAACAGTTCAAAAACATGCTCAAAAATGCAAAAAAAAATAAAAAATTACTTGCAACAATGCAATTTCAGTAATTGTTGATAATTTGTTTAAATTTAATAAAACGTCAAAAACTTATGACACCAATTGTACCGATCCGTAGGATCGATTAGTGTACTTAATTTTTTTTTAATTTTGATGATTTTTTAATTAAATTATTTAAAATTTCGATTTTTGCTTTCAAAAGTATAAAATTTTTCAAAATTTTCACAATGGATATTTACAATTAAATAATACCAGGCCAATCTTGCTCTTTTTGGCAACTTTTTAACTTGATCTTCATCGTCCGATCCTTCACTAGACTGGGTTTCTTCCCGATCTTCAAACGTTTCTTCGATACCACTCGATTCTTCTGTTAATTGATTTTCCGGGTTCAAGCAAAGACTTAGCTGCTCGATTTCATGCGAAATGTCTTCAGAATCACTGAAATTTTCCCAAATTTTGTCAACGTTCAAACAATTGTTCGAACCATGACATTTTGTACATAAATTTGTACGTCGCAGTCCATGTTTTCGACACCCGCATCTATTACCGTCACAATTGGTTTCGCAGCTGCAAGAGACTGTTTGTAATAAATCTTCAGGCACTACTGAAACTTCTGTAAAGCAAGGCATGAGCAATTTGGAATTATTCGCAATTACTTCTTTCCAGCCCCACTTGGTTGCAGTTACTTTTTTTTTAATTTAAACAAATTATCAACAATTACTGAAATATTCATTGTTGCAAGTCATTTTTTATTGTTTTTTGCATTTTTGAGCTATTTCACTAAAAAGTGTATGCAAATCGAAAAAAATGATCACCGGCAGAATTCTGTATGATTATTTTTGTTAGAATTTTTTTTGAAAAAAAAAGTGTTTCAGACAGGAAAAAATGAATATCTCGGAAACTTCTTGATTTTTTATCTAAAAAAAATTGTGATTATTTAAGACATAGTAAGGTATACTTTCACCAAATTTTGTCAAAATTAAATTATTTTTGCGGAAACGAGAAATAAAAAACGAAAAATAAGAAAAAAAAACTGTTTTTCGCATTTTTCTCGGAAATTTTGAGGTTATCTTAAAAAGTGACCTCTATAAAAATTGTAGATTTTTGCATGATCTATAACTTTTGATAGGATACACGTATGCCACTTTGTATGTTTGTAAGACCAATGAGAACAATAAACCACGATAATAAGAGCACTACAAGAACCGCAGTAATACTGAATATATAAAATATTCATTTGTCGTTGTCATTTGAACACATTTGATTTATTCGCACTTTTAAACTTGATAGTCCTTCATCTTGTACCACCAAATCGAATAATCCGAGCGCGGATAAGTAGACTTTGATGTAGGTCCGTTACTAATGCAACGTACTCGTTTTAGGTCGATTTTTGAGGGCGCCTCAAAGTACGACATTCTCAGTTACTTGGTGGACGCCAAGGAGAGGGGCATAGTGCAGGAGGACAACTACAGCTACAACTTCGGCAACAACACCCAGACAACCGAAGAGGAAACCAAAGAAGCCTACAACCGGGTGTCCCAGATGAGCACGGTCAGCGATTCCAGCGAAGACAATTCCTTGATAATATCCGGAGCCTTAATAGACGAGAAGGCGACCTTCCAGAAGGCGGCCGAAGTGGAACGGAACGACTCGGGCGTCGGTTCCGAGACCAGCAAGAGTTCCCTGAGCAAGTACAGGACCAAGCAGGAGGTGGCGGTTTTGTGCGAGGACTGCGACGTTACCCTCGAGGCGAAAATAGAGAACGAGCCGTTGATCTGCAGGAAGTGCGTCAAGAAACGTACGGAGAGGAAGGAGATCATCATGGAGATCGTGGAGACGGAGGAGAAGTACAGCAGGGACCTTCAGATCATCCTGGAGGAGTTCTACCAGCCCATGTTGGTGGCGGGGCTTCTTACCGCCGACCAGCTCTCCGCCATATTCCTGAACGTGGAGGAGCTACTCGAAAACAGCCAGGCCCTCGCGGAGAGGCTGCGCGACGCCGTGGAGATAGCCCTGGAACAAGGGGACGACGACTTGTTAACCGTGAACATCGGCAAGTTGTTCTTGGAAGCGGCGCCGATGCTACACGGTTTCGAAACGTACTGCATCCGACAAGGCGCCGCGAGCCTACTACTCGCCAGTCTAGAGAAAGACAAAGAGCTGCTTCGGATATTCCTGCGGGTCTCCCAAATGGAGAACACGATGTTGAGGCGGATGAACCTCAACTCGTTCCTCATGGTGCCCGTCCAGCGGGTGACCAAGTACCCGTTGCTGCTGGCGCGTCTGTTCAAGGTTACGCCCGCCCACCACGACACCAGGGACCAGCTCAAGGAGGCGCAGCACAAGATCGAGCTGCACCTGAATCACATGAATTCTGAAACGAAGGACGTTCCTAGTAAGCTGTGGAGGCGGATCGGCAGCAGTTCCGGTAGAAGATCGAGCGCGGAAATGGATCTGGTTAATATCAAACTGAGGAAGATCGCCGTGGACGTACTGGAATGGAACCACGAGGAAGCCAAGTTCGTTCTTGAAGGAAAACTGCTGTTTACCCAACCGTCGGACAATAACTGGCGGAAAGGGAGGACAATCAAGTTGGCGCCCATAAACGCGTTGCTGGTAATAAACGGAAAGGTAATTGATATCGGCAAGTTCCGATCGCTGTTTATATTTTTTTTTATCGTTTCAGGCTTCTGTTGGGAAAGGCGAGCGCACCGAGGAGAACGGGATTATCTTCGCACGACACGGTGCCAGGGAAGCCGCTCTGCTGTTGGTCAGGGATAAAAACGGGCGGTACTCCCTCCTGAGGGAGCCGCTGTACCTAGATCGCTGTGTCATCGCCGCCGACCCCGCCTGGCAGAGCTACTTTGAAGTACAAGAGTTATTAGGGAAGGATACGTTTATTTTTAAAGTAAGTGACGATTTGTGATGATATTTTGGTGCGGATATGTCTCCGTACTGATCGGAAATTGACACTAACTACTAAAAAACTATTGTAAACACTATCGCAACGACGATTGTAAAATCGGATTTCAGTACTCGGAGTCGCTAGGCCACGTATTGCGATTGGCGCTAGAGACTACAGTTGTCCACCAATGTAATGCTTGAAAGTACTACAACTTCAACAATTTTTTTCTCGGAAACTATAAGGATTTTATAAAAAATTTTATTTACGATATTGACTCAATTTCTCATGCCGCATCTATTCCCACATTTTTTCAGACAAGTTTCCATTTCAGGTAACAAATTCATTTTGTTAGAATTTTCTTTAATGTGGAAATTCATTTTTAAAATAAAATCTAAAATCTGCCCACACATCGCATATTTAACATGAAGTTAATGAATGTCGATTTAAATTTTTTTCGTGCAGTATATTTCACTTTTTTCCTTTTTTTTACCACAAATAACCTCTAAATCCTAAACCGTTCTTTAACGAACAGTTTGAGACGCCAATCGGTTGCTCCATTGGAAAATTATTTATTATAATTGCCATACGGTAAAGTAGTTCAGGCGTTTGCTGGGACGTTTTGCAGTCCAAAAGGCAACCTAATAATTCGCACATACGAACTCATCCCCAGTTTGCAAGTAATGAGACTTATCCGTGCCTCCTAATCCTTACCATCGTGTCACTGCGACACAACCCAGCCTACTGTACGACAAAAACTACAAGTTTCCTTTTTAGGCCGAAGATGAGGAACAAACGCAGACGTGGTACAAGCAGCTCCAGTTCTTCGCTCAAGGCATGGGAGCGTGGAGGAAGCGAAGGAACGCACTAGCCAATATTATGATAAACGGAATGGGGCTACGGTCGTAGCCGGGCGGGGATTAAAACACCTTATTTATTATTTTATCGGAAGCTTTAAACGAAATGTAAATTACGAACGATGTGACTTAAACCAATTCTATCATTATTTTAAATATGTACATTGTAAATAATTAGTAATTTAGCTGTGATATTTTTGGATTCGGTTTTGGGGATTTATATTTTACGCTAAAGTGTAGATTTAATCTAACCGTAACGTTATTTAATATATTTTAATTATCGCCTTTACCTAGAACCTGTATATGTCATTATTAATAATGTTAATATATTAACTATAATAAAGTTGACAAAAGTATTTAGTTTTCTTCGTTTGGCTTAAGAGGGCTCTGTAGCAAATAGGCAACCAATAATACATTTTTATGGATTTTATTACACGGTTCGTCTAAATATGAATCGATGCACAAGTAACGGACTTTCCCCCATTCTAACGCAGATTTTCTATAAAATAGAGTTGGTTTAAAACTCGAATAACTCTTTGGTGTAGAGAAATTTGTAATTTACGATGCAAATTACAAATTTCTTTACAACGAAAAGTAATTTGAGGTTCAAACCAACTCCATTTTATAGAAAATCTGCGTTAGAATGGAGGAAAGTCTGCTATTTGTGCATTGATTCATATTTAGACAAACTGTGTAATAAAATCTGTAAAAATGTATTACTGGTTGCCTATTTCATATAGAGCCCTCGTATAGAAGTAATAGACAAGGCAAATGAAACTTAAATATCTAATAATTGTTTAACAGGTTACCATCAAGACGTCTACTGTTTTAGCAAATCGGTAAGTATTGCTCAATAAAGTTTTTGGAAGATTGGTAACTAACACAGCCACACAAAAAAAAAGTTGTCTGTACTTTTCATGCGACATATGTTATACGTAGCATTTTTGCCTCCTGATCACGAATCCGGCGTCAGAATTGAGCTATCGCTTCACAGGAATTTCCTAACCTCAAAAAACAGGTCAAAAATAGCAAAAATTCACGAAAAAGTGCCAGGAAAAATTAATTTTTATTTCCTATACTCAAATGTTCATTTATATGGTTAAGACTCTGCTGAACGTGAATCCCCGGTCGGAATTGATGGTTCTTTTGTCTAACCTAAAAAAATGGGTCAATGAAGGTCACGAATTTTCAAATATTAGCAGATTCGCTCCAAATTTAGTATACGGGGGTTTTCGGGGTCGCTGATCACGGATCTGAGGTCAATTAAGCAAAATTCAAGATGGCGGATCCAAGATGGCCGATCAAATTTTCAAAAAATAAGATATTCGCGCCAAATTTGGTTTACGGGGGTTTTCGGGGTCGCTGATCACGAACCCGAGATCAGACTTACAAAATTCGTTTTTAAAAATTTAATCAATTACCTATGTACTTTAAGAAGGTTAAAACATGATTGGGTACTCAGATTATAAAGTACAGAAAATTATTACAAAATGAATTTCGCAATTCTGACCTCGAATTCGTAATCAGCGACCCCAAAAACCCCCGTACACCAAATTTGACGCGAATGTGTTATTTTTTAAAAATTTGGTCGGCCACCTTGGATCCGCCATCTTGAATTTTGCAAAATTGACCTCGGAACCGTGATCAGCAACCCCGAAAACCCCCGTATACCAAACTTGGCTCGAATCTGTTATTTTTTAAAAATTCGGCCATTTTTGATCCGCCATCTTGAATTTTGCAAAATTAACCTCGGGTCCGTGATCAGCGACCGCGAAAACCCCCGTAGACCAAATTTAGCGCGAATGGGTTATTTTTTGAAAATTTGGTCAACCATCTTGGATCCGCCATCTTGAATTTTGCAAAATTAACCTCGGATCCGTGTCAGCGACCCCGAAAACCCCGGTATACCAAATTTGGCGCGAATTTGTTATTTTTTAAAATTCGTGATATCTGACCTTAATTGACCTGTTTTTTTTTTTTTTTGAGGTTAGAAAAAGAACCATCAATTTTGACCGCGAATTCACGTTCGGCGGGGTCTTAATCATATAAATGAACATTTGAATATAGAAAAAAAAAAATTTTGTATTTTTCCTAGCACTTTTTTGTGAATTTTTGCTATATTTGACCTGTTTTTTGAGGTTAGGAAATTCCTGTGATGTGATAGCTACTTCACAAGTAATCTAACAGATCTCAAGGCAGTTATCAATAACGATAAATCAAATACACAAAAATAAGCAAATAATCTGCTTACTCACCTGATTTTCACAACATATGACATACTTGAAATTTTGATCCACTGCTGCACGCGATTCTATACCGACGCAGTAGGGTGGAAGGTCTGGTCTCACGGCGACTGCGTGAACTTTTTTTTTTAGAGAAAAAAGCAAAAATAAGTATCTCAAGTTACTTACTTTCTAGTCATAAAGAATAGTTTTCGTTGCATTGGCAGTAAAATTACTTATATTCACAAATACTTCAGAGTAACAGTTTTGGTAAAATTCCTGACCGACGACGAAAATCACTATTTCTAAAATTGATTATATTTACTAATTCCCACTCCTCTATTTATACAACCATTAATATTAGGATCTGTAATGGTGGTTGCCTACATATCTTACATTAAACATCGAATCGTACCATTCCAGACTAAAATCGACAATATCCCAAGTATTTCGATTCTACTAAAGTGTAACATTTTCTCTTTTGGAACACAAAATGAGCTTCTATTTTTGTTGTATCAACTACTAAAATTAAGGAATAGCTTTTTCCATATACAGGGTGTCCCGAAATTAATGGGACACAGAGCAGGAGTAGATTCCTTACATCAAAATAATGCGATTAAGCCAAACTTACCTTGGTCCATTTGTGACTAATAAAAAAGTTACAGGGCGTTAAAGTTGAAATTTTGATTCGAAATTCTTAAAATTCTTAGAAACTTTTCAAAGGATTCTTTTGAAAATTTGGATTGGGGGTTTTCTGGGACGAGAAAAACCAATCTGTGCTTAATTTTACTGTAGACGCTAGAGGACGCTACGAAATGTACTCTTGGTTGATAAAAACTGGTTGTAACTTTTTTTATCAGTTTTTTCATCTTTTACACGAATTTTAAAAAACAGGAAAAAAATTACTTTTTATTTTTTTTAGAAAATTGACAGCTAAATTAGAAAATATGACTTGGAAATAGTGCAGAACTGACGTGGTAGAGGTAGAAACTACTTATTGTGTGTTACAGCTTTTAACCGAAATTAAAAAATGTTGTCATTTTATTTATTTGCCAAACACAATGACTTATTCTGGGAATATCCTCAGCCTGTTGTACTTAGTGGAACAGCTCCAAGCAAGAGACTAAACGCACTGCCTACCTTTAAAATTACAGGGCTCGCCTGGTTATTACATTATACATATTTAACAAGGTGGTGACTAAGGACCGAGATGTATCGACCACACGTGAACAATACGGCAATTACCGCCAAGGCATTGTCTAGACAATGAAATTTTAATATATTAAACTTGCGTAATAACCGGTTGCGCTGCATTTGCAATTATCATTTTTATGACGTAAAAAAGAACGTGAAATTAAATATTCCCTAGGAAAACAGGAAGATAATATTGGGTGTGGATTTATTGGTCATTGTCCACGAGGAAAAATTGTGTTGAAACTCACTTGAGAGTGAGAATAACCTGCATAGCATATGTCACTGCTACTCGATGCCTACCGACAAAAAGCGTTACTTTGTGCCTACTGGCACAAAGCATAACTTTGCACCTACTGGCGTAGGTCGATCTGCGAGATATAACCTATAAAGTATACTCCATATCGTATTACTTTGTACCTACTGTCGCTTATAAAGTTACTTTGAAGTTTTTAGCTAACTTTTATAGGCTTTTTGGTGATATTCAGGACAATAAGAGAGAGAAAAAATAAATAAAATGATAATTTCCTTGTCTCAGTTATGTTTATGTTGTGTATAGTATAACAGTGCAACTTTCTGATTAGACCAAGCAAATTAAATTTTTACTCGAAAAGAGTCCTATCCGCGAGATTATTGTAAAATTGTCTAAAGGAACATAATACAAGACATCTCTCGTCTCGTGAGTCAAAAACTTTTATTAGCTAACTTTTCTATTTAAACAAATATGTGAGGAAAACAGTTTTTTCACTTTGCAGGGAAAACCATCAATTTTAGCGAAAAGCGACTCTCGGACAGCTTATAGGGAGTAAAATTATCTACAAAATGAGACTGGTTAAATTAAAATCGGTTAATAAACAAAAAAGTTATTGCAAAAAAACAAGAAAAGTGCGTTTCATTTTGTAGATAATTTTACTCCCTATAAGCTGCCTGAGAGTCACTTTTCGCTAAAATTGATGGTTTTCCCTGCAAAGTGAAAAAACTGTTTTCCTCACTTATTTGTTTAAATAGGAAAGTTAGCTAATAAAAGTTTTTGACTCACGAGACGAGAGATGTCTTGTATTATGTTCCTTTAGATAATTTTACAATAATCTCGCGGATAGGACTTTTTTCGAGTTTCTCTTTTATTTTCGCTAATTTTCCTGGGGTATATACGTATTTCTGTTTACTAAATGTACTTCTATACCATTTTTTTAGAATTAAGCATAAAGAAGTTCAAAAAAGTTATAAACATTGTATTTTATGGTATTCTATGCTCGCAGTTATGTCAATATTCCTTAATTAATCGTACTTTTGTACATCAATTTGGAGATTTTGATATTTTTTCCTCGGAAATAGTCGAGTTTAGGACCCATGTCAAATAACGTTTTTTTTGTTTATTTTAATGTAGTCTATCGCCTGTTAAAATTAAGACAGTCAAACTTCTTAACACCCTGTATATCGACTTCGGTAAAAAAATAAAAATTAAATATCATAGTTGTATCAGCAGTAAGTACGCTGGTGAGAGTGTATCTTGCGAGGATTCGGCACTGCAGATAAAATAGCGGAGTATGTCGCTGCAGCTGGTCAAGAGTTCAACAGATTATTTTCGAGAACATCGACTTTAACTGCTCTCGATGCCGAGCTACCTAAATCCCGATATTTATGTCACAATTTGTGGGGCGAAGCCGAAAGAGCGAGGACCTCAAAGGAAAAGTTTGCGGCGGCCGTAATAATTCGGGAGAGAATATACTAGACCGATTTTATTGAAAAAGATATCGGAGATTAGGGAAGTAATCTGATTACCCCCCGGTGGAACGTGCTCGACAAAGAGCACAGTTTTATTACACGATACGTTTTTCTGATTGGGTTCACGACTGGTAGGATCTGGTGGTTGTTAAATTTGAAACAAATTTACAGCGTTTTTATTCCTCTACAGTTGACAAAATAGCAAAAATGGACTTTTTTCGTGTGGCTGTTATTTATTTGATTTAAAAAATCTCGTACTAGATATTATCCCTTAAAAAACTTGCCATAGCCCATTTGGCAACACTTGTAATACTGATGTAAACAATAAACCACGGTAATAAGAGCACTATAAAAACCACAGTAATAGTTACATATTATCCCCACGTTTTTTATTCCTTACAGTTTTGGCGAGCCTATTTGTATCATCCAATTAGGTTTTAAGACTATGCCTCTGCAAAAAGACAGGTCAATTTTAACAAACTCTACAGCTATTTGTGTAATGTACATTTTAGCTCCAATCACCGCAAATTGCCTCCCGCTGGGCACGACAGACAGCCTCTAAAGCTCATTAAATCGAACACGGCACTTATTTGCATCAGATATTTTTAAAAAGTAAACAAACGTTGTCTCGATTCTCCCAAAAGAACTATAATCCCGCGCACTAACGGGCCCCGTCATCTCCTAAATTACAGGGAAAATATTTTCTCAACAAACAGTGGTTTAGGATGCGTTATCATAATTATTACTCTCTAAACACGGTAATTCTGCCGCGCGGCGATAAATTACCGCAGAAGTCCGTAAAGGAAAACATCGGCGAGAAATAAAGTCCACACATCCTTTCTGTATTGTTTGCCCCCTGAGTGGAAGGTAAACACAGAAGATACACCTATTCAAACACTACAGAAATGTTGTTTTGCGGTAACAGGCAGTATAAAAGAAATGGCACGAAACAAAAGCTGAGCCCAGCTGGCTTCTTTCATTCATAAATATGTACCTTCCTTTATATTAATCATTTGCTTTTCGGGTCGCTGAATTCCGGAATATAATTACCATCGGGGGCGGAGGGGTTGTTTTTTTTTATTGTCAAGCAATAACAAAAAAAAGCCAAACAAATATTGAATTTAGGCGCTATTAAATGAAGACAACTTAGAAATTGTAATATAAACTACTTCGTTCATCAGGCAAGGAACAATCTACAAACATTTACAAGAACCCAATAAAATATTTTAAATTTCTAATGCCGGGTGCAATTGACCGTGCAAACCGTTTCAACTTGATGTTTCGCAGATTCATTTTTTGTTATCGGAGATACTAGAAATAAGCCTTTATCAGTGTAACATGCATAGTCAGATTGTTCGAAGTATGTTACCTAGTAACCCAGGAACAAAGGCTACGACACGGACTGACCCTGTTGTTCTATTTAAAAAACGCACTGTTGTAGATATAAATAGCGTTATCAGTGTCTTGTAGATATTGACGTTATGATGGATTTTTCGGTCTTCCAACATATAACTGATAGAAGTAAATACATATCTCGAATAGTATTTCTGATGGCTAGCAGCAATAAAATTTGATTTGGTTGGACTCTACAGATGATCAAAGGATTATAAACAGAAAGACATTTTGCCACCAGTCATCAGGTATTTGTTGTAGAAAGGATATAACCAAATGCGACAAAGTTTAAACGTTGGTTTCGTCAGGCATACGCATGGCATAGGCATTGTAGCGATTTAGCTTTCTGGGAGTCGATATTTAGATCACACCCAATGTTCTGTTATTTAAAGATAGAGACATAGAGAATGATTTTATTGACAAAGCGAAGCAAACCTTTTGGAAAGCAACTAAATACGTAATCTAAGTTACTAGAACCAAAATGAATAATTTTTAAAGTAACGTAGCTTTATCTGACAATTTTTGAATATCTTTGGAGTCGATTATTACCGTCAAGTCATAATAGGAGACGTACTTACCTAAACAATGGTCGACGTGTTCATTAAACCGTAACTGTTGGGTATGTCTACCGAATCTGAGGGCAGGCAGACAGTTTGAAACAGACCGCGTGATCACAAACCACAACACATGTGCATGGTTAATCAAGCGCGAAGGTATGAATATAAAGAAGTGCACGAAATAAAGGCATAAGCATCAGTAATCTCTGGGTACCATCTGAATAAGTCAGTAGCATGAATAAGACAAGAAATTTATTTTTCTGGATAATATAAAAAAATTAATTAATTTCGCATGGCTTCTGTTTCTCTTTAAACGTTCTTGTGGTTAGGCGTAGGCTATATTTGACCTTTAAAAACAAGTATCATAAGTTTGTGTCCTCATATTCTCATTATATCATACCAGATGTGAATTCAACTGGTAGTAGCAGACGTAATACAGAATTTTGACCGAACAGCGAGGGATAGCTTCCGTTGCCCTTCGTAAGCGTTCGGAACACGATAGGATTCTGCTTAAATTTAAACTGTTCATAATTTAATTTTGTTATTTAATATGTCTAGCACCTATTGACTGCTGATGTTGCTAAATAAGAAAAAAGGAGTAGAAACGTAACTTTATAATATCAACTGTTTAAATTTCAGCGACGTAAACAAGAATTAAAGTGTGTTCATTCATTTAACTTGTAACGTTGTTATAATAACTTCCAAGACTAATTTAATAATACATTTATAAGTCTATTAAGAGGGCATTGCTGCATATAAGCGAAATGCCCGTCTCGTTTTGATTTATTTATAACGCTTAGAAATAGAAATTCCAGAAATCGTTCCCGGTTCGATTAAAACGTCTTGGATAGTCCTTCGAGTTTGCACAGAGCCGTACCAATTGTGTCAAGGGATATATTTTTGTGTTTTACATAAATTTTAATCCTAAATTATACTGATTAGAACCCAATAACAGGCATATGATTATTATGAGTTTTATAAATTTAAATTTCTATGTAGTCATATTTTTATTCAACAATTATTAGATAGCAAATTAAAACTGAAATTTCACGCTTTTTTATGCGCTATCAACCAGGTAGATGTTACAACCAACCAGTCGGCAAGGATACCCTTTCTGTGATTCCTAATAAGATTGCACAGTTATTGAAATTAGAACATCCTGAAACATATACAGGTCATTCATTCCGAAGAACATCGGCAACGTTACTGGCTAATAAATGAGTTGATGTGTTAGCAATCAAGAGACATGATGGGTGGAATTTTGACGAAGTGCTGAAGGCTTAAATTAAGAAAATCTGCCAAATGGTCGAAAACCAGCACAGTGACTGGCTTTGTCAGAAATTGATTCAGGTATTTGGGTACGTTGTTTTGAAATACTTAGAATATTTCCAATCTCCAAACGCGGCGAACGATTTTGGCCTTCCAGGACGTGTCCTTGTCAAGCCGGCCCTGATATATTGCCCTCACTTACGAGACTACGATTTCAATCTGTAATTGTATATGCGAGACATATATATTTCGCAGATAGTTTCAGCGCCCGCTGCATATTGTATTGGGGACGTGGAATGTGTGAACTTTAATATATTACACAGAAATAGCCTTTGAAACAATGCCCCGAGAACGTACCGTGCCGTATGAGCCTTTTTATGTGTTTTTGCATGTCAGGACTAAAAGTGAAACTAAATCTTCACGTTCCTTACGCAGGGATAATATATATTCGTCTATCGAAAAAACAACGAGGTTTATTTACGTCTGGGATTGAATCACTCGCTGCCGCAGGAGATAAGGATCCGGTATTTTCCAGGTGTAGTGGGGGAGATACGCTGAAATATCGCCTATTGGGAAGGCGAGTGAAATTTAATACAGGAGATGAGTTAACTTTTATGCGGCATTACAAAAAGTCACGACAGTCGGTTGTGTATGCAGGTATCTGTACAGAAACCAGGAGATAATCAATTGCATTGAAATATTTAAAATCCATAGCGAAACTGGAAGGCGAAGCAAAATGTATTGGAATATACAATATATATACAAGGTGTCTCAAACTCGAACATACAACAGAAACAAAAATTATATAAATTGGACCTAGTCTCATACATTGTTTCCAATTAAACTTAACTTTGTTAATTAAAGTTTGTTGTCTTCCCAGTATTACACGTTATGTAAATACGTAATGATTTACCAATACTGTTGTTTCATAATTTGTGGGTTATTTATATGCAACAGGCCATCTTTCTCTTTAAGCAAAACAGGTGTACCGCCTCGGACTGATATCAGCAAAGCTATAATTAGCCGTTTAAAATATATGATCACGAGCGTAAGCACTGGAAATATATCCCATTTATTTTTGTCTTGCATCTACCGCCCGGATTACTTCAAAAATTTATGTCTGGAATATTAATTATAATCTATTTAATCTGGTGAAATATATTCGTTACAGCTTTTACGTTTATTGCTATTTTTGTTTCTATAATAAGAGCTATACGTTTCCTTTTCAAATAATTTATAATTATGTGTGACTGTTTATTCTTTTTTTTAATGTAAATAATTAAAATTTCAAATTTAATACAGTTCTAAGAAAGAGGACTGGGGAAATCAGCTGTTTCTCTTCAACGTTCGACCGCTCTGTGCATTATGATTAAATCACCCTGTATAGCACCAAGCAAACTTCAAGTTGATATTCGGTACCAAAATCTGTGTGTATACATCTTCATTTGACGGTAATTTAAGGGAAGTTTTAGGATTAATCTGAATTAACTTAATATCTTAAAGTAAAAGCACAAGATTTAATAATAAAAAATGTATAACTTAAAAAAGCCTCCAAGTTTCTTGGGCTCTGGCATGGATTTTTAATTTCCAGGTGCTCCAGTAAATTTAAGGCATTTAAGAGTATTTTTAAGGACATTAATGTTACAATTTCTCTTCCTGAATTAAATGTGGGAAGTATACTTTTTGTTAATGATCAAAGTCCATTTTATATTTTGTTTCTGAGAGGACTCTTATGAAAACTTAATTATGATTATGAATATACCTTCTAAAATAGCTTATAAGTAACAATATAAAATTTATAAGTAATAATATAAATCTTATAAGTAATAATATCAAACAATATTTCATAAAAATCGGATCTATCCCATTTTTCTCTTGGTTCCCTGGACTATTATAAATTATAACCTAGAATACTCCTTGCGTAGATGATTTTAAGTATTAACAACAATGCCAATTCACGCCCATAATTTTAAATATAAGTATTGTCTGGCTCCCTAATATGTTAAATCTTAATAAGTAAACAATATTCAGGGACATAGAAGCAGAATAATATTTATATACGGTATATTTAATGTTTTCTACGTCAAGCTATCATAACTTAATTTTTATATAAAGCGTGTTTCATAGAGCAAAAATTAATTTCATTCAAAAGTTTAAGAGATACACGACATTAAAGTAAAAAAAATGTTTACAATATTATAACTTTTACAGTCATTCTGGTTGAGCCACTAGATCTACCCCGACGATAATTCCGCAAAAATAACAACCTCCCCATTAATCCAATAATTAAGATACATGCGGATTTCGGTGTGGGAATATATCATCTTTATCACTGTTATGCCAGCGCGATGATGCACAATAACAGATGAATTGCATTAGGGGTAATTCCTTGGGGGTGTCACCGAGAGATTTTAACAGTGGGACTGCTTCTCCGCCGCCGTGTTGTAAGGTTATCTTGTTAGCCAAAACGCCACCATGCCGTAGTGGGGGCGGTACATCTAGAATATTGCAAGATCAATTGAATGCTTTGCTAGATTTATCGGTATATTTAAGAATACCAGACTTAAGAACTATTTTCTAGTCTGGTATACATACAAAAGCAAAGTTTCGACTGCACGAAACTCTCTTGAATTGCGCACAAGCAACAACTGAACGAATATGTTGAATGGGTCGAAGATCAAAAATAACTCCTAAATCATTATTAGACCAGGGCAGTTCTGTCGAAATATCCCTCTTCTTGTATGTAAGAGGGGGCAAGCTAATTTTTACTGGAATACCTTCAGTACAACTCACATGATAAAAGTGTAGATCCTTAGATCTGGGCGAGGTCCGAAACATTTTCAAGATTGCAAAAATTTAAAAAAATACCTATTTTATATGAGTTTTTTACTTATATCTTGGAACCAGTGCATTTTGGAAGAATATTCAAGAGGAAAAAAAGTTTTAGAATTGAATTTTGCACAATATGCTGTAAGTTAAAAATGTTTAAATTTATTACCGATGTTACAAAATAGCAATAATTGATGAAAAAAGGCAAAATAACCGTTTTTTTTTAGATAAATTTTTTTAAATATTTTAATTGCTCCGAGGGCATTATAATTTTGGTAAAAAAAACTTTAGAGTATAATAAAACAATCTACAAAATTTCATTAAAATCGGTTCGATAGTTTTCGCAAAATAATTTTTTCAAAAAAATCTTGAAAAAAAATTATCGAATTTTCAAAATGTGTACAATTTACAGATAAAATTAAGAAAAAATAGTATTTTAAAATTCTAAGTGCTGAAAATAAAGGTAAAATGCGAATTGATAAATGTAATCTAATTTTGCACAATATACTGTAAGTTAAAAATGTTTAAATTTATTACCGATGTTACAAAATAGCAATAATTGATGAAAAAAGGCAAAATAACCGTTTTTTTTTTGGATACATTTTTTTAAATATTTTAATTGCTCCGAGGGCTTTATAATTTTGGTAAAAAAAACTTTAGAGTATAATAAAACAACCTACAAAATTTCATTAAAATCGGTTCGATAGTTTTCGCAAAATAATTTTTTCAAAAAAATCTTGAAAACAAATTTTCGAATTTTCAAAATGTGTACAATTTACAGATAAAATTAAGAAAATATAGTATTTTAAAATTCTAAGTGCTGAAAATAAAGGTAAAATGCAAATTGATAAATGTAATCTAATTGTTTAAAAATAAAAAAATAGTGTCAACTTTAAAAATTTACTATGGCCGTCCTAATCAACCGCATTCAATTTTTCAAAAACCATTTGATAGGTTGAGCGGTCTTTTCTATTTGAAAAAATTTTGAAGTACCTGGATGCTTTATTTGAGGCTCTGCAACATTTTGAAAATTCGGAAATTTTTTTCAAAAAATTATTTTGCGAAAACTATCGAAACGATTTTAATGAAATTTGGTGTGTTGTTTTATTATACCCTAATTTAATTTACCAAAATTAGAATGACCTCGGAGCAATTAAAATATTTTAAAAAAATTTAATGATTATTTTGTTTTTTTTTTTTTTCATCAATTATTGCTATTTTACAATATCAGTGATAAATTTTAAACATTTTTAATTTTCAGTATGTCAAAATTCAATTCTAAAACTTTTTTCCTCTTCAATATTCTTCCAAAATGTATAGGCTCCAAGATATAAGCAAAAAACATTTTTGCAATTTTGAAAATGTACTCGACTTCGCCCAGATCTAGGGGGGGAAAAATTTGCTTGCCCCTTCTCACATCCACCCTGCTCTACTAATACTATTATAAAAGTCGCCTTGAATCTATAATGGGTAAGAGACATGGTAGAATTACTGAATTTTACTGAATTACTGAATCAGCGTAAATAACTAATTAATGAATAGTGCATGGTCTAATTAGCAAGTGAATGATTATTCTGTTTAATTACGCGTAAATTCTATTTGTACCCACAAACTCAACAATCAAAGATATTTTTACCAATTCATGAAATATTCAATTTCATTTGAATGCAATGTGTGAATGCTGCATATTTCCACCTTAAATAACTTTTAATTTTTTAGATAAGGGAAACAGAACTTGATAGGTAGCACGAAGTAGATTAAGCAAATCCTTATCATCCAGCATATTCTCCTGCTGCAAGCAGCTACCTGAGCAACACCACACAGGAAATGAGGGGCGTGAGTATTTTTAGGAGTGACAAAACCATATTGTTTTTAATGTTGTATTACAATGTGTATAATCTGAGCCAGTACCGTATTTTTTTGCGAAACCATGACGAATTAATCATAATTATTAATCGAGGACATAGTTTCATGTCTGGCACAGCAGGATCCACACCCAAAAAAAAAAAACCATTAGCCACCGTTTAACTCATAAAATTTATCAAATGAAGTCATCTACATCAGAGATATTTAAATGTATTTGACAAAAAAAAAATTAAAAAATGTATGAATTGCATCACCTAAACATCAAAAAAATTTGATGCCATATCTCTTATAGTACAGTCGTTGAAGTTGAAAATCAGCTGTAACCTCCGAATTCTTTGAAACTGCATGGATTTGCATGAAAATTTTGAATAAGGCTCATCTTAGGCTCAAGTTCAAAAGTGACATAAGCCCGATTGACGGTTTTTGTTTTTTAGGGGTAAAAACTACCCCTAAGTGAAAAAAATTGAAAAAATTAAGTTTTAAGCATTTATTGATAAAAATCTTGTTCAAGCACAACGATTAAATAATGTTCCATGTTCTTGAACATGTTTTATGATATATTTGATCTTTTCGACCCTTTATTTAACCCTTAAAAGCTACCTCTATGCAAAAATAATGATAAAAAAATTACTTTTTAAAGATTTGGAATGATTAAATCGTGCAATTATTTAAAATAAGTGTTACCTTATAGCTAATACAAGAATTTTTCCCTTTCAACCCCTAAAAACCACCCCTGTATTGACAAAAATTATAAAAAATGACTTTTTAAAAGCTTGGTATGCTTTAACGGTGCAATTATTTAAAATAAAAATTCTCTCATTGCCTATGAAAGAATTTGTATCTCACAACACTTTTCAACCCTTATAAATCACCCCTCTGCTAAAAAAATGATAAAAATTTAGGTTTTAAATCTTGGATTGCTATAATTGTGCAATAACTCTTATCTCACAACACTTTTCAACCCTTATAAATCACCCCTCTGCTAAAAAAATGATAAAAATTTAGGTTTTAAATCTTGGATTGCTATAATTGTGCATTTAAAATAAAAATTCTCTCATTGCCTATGAAAGAATTTGTATCTCACAACACTTTTCAACCCTTATAAATCACCCCTCTGCTAAAAAAATGATAAAAATTTAGGTTTTAAATCTTGGATTGCTATAATTGTGCAATAACTCTTATAAACTACCCTTTTAATTAAATTAATGTAAAATATTTTTATTATAAACTATTTTTAAATATAATATCAATCATAAAAAAATTGCTACGCTGCATATAAATAATCGCACTAAATTTTTATACTTATTTTATTTGTATATTATAATATATAATATATAAAAATGAGAAAGCCTATTTTGCTCCGAAAAAAAAGCATTTTAAAAATAATTTCAAGAGCTGTAAGCTGTAAGATCGTTTGCATATAAAACCTTTTAAGTCCTTCGTTTTTTAAAGGGAAAGGATCGAAGGGCTCGGGACAAGTAGTTTTTAGACGATATCTCCTACAAGCTACATTTTTATTATCCATCATTTTTTACGTATCTTTCATAGTTTCAGAGTTATTATAAAAATAAGGCAATTTTTTTGAATAAGGAAAAATACGTTATCAATTTTTACCGTACATTATTAAAAATACGCATTCTAAACCGGCCTAACTTCAAGATAGTATGAAAAACACTAAAACAAAACTAATAGGCCAATCAGTATAGCTTTTTTTCGGGAAAAAAATACTATTAGAAGTTTTTCTGCTGAATATTGTTCAGAAACGTGTTATAAACAAAATATCAAAAAATCAACTCGAGACTGATAATTTAATTTTTCAAATTTAATTTGTTTAAAAATGACTGAAAAAATGTTAATATTTATTACATCGTTAAGCGCGCATGCTAAGCCTCGCCTTCCCCACTCGTTCGCTAGACCAAGTAATAGAACGCATCGCCGCTATCTTCTTTTTCGAAATTAAATAGTTGAATTCACCTTAATGTTAATGTAGGACATGAAAATATAGCTCTTAATGTATACTCTCTCCAAATTTCGGCTCTTAATATTAATAATTAAGGTCACTGCGATTAAATAAATAAAAAAAATTATCTCAGCTTCTAATCAACTTACAACAACGATTTTTTTTTAAATTCGAAGAAAACTAAAGTAAAGAGGTTACTATTTTATTTTATAATAATTACCTATCTTAACAATTTAATAAATATTAACATTTTTTCAAAGTCAATTTTAAACAAATTAAATTTGAAAAACTAAATTCTCGGTAAATGTCTATGTCAATACAACTATTTAGGTACAAAAACAACTAATGATCAAAACCCTACAACGCCTGTGAGCTTGGGAAAAATGAATTGAAAAATAGCATCTTCTTAGATAACAAATTCCGCCAACGTCAAACCAATGAAGCTTTCGAGCTGAAATTTTTACCACTTATTAAGGGTGTAAAAAGCCTCAAAAATCCTGAATTACAAGTGTCTGCGATGAAAATTGCATTAATTATTAGCAATTGAAAAAAACGGCAATTTTCGACCATTTTTGAGCTCTTGTGCATAAACAAATTATCGGAATTTAATCGGACTTTTTTCATTTTATAGGCTTATTTAATACCTACCTTTTTTGTATAAACTTTTTTTCGCTATGAATAATAGTTTTTTTACGTGAGTCAAAAAAACACTTTTCCATAACTTTGGCCACTGTTAAAACAAAGTTTCCCAACTAGCCTCGAGTTGATTTTTTGATATTTTATTTATAACAGGTTTCCGAACAATATTCCACAGAGAAACTTCTAATAGTATTTTTTTCCCGAAACAGGCTCTTTCATGTCTATAATGACTGGGCTATAATTCTGATGGAAATGGTACAGCGTTTACTGCTCATTTTTCATTAAAAAATATGAGCAACTCATCTGTTTTTGACGATAACTCCTTCAATTTTGCTCTAATTTACTTTTATAAGTGCTCATTTTGAAGGTCTTTTTGAGTACTCCAGGAGCGCTATACGCGTAAAATTAATACTTTTTCCGTTATTTGACGTTGAATACATCGATTCTAGTATTCTCCCCAAAACAAGTCCTTTTCCACTAACCATATTTCGCTTTGTATAGGGCGTACAACACTTTTTAAAAAACAATTTTCTTTGAAAAATACTTTGAAAAAGTTTTCAATGGTAAATAACTAAAAAACTATTGATTTCTCGAAAAAATTCTTCGAATATTTTTTGCTCAAATTTTGATTCTCTATCGATTTAGGAAAAATTTCAACCACCAACAGGATGGAAGCGTCGGTCGGCGCTATGTCACTAATGTTCATTGACCTTTTCTACAACTATCTGCCAAATTTCAAGTCGATCTGTTCAGTTTCAAAGAATTCAAAGGTGAAAAGCTTTAATGACTGTACTATTAACAATACAGGAGGAATTGTTACCCGTTAAAATTATGTAAAATCGTTTTTCCTCATATGAAATTCCACGTTGTCATGAGAAATGTTACATAATTTACTGATGTTTCCAATGCAACACGTTTCGTCATGTATGCGGGCTTTGCACAGCTGTGTTAATACATCAAGAACAATGAAGAACTGCCAAAGTAGGGTGATATATCAATAAGTAGCTCATCGATTGTGGGATGCCGGGCAGTAATGTTTTATTATTATTATTCTTGCTCTCAATAGTTCCTAAAAAATTGTTCAAGAGAACCTTGCCTTCTTTGAACGTTGATCATAATTGAAATAAAGATGTTTTCCACGTCGAACTTTTTCCAGGGTTATCTCTAAAAAGAATAATCCTGGAAATCAGTATTAATAAAGTAATTTCAGAGGTAAACCTCAGTTGGCGCGTATGAGGTCTACACGGGATCCCGGCTGGCAATAAAAAACTACCTGTCAGACATAAAGGGGCTGCCGAGTTATAAAATGACGCGATATATCAGGGCAAGTAAAAACAGTATGACAGACGACATCATAAAGCTGATATACGCACGATGCGACGCCCGGTTTATTCAAAATCGCTCAGTTTTATACGGCGTGATATTGGAGCTCTTCGTTCTGCGAAATAATTTAGGCTGAAGCGTGTCATATTTCGAAGCCTAAGTGAGATTACAATTTTGGTTTCTTGTTTTCATTTGCTGAGATCAGTCAAGAAATTGCTCTTTTCTGTTGAATACAGAAAAAACTGCAATTAATATGCGTGTATGAGTATGTATAGTTATTAATCTTTCGTTCTTCTTCACCAACGTGAGAATATTGTTCCTCGGACCTTCTTTTACGTCGGATCACGCTGTTCCTAAGTACATGCATAATCAGCTTTTTCAATCTCTACTCCGCGTAAGCCAGCTTTCTATTCGTTTAATTAAAACGTAATTAAACCAGTCTGAGAGTACTGCTCTATAATAGGGTAAGCTTGTCCATTAACTGACGTAATATCTGACGAATATAATAATTAGGGCACGGAATCTGTAGGGATTCTTAGAGAAAAAAATTAAAATCGATGCCAACGCATTTGAAGCACTTAAAACATTCTCTGAATAATTACGAGTAGTTACGACGTTTTAAAATGTTTGAAAATTACAAGAAAATATATATTTAAGCTACAATTTGCTTTTCTTTTGATTGCTCTACGACCATTTTTCTCCAAGTTATAGCCTTTTGTGTATCACCTAAAAATTCAGGATTGTTTTTATATTTTTGTGTTGTTGTTGTTGCTCTTGTTGTTGTTGTTGTTGTTGTTGTTGTTGTTGTTGTTGTTGTTGTGACTACTTCATATTATTAAAACCATAGCTGTACACAACCACGTTACAGACGCCGAATTTTCAGATAAATTCGGAATTGCCCAATATTTCAAAGCGTTGGCTTGAAACTACTTATTTTTCCATACTGGATGTATTTATAGGTTCCGGGAACGAATAGTATTAATACGTGTTTGGGGAAGAAATGATTCATGTTCTAATGCGAGCTATAATGGAAGTATTGAACGGA
Organism: Anoplophora glabripennis; assembly: GCF_000390285.2. Lineage (NCBI taxonomy): Eukaryota > Metazoa > Arthropoda > Insecta > Coleoptera > Cerambycidae > Anoplophora > Anoplophora glabripennis. The sequence continues at coordinate 105,345 of NW_019416248.1, forward strand.
CTTTTTGCATATCGCAGTGCAGAACAAATTTACATGGAATTTTAAATTGAACTCACACAGGTATCAGTGTTATACGTTGTATATGTAGTTCCGATTATTAAAAAGTAGCCGGTTCTGTAGATATTCGAGCGGAAAGCTGCAATTTTAAATACTTATTTGAAAAGTTTTTAAATATCTGCGATATAATCCACGACTATCTGAAAGAATTTTTTAAAACAAATTACGGTTGCTTCAATCAAAATATAAAAAAAATGTGTTAGAGAACATATAAATAGGAATATATTAGAGGACTACAAGTGACTGAAAGTTGATTTAAGTTAAGAAATTTATGTTATACAGGGTGTTTTTTTTAATTGTCATGGGTGAATGCAAAATTGAATGCCCTTTCGACTTACTCTACTTACACGCGAAACGAACCATTTTTTTAAATAAATTTTACAGTTGCAGAATTACAGAAGAATCCCTCTAAGGTGGAACACCCCGTATATTAATTTCAGTTAAAAAGAATCTGATTTACTCAGAAAAGTTCGATGTAAAGGAAGGTGCTGAAAAAACGATTAAATTAAGTGACAATCTTGCTATGCCACAAAGCAACGCCGATATTTCTTTAAGGTGGAATTCTGGTTTTGGGCAGAGAAGCGAATAAATGCGTAAATATTTATCAAACCCATTAATATAGATAAATAATCAAGGCTGCATCACGCCCAGCGAAGCCCCTAAATCCGTAGAATTATGTAATTCCATCTATTATATCTTAAAACCAACTTAGTGCAAGTCGGCTGCATCATAAAACAAGTATACATAAAATACTGTTTCGCCTTGCCGAGATTCGGGCAGCTTATTTCACTAATGTCTTATAACATTTATCAAGTTGGCTACCGTTGTACCACCTAAGCAGTCGAGCACTACATTTCTCGATAACGGTGTATATTGACGACAGTCACTGTGAGTTGGAAAATGTTTTCTTACGAAATAAGCTTTAATGTTTAAAGAGGGACATATTTACCTCTGATGATTTCTTATAATAACCCAAACAGTGTACAAAATGGTTTATGTTTGTTGTATTACGCTTTGTTTAATGCTGTTCTAAAGATAAAGATGTTTACATGAAAAAAACCTCAAAAAGTTCCAGGAAACGTGTACAAAAGCGAATATTAAAGATTATTTGCAAAATAAAAATGTATATTTATTTCTACTTGCCGCCACTTTCAAGTAAGTTTATATTTACAACGTTATAAATGCTGATAAAGCTCTTGATCAAGATCGAAATGTCTAAAAAATACATTTTTGTTACGTAAAAAGATATAAGGTAAATTCTCGTTTCGTCGAATTAACGTAGGACTTTTGGTTTTTGCCTCTCTACCACCTTGTTAACATATCAGGTGTAAAATCAACTTACATATTCCAATCGAGTAAACAATGATCAAGCATGTGTCGCTACAAAACTATTGGTCGAAAATAACGTAAATTATAACGTCGCCTGTATTCAAAAGGAGTGAACTTGTATGAAAGGGCAAAAAAACATTGAAAAACGATAGTTGGAAATAGCCTACCACTATTGTAGTTTGTCTTGTCATTGAAATGTCCTTCTGGATGTCTTGAATTTCAACGGAATAGAACGGCAAAGATATGCACTCTCGTGTCTGTAAAGAAAATATCATTAATAATGTGCGGTTATATTTAAAACGAATTAAAAAGTAAATTATTTCTACTACGTTGTTGCAACATCGAATGATAATTACATTTCTGTTATTGTTATTGTTGTCTACACCAGTGGTGGCTCGTGACATTGTGAATAGGTGAGGTCTTGTACAAATTTAGTTTCGTGCAACTCTCTAGGTTTCAAAAATACAGTACGTTTTCGGCCACGAAATTTGAATAATTCCAAATATTTCGAATGTTCACAACCAAGAACGGCGGTGACAACATTTTTAACATTAAGGCGCTGTTTCGCTTTGTATTAGCTATGTCCTGTCCAAAGAGTGACCGCGAAAAACCTGCGATTTTCGCCCGTTTTTTCACAATTCGCAGAGAATTAAAAAATATACATAAAAATATGTTTTTGGTCGCAAATTACTTGTCGTAAAAAACTGAAGTGAGCATAGCTTTTAGTATTTTGTAAATTTTAAAAATTACCCCTACGTAGGGGTTGAAAAAATGCCAAAAAATGAAGAATTTGAATATTACCAATTGATATAAAAACTATTAGCATGTGAATTATTCTATTGAATGATTCTTGATACAAAGAGAGAATTATTTTCATTACAGTAATAGGCATGTTGAATTTGAAAATCCACCTTTAAGCGCACTTAGGGGGTGAATAGTTAATCCATATTGTCCTAGTCCTGAATAATTTTAATATATATTTTTTTGGAATTTTTACAGTTATTTCTGATGTTATCTATTTTTGGGGATATTCCACCCCTTGAGCGCGCTTAAGGGTGGATTTTCTAATTCAACATGCTTATTTTAGTCATGAGAATAAATATTTCTTTGTATTAAGAATCATTCGATAGAAAAATTCACATGCTAGTAGTTGTTATATTTATTGGTAATATTCAACTTTTGACCTTTTCCTTGGTAGTCCAGTAATATTTTTCGAAAATTAAAAATATATTTACATTTTTCTTCTGTTCTTAATTCAGAAATTCTTTAACTAGCGATTTTAATTTGTTTAGAGCAATAGTTTGTCTTTACGTTTTGAAAAAGGCGTTTCAAGTGATAAAACATTTAACACTCTGTACCTCTTTAACTATCAACTTTTGGACTAACGTTAAGTTCGGCTAAATCGCAATATTTTTACTTGGGGAATCTACCCATGAATTTTGGCCCTTTACCTCGGGACCACCCTGTATATTGATAAAATAATAGGTATGTATTAAATTACGTTAAATTTAATCTTAATTTGTTTTATTGTAAGGAAGTTGTTTTTATTGACTTTAAATTGATACCTGCCCTGTCCTTATCTTTAAAGCCTTTGTACTATCCCTCACACTGACATCAGACAGTACCCGCGTACTATGCGACGCGTGCATTAACCGCGAACTGAAACTACAAGTACAAGCAGCTTTAAGCGGGCCTCAGTTACGCCGTGAATCACGTTATTTTAATATTGTAGGCAAGTGTGACGCGTCTACAAGCAAAGAATTTCTGGCAAATTTTACAGTAAGGCTCGGCCTCATTTGCTTCATACGAGGAGCCGCCACTGGTCTACACCAATCGACTTCAAAGATGTCCCCCTACATCTAGAATCATCTCTTCATAGGACTCTTACTCTGACTACCTCAAACCAAATTTCAAGTTTGGTCAATTAATCCTGGAACACCCCGTATGGAGCGTTTTCCAACAATCGTAGACAGATTCGTAAAGGGTTAACAAGCAGTTCGTGGACCAACCGATCAAGTTCAAATCGACTCGGGCCGTCTGATTAATATTTAACTCTCTTGACATGTCTTCGAATATTTTCCAATTAGCCAGTTCCCATTGTTAACGACCTCACTAATCTGCAGCGTAATGCCGATGGTTTTCTTTTTACTCTGCTGCCGCCTCCCTCCCGACGCAGCGGATGCCCACAAAGAGTCGCCGTTGAAAGGCAACCACCAAGTGGAAATAAATCAAAACAAAAGCCTGAAAACCGGGCGACCGCGATCAGCGCGGCGAATCCCCATTGCCGTCGCGACCGGGGCTGATTAAATAACGGAAAACAATGAAAAAAACAACAATGGGTGCAAATGAAGAGGACCCCCTCCCGAAGGAGCGTCTTTGATACCGAAGATGACCGACTGAGGACTCAGAGCGTGAGTACAAATCTCGCGGCAGTCCTATCTCGCCCAGCACACGGGAAGTCTGTGAAAGTTTGACGCGTGAGCTTGTCTGCACGTGCACCGGGAACACGTGGACGGTGGCGGCATGGTGAGTGTGTTGTGCGCATGAGGGTGATAGAGGATTAAGGGCGGCATCATGTTTCGTAGGTGAGTTCGTCGACTTTCGTCCTTTTTCTGTCCCGGCGGATTAGGCGATTTGTTGCGCCACGATCGGCAATTCGCGAGAGTTTGTTGCGCTCTATTTAAAAAAAAATCACTAGCTACATACTGCCGAGCTTATTGCGAAACGCAGAATAAAAAAACCGGTTACATTGAAACTTTTGCGATTATTATCGACCTTTGACAGATTTCTGGTCATTAATTATTTAATTATTCATAAAATATTTGGATTTCTAAATATAAAATATAATTTACAATCAGTCACGTAAACCGATGATAAAAAATAGTTAGTTAGATATAGTTTTCTATTAACTGCATCAATGTCAATGTCAAATACACCGTGAGCGGCAAAAGTACGGAATATATTTATTTAAAAATCAGACGTTCGTTATTTGAAAAATCGCTCGGACGGATTTTTTTGCATTTTTAATCAATTCTCCATAGAATTCTGATCATTTTTTGTGTAACATAACCTATACCTATCTTTAACCGTTTTCGAGATAATAACGTCTAAATATGGAATATATACAGGGTGAGTCATTAATAATGGTACACAGCTTATTGGCATATTGTTAACGTCAAAATATAGTGATTGAGCCAAACATGTATTAATCAATTATTGCTCCTTTTCGTTCTACAGCGTGTTAAAGTTGAAAAAAACATTTTTCTTTTTTATCTATATTTTAAGTGTGTATGTACCGATTGTTTTGAAAATTTGTAGTTGGGGTCACGTCTAGAGGGCGCTAGTTATACTGTCCTATCAATGTAAAAATCTGTCTAACTTTCTGTATTTTACAATTTTGAATTTTTTAACTACAAACTATTGAACTACGTTCAATTCTAAATAAAAATTGTACTAGTTACAAATCGATAAACTAAACCGTTTTTGAGACACAGACGTTTTAAGTTTTTGAGATTCGGCGGGTATTAAATTAGAAAATTGGCAGGTCTTAAGATACCAAGCCTGAATTAAGAATTAAGACAAACATTACAGCAATTAAAGATTTTATTATGCATATCTTAACAAATTATTAACTACCAGCAACTTCAATGCACTTTATTAGCCTTTTATTAAGGTATTCTCTTCTCTAAAAAATAACAAGGAAAAACTATTTCTTAATCAAATTGAGTAGAAAACAACATGGTATTGTAGAGACAGCTGACAATTTATTATGTCCATGCCTACTACTTTGGAAAACATAATTTTCTAATTTAATTCCCGTCGAATCTCAAAAACTTAAAATGTCTGTATCTCGAAAACAGTGGAGTTTATCGATTTCTAACAAGTATACCTTTTTTACTTAGAATTGAACGCAGTTCAACAATTTCTAATTAAAAAATTCAAAATTGTAAAATATAAAAAGTGAGATACAAAGACATATTTTTACATTGACAGGATAGTACAACTAGTGCCCAGATGTGAGCCCAACACTATTTGCATATCCGTATTTGCCTCCTCAAAAAACGTAAAACTACAAATTTCCAAAACAATCGGTCCACACATACTTAAAATATAGATAAAAAAAGAAAATATTTTTTCAACTTTAACACCCTGTAGAACGAAAATGAGCAACAATTGATTAAGGCATGTTTGGCTCAATCGCTATATTTTGACGTTAACAATTTGCTATTACCATTAATAATGACTCACCCTGTATAAATTTTCAAAAATTACTCTCGATACCTACGTAAGGACTGTAACGTCAAAGTCAGTACTTTCTGCTAAATACCTACATTTTGTGTTTTTCAAATATTTAAGCCCAGCTAATTAATTTAATTCTTAATTTTAATTTGTTTGGTACAAACACAGTAATAATAATATGAAATATTCAATAACAAATATCCGAATCATACAATCATTCAAGCTACTGTAAGAAAAATTTGACGTTACCTATTTAATATTTAGTTGCTTGAAGACGGCTACAATGCGTGTTTTCCTGGAGAGTTTTTTAAGTTTTTTGTTCTTTACAAAAAACCATGAAACGGTGCCAAAAATTTGCAAAATAACCTGGCTCGTAATTTAAATAGTGACATTTAACAAAATCATATTTTATACAATAAAATTATGCGTTTTTAATTAAATTATACCTAAATTATATTTGTACATTCAAGTCATTGCATCCTAATAATCAAAATAAATCACCGAACCACTTATTTCTTATGGATTTTCTGCAGCATCTGCTACAGGTGTCTAATGGAACATGGTCTAATAGTGGCTGCAAATTATTTTGCAAAAACTCCAAATATCGATGACCATTCAGACGTTCCTCAAAAACTTATGGAGCTATTAAATTATTACCCACTATTCCTGCTCATACATTAATAGTTAGTAACAATTTAATAGGTAGATATTTGGAGTTGAATACTAAACTTACTTTAACTTATTCTTGTTTTGTTTTTCCGTTTTGTGTTATGTGTAAAATGTGTTTGTCAAGTTTTGTTAGTGAAAATTACATTAGTAGATAGTAAGGCCCGTATGAAAAAAATTTATATGAAGAACTGATATTATTTTGACCTCATCTATCTGTACACGACTTTTTGGTATCAACTACCGGGACACCCTGTATATGTTTGTACTATAAAGCAAAATTTGCTATGAAGTTTATAGCAAATTTTATTTGTTCCATAAATGTATAAAAATATTTTTAAGTATTTCATTATTTAACAACACATGGTATATTGTTATAAGACAATTAAACTGCATTTAATATTGCGAACAATTTAAAAGTCAATATTCATACAGTTCAATGTCCTACGTTTGACGTCAGGGCAGATCACCTAACCTAAAAAGTGGGAAGAATATTCATTTATTTAGATTATATTAAATGTATATTACGATTTAGTTAATTAACTCATGTTGGGGTCATTGGTTTGTTGTATGCAAATAAGTTTTATTGTTACCCTGAATAGAAGCAGGTGATTATTAAAATGCTAGAACAGTAGGTATGTAGGATTTCTTTCTGTCAAGGGTAATTTTTATTAAAACATTAATTAATTAAAAAATTTCACACTGAAATAAAAAATATATCAGTAATTTTTATTGCCAAACACTGTTTTTTTCTGAAATCGAGGTTCGTGATAGCGATGTGATTTTTTCAGTGTGGTATTTTTGGTTAGTTTAATAAAAGTAACCTTTAAGTAAATTATAAAATATTCAAAACGCAATTTTAAGTAAAATTAAAAATAAAACGCTGTTTCCAAGGTCATGAAATGCACGTTTTGCTATAAAACATGAGAAATCCTTTGTCGTAGCAAGTACGAAGAACTTTTATGCAGCAAACAAATCTCCAGTTTAGACACACATTTATCCAAACTGTGGCAATTTTTGTTTGATGTTGCTTTTGGCGGAAACCTTGAGGAATTTTTCGAGAATGGTGTAGATTCAGATGAAGCAGAAAACCAGAATGATCTGTGTGACAGATTAGAACATGTTGTTCTTATTTAATATAAAACCAGTTTACAGAAATTAAAAATACATACATCAATAAACATTATTGCCTGCCCATAAAAATAACAAGGTCAAAGATATTAATCTGAGTACTCAAAGTCACCTGGTGTATCTCTAATAACAGATTTTTTTTGTTTCTTTTTTTACATTATTTTTATTCATTAAACAAAACCCAGGCATGCAGTTTTGAGTAAAACTGAACCAAACAACAACTTTGACACAGACTCACAACAATCCTTTGATTTAAACCTGATATTTCGATACTACCTGACATTTTTGGTATAATTATTCGTTATCTCAGTGCAACAGAATTAAAATTTTCTGAACAGACCTCATATAATGTTTCCAGTAAAGTTTTTGTAACTTCAATAAAATCTACATTTAATTATAACTTTCAATTATGCAAAAATGTGTTGGACATCATCAATCAGGTTTTTTGCTCGCCTTGGATGCCTATTAAGTATATTCACGTTTTCAATAGAAGATAAAAAATGACTAATACGTATATATTTTTAAACGCACTTAAGTGATTTGTCAAAAACGCCACGGACATTACACACCGATTTATATCAGCACAAAATGCTTCTGTACTAATCGACGCGTTGATCAGATCCGAGCTTGCCGTAATAATATTGTAATTTATTCAAAATACTCGCTTAATTTTGTTATTCAGATAACCAGACGTCCTGCATATTTAGATCGGAGTGGAAATTATTATAAACTTTATTTCTCGTCTAGGATATTTTTAATCGATGACTTATCGCTCTGCCTAGAATGTCTGGTATACGACCCGAAACGGGAGACTCCGATCGGGATTTTGGTACCATTAAGTCTGTCGTGCCTTCCATTAATATTATTTTTTGGGAGCGTATCATTTGTTTCCGTCTTGTTTACGCATGAGGCGCATTAAATCGTAACCAACGTGTAAAAAAACGTTTTAAGATAGTTCGGGTTTACAAGATGTTTGTTTTAGAATGCAGATGCTCGGGAGTGTATACAGAATTTTTTGTGTCCTGACTATTAAGTCGGAAGATCCTTCGAAACGATGGATGAGTAATTTCAAAGGGTGGCGTGAATTTGTTGTGTCTCCGTACTCATTCTTGGACGTAAAAGATAACAGAAAATACTGGGCTCCAAAAAATAATACTAGTTTAATTAATCGGGTAAAGTAAATTGCTTCAGTGAAGCTCTCCAAACCTATAGACTCTCCATTTTATCCATAATAATGCACATTCACATCGCGCGCTAAACGTGCACAGTAATGGCTGACGCTGTTTTACTCTACATGCAGTAATTGATTTTAGGAAATAAATTTGAAAATTTAACTTAATATGAGAAAAGCAAGTATTTCATCTAATTGACCAATAACATCTAATAAAATTAGTTAAAAAAATACTAATTCAGGAAACGGTACAGAACAATAATATTACATTTTTATCGACGGCACCTTCATATATTATCATGTAAATTATGTAAATTAATTACTAGTAATATATGAATATATTAATGCATCAACGTGTAGGCAGTCTACAAGCGTCCCAAAGATTATCTCTAAGTTAACACTAGTATACTTATAATTTAACATCAACACCACTTGCTTGTCTTCACAATGTTTTCTTACGACGAACATTTTTACCGCTAGTTGACTTTAGAGTTGAAATAGGTTAACAGCTGGTGTCACAGCATTGAGTAATAAGATTAAATATGTGGGTCGCTTATTATTTTGCGGAATGATAGTGCCATTCCAGGAAATTGATCTGTGTCTCTGTTAGCAGTTACATTTAGAGGTGACTAAATTCGAGCCGCAAATAGAATTGACACATAACTGCCAGTAAATGTGTTACAGGTACTTAAAATTATTACCTAATGCAGCAATATGTGGCGTTATGTAACAGCAGGACCCCTGGTTTTATTCGTGCTTTTTCGGCATCGAGTTTAATTAAATTCCTGATTAATTTTACATTGCCGGTGTCTATGCTGACTATTTTCAGGGGAATGTCGGATCGCACGAGATTTTTTGGGTTTGGCCTGCGTTCTAGTTAACGTTGACTTTCCTTCTAATCAAAAATATTATATCCATATCCCGATCTTTTAATTGTCATTGTATTTATGGTCTTCTGTGGTATATCTGGAAAGTACTTGATGGTTTAGTTGTTGTTTCTACTACCATATAAAGTTTAAAAGAATACTCACTGTTGGTAAGGACTTCTAAAATGCTATTATCTTAGTTTTTAATACAATTACTTCACAATTAAAGTAATTCTTGACAATCCAATGAAAAGCGAGTGTCAAAAATTATTTTTAACTTTATGAATCATCAAATCAGAAGCTATAAAATGCGGATGAATATAGATCAGAGAGATTTTCTCACGAATCGAAGCTATTTATATATCAACGCAAACTTTAACTGCTAGAGCCATGCAAATGAATAATGTTTACATCTCCCGGTTGCTAATTGCTGCAGGCCTGCCATACTTACAGCAACAATGCCTTGATTACTTGTTCAAATGTGTGTTTTGTACTTGCCGGACGGTAATTACAAAATCATTAAGAAATTTACCTGTAACTAAGAACGATGAAGCAGTCTCAACCGCAAAGGTAATCGTTTGGTTGTCTAGTGCGTACTTAGTGTCTTTTAGGCATTCATACGGATCGCTACAATTAAAGAAATTTAAAAATATTTCGCCTCGACCACCGGACCTACTATTACTGTGTTACTATGTTGTGGAATGTAATTTATATAAAACCGAAATAAAACTGAAAGTAGATTATAGTTAATATTGATTTAAAGTGAATAGACAATTTCGGTTGCCTGTAAGTTCAGTCGCATTAACCTTAAGCCGGTCGATTTAAATTCGCTATTAGTTTTATAAGTCGATAACAGTATCGAATTGAAAATCTACCGGAACAGGTATGAGTCCAAGTTATTTATTTAGCATTAGCATATTTATATATTCTTCACACGTATTACAAAATGATCAGGTTGTATTGCCTTCCAATGGCTCCAAGGCTTAGATAATCGAACCAACTCGCCTACGACCGAGACTTTTCTTTTTTTCGAGTTGATTTATAGACACTGGAACCAGAGTCTTGTATTAAAGGAAGTGATATATTGCTTTTTGTTGGTTTTCCTTTTGTTACTTTTAAGTGATTATATCTCAGATTTTAGAGCATTTGTATTGTGTCAATTGGACGGAGGTTGGTGATTAATTAAATCTTTTCGCTGGTTTTATCCGCGTTTCGCCGAATTTCGACAGCAACGCCGTAGTTTTCCGAGAAAACATCAAGTAATTAATAACTTTGTTACAAAAAATTTACAATAAAAATCAACGAATCAACATAACACACGAAAGAAGTAAAGCTACAGAGAAGATAAATCTAGAAACAATATATCCGGTCACGAAATAAGAAATTTATTCGGAAATGCAAATTTCAAATTACACAATATCGAAATTGGAGAGCTTCTGTTGTGGATTACCCAGATCGATTCCTAAATAAACCGTAAACGTTCCTTATCCACTTAAACAGATTTGGGCACTTATCGGATCGCCTCACCAAGGTAGTTTCCCAGCTTTCTAATGCCCGTACGGAATTTAAATTTTAAATTTCAAACGCTCACCACGCATTAATCAGCACTCCCAAAATGTTAACTTATTTATCAAGTGGCAAGAGGATACGCAGGGAAACAGGCCATGAAACAGCTGAATACACAATTCTAAGTAATTAATATCACATCAGGTGGATTGATTTGTAATACTATAAAGTACACCTAAAACTAGATCAATGAAAGAAACCACTCAGATTCACAATCTAAACACAGTGCTTTAGGAAACAGTAAAAAAATAAAATTTCAAAGGATTTTAAAAAACATTTCATTTAAAAAATAGATTCGTTTCGATTACCGTTGAAGTATGCTTAATATTTGTTAAAATAATAGATCATGCCAAAAATGTAATTTTTTTTAAACACTCGCAATGTCTTTTAATTTTCAATGCTTCGTTCGCGTTGACAAAAAAATTATTTTCAGTTTCATTATCTGCCACTCCGTTTGTTTCATACACTTGTTTAAAAAAAATTACAATAGGCAACACTGATAAATACCCATACAGGGTGAGTCGTTTTAGTTTCACCAGTCAATTCATTTCGTGAAAAGAAACATTAACAAAAGATGTCCGGTTTGTTGTGGGTCACCTTGTGATGACCTTTAATTTGATCTCGACCCATTCAAAATGACCTTGATTCTAGTCAAAATCACTCTTAACAATTCTTTATTCTTTTGAATTATGAATGGGACGTAAAATTGACCTTGGGATGATCTTCAGGTATTCAAGCGTAAATTTTTCCACTCTTTCTATTTCTGAAGTGAAAAATAGATGTTTCTATTTAAGAAAATAAATCAAATGACCTTGAGAATATGGGCCAAGGTCAACTCTAAGGTCATCTCAAGGTGACCCTCTACAAACCCTGTATATAACAGAGTTTGGTAACTGTTCAGTGTCGGCGTAGGCAAGAGTTTAAGAAACGAATTTATAGATCGACTGTTTATTCGATAAATCGATAAAAAAGCGTATCAATGAAATTTCTTTTAAAAAACAATTAAAATAAGTTGCATCTTTTTGGTTTTTGATAAAAATTCTATCAACAACGACACAACATAATTTGAAATAAAAAAACAGCTTTGCCCTTTGGCCTTCTGCCCCTGCTCAGTTAATGTCCCGCATTTGATTGAGCGATTAAGTAAAATGTATTGAAAGAACAGCATGACTAAATAAGCGTTTAGGGCGGCAAGGGTTGTTCAAGAAGGATCTTATGCATCATTGTGAGTGAATTTATGCCCTTTTACATTCTTCCGCCCGACCAAACTATACCAGCCTCTCCAACGAACCCGAGGTACAGGCGTTGCCAGACAAAGCACCAATACCGTAAAACAAATTACCATAATAGCGCAACCGAAACCGCTGTACAAAGAGTCTGTAATCATTAATTAATTATAATCTATTCATCTAGGACGTACGATATTTGTTCATTCACAGTCGGTCTCGGCACACTCGTGAATGGGACATGCGTTTACGGATCGAAAACATGTGTGTCAGTGAACCTCGCACATGATACGTTTCGTTTATTTTTTTTTATCACCCTCAGACAGAAATCTGTACGGTTGCCAATAAGCAGTGCCAACGGTTCAATGGAAATATCGAGAAAACGGCTTTTCTGACATTTGTTCGGTACAAAAATAGGTTGTAAATATTTTCATGTAGTTTGGAAGATTATAAACAATTGTCGACAAAATTTCCCGTCAATATAAAACTAAAAAGCAAGGTAAAAAGTTATAGGAGTGTTGTAAAATTTTCTGTTTATGGTTACAACATAAAAATTTTGATTAACATCTTTAATTAGCACAAATTACTTCAAAATTAGTTGCAAAGTTTTACCAATGTGTTCATCGTTATATATTTTTAGTTTAGAGTAGTATTATAGATTATTTAAAAATAAAATTTAACTGTTTCCTGTATTTTGGCTACAGATACCATATCGCTGCATTTTGTGGTTACAAAATTCCGTACAGATTATTTATTTCTTTTAAAAATGATAATAGGTGTATCAATTGTGATTTCATAGCGGTTTCCAATGTATTCATAAATTCCATGAAATATTTAACCGCATAGAAGCTGTAGCACATTTATGCAAGGAAAAAAATTGAATTTTTCTATTTCTATTATTATTATTACTACTTTGAGACTTTTAAATCGACTAGATTAAAACAGAGGCAGTATAGAGAAGAACACTAAATAATATTGTGGAATATCACCTTTGAAAGAACACACTAGTTGTTAATAATGTTCAAAACTTTTTTTTAAGAAAAGAATTGAAAATTATACGTTTCCTAAAATTCTTCTAGCTGACAACAAGGAATAGCAAAATCTGAGAACATTGTTTAATATTGTGCATTTTCGTCTGCCATAAAATATGAAAGTTGACAGCGGGAAGCTTCACAGAAAATGTGAAACATATTTTCGGCAAATTAAGGAAGAGTTTGTTTTATCAAGACGTCCCATCTCGACAAAAAAATCCAAGGGTACCCTTTGCTGCGATTAGATTTACCTAACGCCAGTGATAGCCTGACGTGGAGTCAAAACGAACGCTTCCGAAAAATTATGTAACTAATTTAATCGAAAGGTAGTCCCATTATTCAGGAATCCTGATGTTTGGGTCTTCTGTGAAGCTTAACGTCATCGGTGGCAGTGACAACTCTTTATGTCTGAATTATTCACTTGCGCAGACAATCAACAGACGATTAACATTCAAGGCTTCCGACTTTTCCATTTACATTCTTATTCGTTTAGTCATTATTTACCTGTTTTTTAGCGGTGTTTTGGGTCGGCTGACTTTAACTTGATAAGTGTTATTCATGTGACTTACATTGTTTAAGACTCATTATTTAACTAAACTCTACTCTAAACAACATAACATTTGATCCTCTTGACCATATTTTCCATATTATGCCAATTTCTTCATAAAAAAGCTTACTATGATTTGTCAGCTTGTGTGACTATGGATTAAACTAACCAGGACTAAACTATACTGCACTGACTATGGACTAAGCTTATCTGCACTGACTGGACTAAACTAAACTGCACTGACTATAGACTAAACTGCAGTGACTATGGACTAAACTGCACCGACTATGGACTAAACTAAACTGCAACTAACTATGGATTAAACTAAACAGGACTAAACTATACTGCACTGACTATGTACTAAACTTATCTGCACTGACTGGACTAAATTAAACTACACTGACTATAGACTAAACTGCGCTGACTATGGACTAAACTGCACCGTTGACTATGGTTTGCGCACTGTTGACTATGGTTTATGGTCAGCTTAATGTGACGAAACTAAACTGCACTGTTGACTACGGCCTAAACTACACTGAATATGGACTAAATTGCACTGACTATGCACTTACGATGGACTAAACTGCAACTGACTATGGATTCAACTAAGCAGGACTAAATTATACTGCACTGACGATGGACTAAACTTATCTGCACTGACTGGACTAAACTAAACTGCACTGACTATAGACTAAATTGCGCTGACTATGGACTAAACAGCACTGAATATGGACCAAACTAAACTGCAACTGACTATGGATTAAACTAAACAGGACTAAACTATACTGCACTGACTATGTACTAAACTTATCTGCACTGACTGGACTAAACTAAACTGCACTGACTATAAACTAAACTGCGCTGACTATGGACTAAACTGCACCGTTGACTATGGTTTATGCACTGTTGACTGTGGTTTATGCTAAAATGCACTGTTGACTATGATTTATGGTCAGCTTATGTGACGAAACTAAACTGCACTGTTGACTACGCCCTAAACTACACTGAATATGGACTTAATTGCACTGACTATGCACTTACTATGGACTAAACTGCACTGACAATGGCGTAAACTGCACTGACAATGGACTAAACTGCACTGACTATGGACTAAATTGCATTGACTATGGACTAAACTAATCTGCATTGAATTTAAAAAATTAATTAATTAATGTTGCCGACATTACTTAAACAAAATTACGAAAATGTATAATTACTATTATTATTGATATAGAAATTTATGACTTCTTACATATTTGTAATAATTGTATATAGGACCAATATTCAATTTTCAGTGAATATAGGTAAAACAATCATAGCTTTGAGTAAAAACAGATTTAGTTTAAAGGTTTATATGAAAATGTGGGCTCGGTGAAATTGGCTGATGGTAAGTTTGGCATTTGTCGCATGTCAAAAATGTTAATTAGCAACTTTTCGAAGTTATTCGATAAATTTTTTGTATAAACATTTCCTAAAAGTTAATTTGACCTAAATACAAACGAACCATTAGTATGTGCACTTCTCTCGAACAAAATGTGTGGTAATATTGTTATAAACACCGGGGATATTATGAAAATGATGCAGCGTAGCAAGAGTGTTTTATCTAAACATTATTCCGCGTTTTGAATAACTTCAAAGGGTTTTACTTTATGGTTAACAGAGCTTTCCGCTCAAAAAAGAAATAAATGCACTATCTGAATATAAATCCAGATTTTAATGAGCGAACTGTTATGGAAATACAAATTATATGAAATAACAGCTGGGCGACGTACACATATTATCAAAGCTTATATCCACTCTAATTTAAAGTCATTTAAAAAGTTACAAACAATGCTGCAACGGTGTTTTTTTGGATTCAGTTTAAAAAATAACACTCATGAAACTATTAGTGATATTCCTTTTGCCAAACTCGAAAACGCGTTCCACTTTATAACATACAGGGTGTACTGGAATAACTGGTCAAGTGAAGATTGAAGATTCCTTGGCCACTGGATGAAGCTCTCTGTGTAGCACCCAATTAATAATATAACTATGACAGTGGGCTGTCTTTTTACATAATTTATCATTCTATCTATCTATAGATTAAGTCATAAGACACGGTAAAGGTAAGGAAGAGGTGCCGCGTGAATATTATTTAGTGGTGATAGGCCTTATAAATTTTTGAACGCCATAAAACACTTTGATAATGAGCCTATCACTAATTATGCGCCTATCTATTTAGGTTTATGTTTCTTCGGGAAACATATATCTTAGGCATGTACTGGTATAATAATCTTGTATCGTTTCTTAACGATGGTATGAAAAATCTCGCTTTAACATACGACTGGAGGCTGCGAGAATGGAATGAAAAACGTGCTCTCATATAGTTCATCTAAACAGTTTTTTTTTTAAATAAAAATAGCGAACAACGTCCTAATTCGCCAGATAGTATGGTGACATATATCGCCAGATGTTGTAGAGCGTCGCGCCGCGAAGTATACATTTTATTTGGTAATGTTAAATGAGACAGAACTCGTGTTTAAAAATTTACCTTCACTGATAGACCAGGGAGGATCTGTCGAAATATCCCACTTCTGTAAGAGGGGACAAGCTAATTATTTATTTATGATTTCCTTCCCGTGATAAAGTGTAGAGTATAAATTTAAAAATATTTTAATACAACTCGAATCAAAATACCCCTACTTGTGCTTTTTTTGCCGAGGTAACGAACTTTTCACATATTTATCTCTAATTATGTTATGTTCGAGATAGCTATTAAATACACGACATCTGTTTGTTACACAAAAAGGTTGACAAATCGACGCAGGCCGTTTGAAGTGGGAAACACATGTAATTGACGGAAATTATCGCCCAGATATTTGATATTTGCCTGGCTTGGAGGGAGATTTATGCCACCGTTTTGGTATCTTCAAATAATTATTTAATACTGTTTAAAGAAAAGTACACTTACTGAAATTGAAACCAAAACTGAAACCGAATAAATATAGGTTGAATAAAACCTAAAAGGAAATAAATCGAAATTGTCCCTTCTTTTTTTATTGGATATTTCATGAAAAAGATCAATCAGCGGTTATTTTTGTGAAAATAGCTTTGCCTAATCAAAAAACTACTGACTCTCTAAGGTCATACAATAATTCGAAACACATCTTTCATCATCCTTCCATAAAATAATCACGACTTCTATTTGTTTTGACGGTATTATTTTCCTACTCCAAAGTATTGGCTGATCCCCATTGTATTATATGACCGCAAATTTTTGATTTCTCAAATTCTCGCTTAGTAATGTATTCTTTGTGCTTGTACTTGCTCTCGTGCTCTGGCAGATGCATACTAAGCGGTAGAGCTCATAATTAAAGCAATTATTCATTATAATAGCATAATTTCTGCATAATTAACCAATCCATTTGGAAGACTTGCAAAGCGTATTAAATAACCTCGGGATATGTTCTATACACGTATATCTGCATAATGTTTCGAGTTGTTTCGAGTGAAGCTATCTCGTCTGGGTTAAACGTGGTGTTAATAAGAAATTCCAAACAAAAGTGATAATATAAATAACGCGTGTGTCACTGATACCACAAAAACGTTTATTTATAACTGTGGACTGAACGTACTGTACTGAAGTCGGTGCTAATTAATGATTGCTTAGGTATATGTTCGTACAGCGTCTGCTAACTTACGAATTAGCAGAACTTATTGTTTCAGTAACTTCATTATCATTTTACAGGTCGGTGCTCGCCGAGATTCATATTCACTCCATGAAAACCAAGTTTCCCAGTCGCACTAACAATTGTCTCGATCACTGTTCCGTGTAGACTTTAGAACTAAGTTCTACTAAGCTTTCGGTAAATCAGAACCAGTGTTACGCGAGTCGTCGTAGTTCGCTCGTTTATTTTTGAGGATGTCAATGAATGTATAACTGATTGGTATCTCACCACAATTGAAGGCTCAAAACTTAACAGTAATTACTGTTACATATTAAGGCGGGTAATTTAGAGCATTAAAGTTCTTATAGGGATGACAGCTATCTGTCTAAGCAAACGTTTATCCTTAATTGTTTGGTCTGATTCATCATTTAACTGAGGCAATGTGGACACTCGAAGACTACATATGAATTAAACAATTGTGAATGGTACCGGATTATTATAATTGCTCAGTACACTAAACCACTTAGCGGGAGATTTAATGAAGTTTAACAAAAATTTGTGCCAGTTTTCAATCGTGCTTCAGACGGACAATTGTACTGAAGCCGTTCTAAAAACATTGATGCATTTTTATGTCTCTTGTGTTTATTTAATAGCTAATATAGGTAAAAAATTGTTAGATCCTGAAATATTTAGCAAATGTCACAGATGTGAGTTGCCATTACTCATTCTTGTATTTACTTGTGTTTGTTCTTTTGAAAAAGTGATCAGCATATGGCATACTGATTTGATTATTTTCAATGCGATGCTATATTTATATTATTTCAAAATGAACAACATCGATTATATCTTTGACTCATCTCGACTAGAAGGCTTATTTTTGCAGCAAAATCGACTTGTTTCCCGTTCACAAATAGCTGAGGCACCATTTTCGACCACATCTGTGACAGAAATAGTTATTAGCTACAAAGTTATTCGATATGTTTGTACTATTTTTGCTTCCAAAAAAGTTGTACAACATTCTTGTGTTCCTTACATTGATCGGTGATTTAGCATCAGCCTCAAAACGTCTCAACTGGTTTTGTCGCATCAATAAAGAGTTGTATTATTAAATCACGAAAGTGCTTCTATTAATAATAGCGTCACTGATAGTTTCATATTACAATTCTTTAAATTGCTTGTCGATGTTTTTATTAATCATGTTATTCAGATGGATTGGAAACAAGAACGATTCGATTGACTTCTTGTCCTTTGACCCACATATAAAAATGCTGTTTGTGTAGGCGTTGGTGGTATTTACACACTGTCCTTGACCTTTTTGGAGCCCATAAATATTGCTTGCCATATTTGTACGGGTAGACTTTCGCGCTGTTTGATAGTTCTTTGAAGCAACATGTATGTTTGCATTGGATTTATAAGTATTTGAAATAAGTTTTTCCACATCTTGCTCTGCCTTCTTTCGATGAAGATGCTTAGTTATGACTATACTCTGCCCAACCATACTACAATGTACTTCCTATTTTTTTTATCTCATTTACTACTTTTAATGTATTTAGTGTCAGGTTTTGTTTTCTTGTCTAATTAGCATTCTAACATTTATATGCACAAATATGTTTGTAATTCGTTGCTATTCCTTCTCTGTTTAAATTTGGTTTGTTTTCTTACTATTTTTCCTTCGTTGTCCTAAGGTAGTAAATGAGCAGTTGGATATTATGAAGGAAACAAATAAACAGAGAAATAATTTGATGATACATGTAAGGGAGTAGTCTTATCAGACTTTGAATAAGACTTGGCGATGAAATAATTAGAAATTAGAAAACAGCTACTTTTAATAAGAGAATAAAACTATTATACTTTCCAAAAGAAAACTAAACTGCTTTCACTTTCAATCATCTAACATCTTCTGACTTAATATACCAACATCTGCGTACCCCGCTTTACATGGAAAAACTAGCCATAAATTGCCGTTGTGGTTTACATATGTACTAAAGTACTTTATTAGACACTTGATAATTAGATTATGCAAAACTAGTTGCGGATAGTTGATAACATGAAAGCGAAAACTATGAGGGCATGCTTGATATTCTGTTAATCGAAAATGGAATTTCTCTTGTTGCTTCATGGGTCAAGTTCACAGATCACATTGCTTAATCGAAAATTTATTCAAGTAGTAATCTTTTAATCGAAATTAATGAGACTGTTGAATTTAAAACGATTTTAATTTTAATTCTGTATAATTTTCAACTGGAAGATAGAAAGCTGAGAATCTCACTGTGGACAGCGAAAAATATGATAGAGACAAAGTGGATAATGTTGGCCAAAATATTAAATTTACTACAGAGACAGGTAAATGATCTATAACTTAATTTATAGATCATTTTAGGTTCATTTTAATTGAATTAGAACTGTGAATCTACGGATTTTAATCAAGGTGCATATACATGTGAAATGGCACATTACAAGCGGATAATAATTCTTTCTAAGACGTTTACTGAGCAGGAAAATGCGTCAGATTCGAAATAGACGTTTCTAAAAGCAAGTAAAAATCAGAACAAACTTACACTAACACCAAACCATCAAAAACCTTGAATAAAATAGATTATAACGTCAAAGAACAGTGAACAGTGATCGATTTTCGTGATTAATAATTACAAAACATTTACAAAACGTTTACATGATTAATAATTACAAAACTTTTAGTAAAGTGATTTTTTGTGACAAGCACTGTTGAAAACCCCTTGCATTTCAAAATTTTATAGGTTTTTCCAGTAAATTTTTGTTGTTTAACGTCATATTACATATTCCACTGTAGAAATTTTTTAGGGCAACATAACTGATGCCATCATACTACATCGAAATGCATTCGCCGCAGACCTTAATAAATCCACTCGTATAGAATTTGCAACATCGATTACTCGCGTGTAAAGGGCATATCGCTATTGTTGTGCGAGCAATTGTCCATTTTGCCGAATAGGATGTTCACATCATGAAACTCATCCTGTTCGTGTAAAATCATCCCTCTTCTATATCCGGGCAAATTATTTACCTCAAAAGGATCCACTGGTAACAGTCCATAATTGTTTACAGATTTTTGGAGTGTATCTGCGTTTTTCCTATTTCCCCAGATTTTTACATAAAGTAGTGGGCGAATCGCTTGGATATCGTGAAGGTAAAAAACATTTCCATCTTTAGCGATAAATACCAAACCATTAATTATATCTAATCGAATTTGCGCGTTATTTTCTGGAAATCACTTTACCAGAGATAATTAAGAGCACCTAAATATATTAACAGCTCATAAACTTCAATCAGTAGTTAAAAGTTATGGTCGTCTTATCTTATCGGTAAGTGTCACTAATTAAATTAGCATATTTATGTACTCTACATCCTAAATAAGCAATTAAATAACATAGTACAAGCTTCTATCTTGAACAACGCAACAATCTAAGGGCCCCGCTCTGTAATATTTTCTCGTAAATACCCAATCGTTACTATCTAACTGCCACTTATCAACTCGTAGTACTTGTAATTAAAATTTGTTTGTACTTTGTGTTCTAAGTGCCTTACTGACAAAGAAACATCTCTAACTTTATCTAAATTGGCTGAGAGTTGAGAGGGAAACTTTTTTCATAAGCTTTCCTTCCCCTAAATAGCCGCTGTAATTTAAAATGATAATAATGGCTGATTCCGTAAACGAGACACTTCATTCGTATTTGCATTTAAAATTACTGGGGAATCTTTTATGCCGTTTGTCTTGCCATCCTGGTAAAAATTATTCTTGTCTTAATAATTGAATCGAACAGCTTGCGACGCTACGGTAAACAAAGATGATTATTTTTCGTGGTTGTAAATAAAAACACTCTTTATACGTCCTCTAATTATTGAGTTTGTTCTTTCCTTTCACCTTAATTGTATGCCGTTGGAAACTACGACGAATGTGGTGACCTTGTAAAAGCCCCTGGTGAATCCGTCAACTCCGTTGCTATACACATAAGACATTTTTTACACTCGAAAAACTAATGTAAACACTATCGCAGAAACGTTAATACTAAAACCGGATCAGTATTCGGAATCGCTTCAAAGAGCGAGAACAGTGTGCGACTTTTCATTTCAGCTCAATTTCAAAGGATTGAGATTAACATTCGCAAATACTTTCAGCAGCAACTGGACTAATTTTGATGCTTAACAAACAACCCCTATTAGATATTTAAGAGTAAACTAATCTGAGTACGTCGCACGACCCCAATTAAACTGTTGAGTCTATCCAGAAACTTAGATCTTGAAATTTACTTGGGTTAATAATGTTGTTTGTCCACTCACACAGGGAGTTGCAACGATCAAGAGGTCTGATATGCATTCCTGGGAACTTGCTAATTCGATTTGAACACAATAATTTGCCTAAAATTACATATCTGCAACGATTTTAGATGTAACGAAGCTAGTAGTAAATGAGTGTTAAACACATCAAGTGGATTTGTTATTGTATTTCCAAAGACATCTTTATGTTTGATTTAACTAATATAAAAAGTCAGTTTTACTTGAGAGTGATTATAGTGTACAGATGTACAAATTAAGTGTTACTAAAACCCATGAAGTAATAAAAATAAAATAATAATTAAATTTAAACACTTTTATAATCTGTTAAAATGATCAAACAAACTGTATTCATACTTTAAATATGCTTAGATGCAGGAAACAGCTTAGGATCTATATTACTAGGTTCCTTTAACAACGCGTCTCGTAATAATACGAAATAATAATTTAATGAGACATTAAAAGGTCTCATTATGTTCGGGACAACTGCCTCTTATCGAGCTAGAAAGCTGTTCGTTGAGAATACGTAAGACTGTTAGTGTCACGAATTCGAGAGATTTCTCTTCGAGATAATTAAATTTTATATTTATTTTAGAATCTTCGCTGCATCGGTCGTTAGGGCAATTTTGTGATTATGTGCTTAAACAAATTGTTGACTATTAGTTTACTGTACCGGAGTAATTTCAACAAAAAGACGTACTTAACTAACCACCAGTACTTATCGAGACCTAAGGTTATAAATATATTACACGATCTTAATGCTTGTTTGGAAATTATAATGAATTAATCATAGTTTTTTTTTAGATTGTATGCAATTAAGTATAAAATATAGTGCATAAAATCATAAGGGTTAACCCAATGTCTAGGGTGATTAGTTCGTCGAACATTATGAATGAACATGTATTTCTAAGGTTACTCGACATGAGTTAACACTTTTTAATCATGACGGTTAAATACTTATCTTAATATATCTTGTTTTACGTTATTTTAAATATTTAAGTCTTTTATGATCACGTCCAATGCTTCCAAACGTTTCGCTGTTCGTTGAAGACTCTGCAAATGCTTCGCGGCAACTGAGGCCGCTTGCGAGCTCGCCACCGCTCTTATAGAACCGGTGCCGGTGCGCGCGCGCCTCTAATCCTGGAGTAGGGCAGAGGGTGTGGTCTCGGGTACGCCCCCCGACACAACCGCGTGCGTCTGTGCAGTACCTACACAGTGCAGTAGTGGGAGGTGAGTGGGAGGTTCTTCTCATTACCACCACGAGCGCCTTTAGACCTGAGGAGTGGGGACAGAGGGCGTGGCATCGGGTGCGGCAGCAGTGGTGGGAACAAGCGCAAGTTGAGGAAGTTTATGATGTTTTTGATCATTTCAAACTCAAGTCTACAGATTCGGCAGCAAACCCTATCTGGCATTGTCGGTATGAACGATATTCCGTTGTGATTCATTTTCTGTTGTTTTTATTGTTTCTCAACTGCGATTTCATCGCAAATTGTCGATTTGCAGAAGTAGACTTGTCAAACTGTTCTCAGTTGTTAGTTAATTAGAAGCTGATTGTTAATCAAATTGGTATACATAAAATATTTGAACTATTATGATACCCCTAAAATGTTCAACGAGACCAAACTTAGGAGTTTTTTTCAAGTGTCTCTGGGGACTACTGTCACATATGACTTTCCTGTTTATTGTATTACTTTCTGTAACTGCGCGCACCCTGTATGCTCTCTATTACACCTCGCCTAGCTTATCGCCCGTGCATATAGTTATTTTCAGTTTTACTAAACTCCTTCGATGTAGACACTTCTAAAGAGCAACTATCTGTGAAAAACATTCCTTTGAGCGTAAGCGGTAAAAAGCTGAATAAATTGAGCAGCACGTAAAAAGTTTCCGCCGCCTGCATAGCTGCAAGTATGTCGCTGGTCTTTGTAATCCACGAGATAAGTAAACCATTACACTGAACGTCTTGTGCATCTAAGTTTTTGTTATTTCTTTAGTCAAGATATGTTTACGTTACGTGGAATGTGTGTACCAGGAATGGAGGCATTGCTGTTTAAAGGATCTTCCATACAGAAAAAGAAATAGGTATTTCAACAAATATTTTTCTTCCGAAATTACATTGAATGTTGAAAGTGGCTGCTATTAACGTTAACACAGACGTTGAATCATTTTTTTCTCACTTTTCTCGATGCAGTTGACAAACTCGCAAATTCAAAGTTTGTTCTGACAAATGTACCTATTCTATCAAATAAATCAAGTTCTGGGGTCACAAATTATAAGAATAAGTCCCAAATTAGATAGAGATAGCTACTTTCGATATCAATTTTGGTATTACAATACGCAGAGAAGATTGAATGTCTTCAAGTAATCAGAATGAGGGTTGCTTTCGCTGTACAGCAAGAATAAATCCTCTCAACGGTAATAATAAAGTATTTTACTGAAAACTAAGTTGTATAGAAAAAAAACGTGTTGACGGGGTGATTCCCTGTGTGTGGAGTCGGTCGTAGGTATATGAGTACGCATCTGGTCGTCGGCGCCAGTCCGCCGTAGACCCTTCCTGGAACGCTGGTGCGTCCGGCGGAGTCCTGCTGGCGCTCTTGACGTAATGCTTAAAAATGGGTCACTTGCGACATGTGTACCCACCAGAATATATAAAAAAAATGTGAATGAGCGAAAGCGGTGTTAATATCATTGATAAATAGAGAAAAGAGTAAGAAAAGAGTAAGGGCCCCAAATAAGAGCCCTGTGGTATACCTGGTGTAACTTGAAGCAGGATTATTATCTCTGGCACTTTAAATTGGACGATTTCTAATAATGAAGCTTAGCACCTTCCGGTCAATTCGATTACGTTACTTTTGAGTAAAAGAAGTTCGTAATTTGAGACAATTTCAAACTAACAGACGAATGAGATTTGCAAAATTAAATTATCTCCCACCATTTCAGCACCCCGTATTGTTTTCGAAGTTCCCAGCGTCAAACAGTTAGCCACTAACGGAAGCTGCGAACAATTCGCGAAATTAGTTTTATTAAATAAAACAATTTAAAGCTTGTTACCGCCGCCAACTTGTTTGTGCGGCGTCGGAAATATTCCACCGAACGGGCATTCAATATTGACCACGCGAGTCTATTATTTCATGCTGATGGGAGTATTTTAAAGGGTTTACGCTTCATGAATCGGATAACTGCCGGCTATTATAATGTAGATGTGCGGAATAGTTACCACAGGCACCGTTTTTCAAGTTAAAAGCTCTGAATTTCGTGCTCACTTGTTTTTTTCCCCGCAATTACCCCACCATTCGCAACTAGGTAATAATGGAGACGGCTGTGCTGTTTTATCCGCGATAACTTCCTCGAATGGGTAACGAGATCGGCAATTGCAGGTGTTTAAGTAAAAGGGCAGTGATAGCGAAGAAACCGGTTTAATTCCCGTTTTCAGAAGGATGATAAACTGCGGGATTTTTGACAGAAAATTATACGTAATCTGCGCACAGTCTCAGCTACACACTCTCCTTACTCGTACCCCTCTACAAAAAAGGTAGAGTAAAACATAAAATACTGTGTTGTTATGAACCTCTATGTTTAAGTAAGGTGCCAACAAATTGGCAATTGTTTTGTGACATTTATGCACTTTAAACAAAGAAACATTCAATTTTTTCCAACGACTACTTGATCCTTCCACCGCTAAGTGATTTTTAGGTCATCCCATTTTAACACCAGGTGCCCCAAATTTTATTTAAATTTTTTGTATCCTCACAGTAGACCCATACTATGGAGTATGAGTAACCCTGTACAGAAATAAAATTTGTTTTATCCATTTTTCACATTATTTTATTACTGACAGACCTTCTTAGTAACCCGAAGCAATTTTTATAATCAGCTTAATAAATATATACCACAAAAGTTTTTTATTTCGAGAGGAACAGATGTTTTTTTTTCTTCGACCTACGGTGGGGGGGATGAAAACCTTCTGCTCAGTAAGCAGGCTCATGTCCCTACATCGACAAAGACATTAATGCACGACGACAGGTTTACAGCAATTTATCTTTGATGTGGTTGATAATGTAATTTCCCGCGACACGTCCTTACGCGGTAGGAAAAAACTTTGAGGCTGACCGAAAGATAAGCGCCGACGAATACAAATCCCTCCCCCGATGATTTTTTCTACACGAAATCCGTAATATGAACGGCCGACTTAAAAAAAAACTGTGTAAATAGGAGTGACAGCAACTGGTGGAGCATTATTTTTTAAGCGTAACTTTTTATCTTTTAAAAAGCGATAAGGATTTTTGTTTTGGGATTACTTGAGAGTTGGATCATGGGGTGCTGGATAAATTATGTACTTTTTTTTGCTTGGAATTTATGTCGTCTGAGGATTATACACGTTTTTGAGTTACGAAAACTTGAAATAAGTGACAGATGCAAGCGTTTATGTCGCCCGGAATTTTTAAGTAAAATAATGGATACTAAATTGTATTTATATGCTATAAAATCTAATAATCTACCATCAGAAGATCTACATATCTTTCAAATATTTCATAGGCAAGACGTTTGAAATTAATTTATAATTATCTCCTTTGAAAATACAGACATTGGTGTCGAAGAAAAATAAAAATTTCATTAGTTGAAACCTAATTTTCATCTTACGTAACTAATAAATATAAGCTTAATGTCCAACATAAAACGTATTTATCTACAGTACGTCAGAATTACACCGAACGTTAATTAAGATAATATTACTTCAAAGTATGATTAAATTCTTAAGTACAAAGAAAAGTAGATAATTTAGAAATAGAAACAACTGAATATTCTTCTAGGAATGTAA
Source organism: Anoplophora glabripennis (assembly GCF_000390285.2). Classification (NCBI taxonomy): domain Eukaryota; kingdom Metazoa; phylum Arthropoda; class Insecta; order Coleoptera; family Cerambycidae; genus Anoplophora; species Anoplophora glabripennis. The sequence goes on from NW_019416248.1 coordinate 131,948, forward strand.
AGTCGACGCCACGTGATATCTTGTGAGGTTGTCGGAAGATATAAATATTTTTAAAATTAACATGGTGTTTTACGTACATACGCTTTAATCGTTTATTATAGGGAACAAAATTAATAAAAAGTGATGCTGTAATACATAATTATTTCAAGTTTCGCGCAATAATTTTCTGTTTTAATCTATTATACTTTACACTACCAAAAAGATCAAAGTGGATAGATATTTCTCCAATCTGATGCTGTGCATTGACCTTTACGAAGAAAATAATACAAATAATAATCCAAATATGAGCACTATTTATTCTAAAAACTGAAAATTACTTCGAAGTATGAGATATGTTCAATTTGTACATGTTATATTACGCCGGGGGTCGTCATGCAACTGTCTGTTGCACCTCGTCCTGTGTGGCTAATAGAAAACTGATGTTATTAATTTTTTGCGCGGTTTTGTAATAATTGTTATTAGCAGACGATGTCATTTACTGGTAATTATTGTTTACGTGCGTGTGAGATGGAAAAAAATACACATACAGGGTGTTCTTCTGTAACTCTGCAACTGTAAAATTTATGAAAATATGTTTAGCTTTACAGTGTTCCATTTCGCCTGGACGCTACATAACTTTGTTATTTTAAGTGGAACACCCTGTATATTATTGTGTTTTTAAATTCCTTGATTAATATTAGGTAGAGTTTATTAAATATACATGGTGTTTAAAACTTACCGTTTTCGAGATAAACAGTTGTTTTTGAAAAAAAATCACGATTTCAGCTCTCTAAATAAGGCTAGATAGCGTCTAAATCGTAAGAGTAACCTGTAGTTTTCACAGTTCGTTTTGGAATAAATTACTCTATCTTGTCATATGTGAGCAAAACGTGTACATTATTCAGACTCGGAAATACCGAGACCTACATTTAATAATCTTACGAGTTGAAAAACTTTTTTTTTCAAATGGAATGGCCCATATTTATTGTCATGGGTGAACGCAAAATTGAATGCCCTTTCGACTGATATGAGGTTGTAAATACTTATCTCTAACAGTTTTCCAGAAAATCAAGTTCTTTTCTAAAGTCCGAAAAAGTAGCTATGTAACAGGTTAAGAAGGCCTTGCAATTGTATTAGTACAACGTCGATACATAGGATTTTACAGAAGCACAGCACAGCACATCCTTATCGCATCCAATTACACGAAGAGTTACTAAAAGTAGGCTTTCAGCGGAGACTGGAGTTTTGTCAGTGGCCACTTGAGATGTTAAATCAAGATGATGATTTTTTTAAGCGGGTCATGTTTACGACAGTAAATCCTCACCAATTCCGAATATTTTATTCATTCCTACGCCAAACCATGTGCGACGGAAATTAAAATTTGGAGAGAGCAAGCTTCGAATAAAAAAAAAAACAAAAACTAAATGCAGTTATTTTTATTACAGTGCATAAAATACTGCTGGCTCGTGACAGATGCGTTAACGAAGACATACCACGTCTTTTTACGGTATAATAAATTACCGCTGTCGCGTTGGATTTACCACTTTTTATTTCCACGCAGAAATCTGTGACACCGGCCACTCCTTTGTTGCTTTTCTTTTTATACGTTTAAGGTAAAATCGAATTAACGTCACATTAACAACTGTGGCGAACCTTAAAAGCGTTTTAATCACTCGGCTCCTAATTAATTTCAGTTAGTTATGACGGGCATCCGTAGGAGTGGATCTGATACGGGTGCATTATTAAACTGCAAACGATTGTGAATATTTATCTCGACTTAATGGAAAGTGACTTGTCGTGTTTTAGCTACTGGTTTGTCATTGATGTTTTTTATGTCGAGTAACGCTTATTTAAAACGACGTTTATTTGCGAATCATCGGGCCTTATGAATAAAACAGAAGCATTTGCTTTAAGCAAAGAGTAAAAGTTAAAGCGAGCGCCGCGAGAGAAGTTGTAGCAAAGGCTTTAAATGAATGTTATACTCCTAATGGCTCTAATTAATGGCAAAATATTTTGTAGACTGAAGAGTGCGTGTAATAGAAACGTCTAATGAACCATATTATTTAATCCATAACAGACTATAACTTTTATCACAACCCAAATACATCGGCCACTTACTCTGTCGGCACATTTGATCTATTAGTAAAATATTTGGCCCTGAACCATCCACCCGGAGTTGGTTTATATTCTGATAAGCAAATGTGCTGTTAACGAACGAAATTCGACTAAAAAATGTTAATGCAAAGACGGTCTCCGACATTCAAACTAGTCTTGCTACGGACAGTGCCTATCCCCATAAACCTGACATGCCTGTGCCAATATTACTCCTGCTATTTCGACAAATTTTATCGTTTTATTCAACGAGCATTGCAATAATATGCCGGTAAGTACGATTATCCGTGGCCAGTGTTGATTGTTTTAATGTTTTGTTTTTAACAGTTGATTAATATTCTGTGCAATAAATATGTGCGCTTTATCTATCACGAATATCGCGCGATATAAAACTGGCAATAAAACGACGGTCCTAAAGAGTAAGCTTAAAGGTCAATGATTTACTTTACGCTACTTAGATTCTGTCGTTAAAATTAGTGACAGTTACTGCACTTTCTGGCTAACTTAAGAATTGAAATCGAAACTCCGTTTCATAACAAAATGCCACAACATGGGTGTAGATGTTGCTATGCAGGTGTAAAGGCATTTAAGTTTTTCCGTTGTGTGTTCGTAATGTTAAATACGAAACACCCTGTATTAGCAAATCCGATAAATCATTTCTAGTTTGAAACACGCCTATTATCCATTAATTTTAGAACAAAAAAAGTAGGTACGTCACAAAAATGATTTTATCGTCCACCCCTTAATGTACGTCAATGTATTATTTATTAAGGCGGGTACATTTCGAACAATAATCATTAATCCATAATTTATCGAACGAGACAAAGAACATATATTTTGATCTGCATTTCCGAAAGAATTTTTACTGCCCCACCCACGTATGCCCCATAATTTTGTGGCTTACAGTCAAATAATGGGCAAGTGACAAATTTAAATACAATAAAAATACCATACTACCAAAACGCTGTTATTCATATTCTATTGCTGTTTCATACATAAAATCGACCCGAGAGATTAATGTTTATGTGGTTTTACAAATAATGGTGTCACGTTTTGGCTTGTGAATACAAATCATAATTAATGTCTGATAAGTAAGATAAATTTTTATGTTTAATTCTTTGTTTTCGATAATAGTCCGACCAATAGGTGGAAGGGCTCACAAAAAGTATCACCTGGAAACAAGATATATGGTGATATAGGAAAAAAAGTCTAAGAAAGATAGTGTTTTTTTTTCTGTAGCGCGTGAACGGCGAAGTTAACCTAAAAAATTCATAAACATAAAATAAAAATAAAAATTCTTAAAAGTAAAAAAAAACTGTCGCTGTTCCTGTAATAGACATTATCGAGAAAGATATTCAAGAAAAACGCGACCAAAAAATTTGTACTTTTTTCAATGTCATTTTTGGACACTTGAAATTATTAAAATCGTTATCACTCTTTTTTACTGTGAAAGTACGACTCTTAAGCAAAAAAATGATCCCTGATTCGTTTCTGTACTATTATTGGTCGAGCAAGAAGAGCTGACTTTCGAGATGAACTTTTCTTCGAAAAATCGATATAACTCGAAAAATTTTTAATATTTTTTAATTTAAAAAAAGGCACTTATTTTGCTTGTCGAGGGCTACATTTACAGCAAGGAACAAGTTTCATAACCTTAATTTGCAAGATACAGCATAAACAAAAAAAGTCGATTTTTGACGGTTTTTTCGATATATCTCGAAAAGTAATATAGCAATCGATATATCTAAAAATACGAATTCATAGGTTTTTTTAATAGCTACAACTTTCTCATTTAACTTTTTTCGACTGGAGTTTATTAGCGAAAAACCGTATTTTTGACGTTTATGATTTTTTTAGGTTAACACTATCTTGCTTAGATTTTTTCCTATATCACCATATTTTTTGTAAATTTAACATTAGGCCGTGGCAGACTGATTGAATTATAACGCATGGGACTGAAACTGCGATTTTTTTACGTTCATAAATGGCGATAAAAAAATATATGCACCTGTACTAAAAGAAACAGATTAGTTTTCGAGAAGTTAAAGGAGAAAGAAATTCTGCTAAAACAAATCCAACTTTTATCATTATTGTTAGGTTGCATCGTATTAATTTTTTCTATTAAAAAAAGGAGAATCGTACCAAAGAGACATGTGAGAGACATATAATCAAATTTGTGCTTTCACTTTTCTTGAAATTGCTTCCAATGCCATCACGAGTACATAAGCAAGCTCCATACGTACATTTACACAGAATAAAGAAAAATGTAGGTACCATTTTTCATTCAAAATATTTAAATAAAGTCAAATCGATTTAAGTAAAATGAAAAACATGTTTTTAGGTTCGTTTTTAACGTTGCTGCTCAAATACGCTTTTTAAAACTCCACATTCTTATCCATTGTAAAGAATTGTATCATCCTCACTTTTATATTTCTAAAAGCTTAAACATATAAAAACATAATAACGTTTTCTTCCCCCCTTGCATATTTATAGTCTTAGCAAAACCTTCTTCTATATCGGAAACGCTGAAGTTTGCCCTATAAAATTTTTTAATGTCAAAATCCCTCATGTGCAACGCACCGATCGAGAACATCATTGGCGTCGCTGCTTCCGGATTTAACCGCTGCCTAAGCCTCAAATTTCTCGCTAAATCGACTTCGATGCAGTAACATAATACATCAATTTTTAATTTCGCGTGTCGGTTTAGGGTTACATTGCCAGATCGTAAAACTACTGTGTAGTTTTAAGTGCTTGTTCTGCGGAGTTTAATAGCTATACTGGTATCGTTCATTCTCCACAATGTTACATTATACGGAGTGTTTACTAACTTTAAAAGGTAAATATATATTTTATTACATACTTACCACAACAATACGAAGAAAACGTTATTGGAACTGCTGACTCCATCGATATCTGGACTGGCTCTGTTTAGTTGTACTCTGTATGTTACTTTTACTTCAAAATTAATAAGAGTTATGCTCGTTTCTCTAAAGATATTTTTTACTGACGCAGTTAACAGCAAATTAAAAGTATTTCCTTTGGACGTTCGGAAACCGTTCGTCCAACATAAATTTCTGGTTTTTGTATCGTCTGTGGCGCAGGAAAAAGTATTTGCGGCCTCGTGTAGTAAAAATAACTGTTTCTTCAGGTCCTGCGGGCAATTAATCATTGTTAGGTTTCGCTTTCAATAGCCTACCGGTTTACCTACTCCAGTCTGTTCCACTTAAACCCGACTGAAGTAAATCATCCGAAAAATTATTTTCGTCGTCCAAAGACAATAAATTGTCTTTTGAAGTTTCGTGGTTTGCTGCCAAAAATACAGGCGTTACGAAAACTCCCTAAAAATAAACCGGACGTTGTTGGTTTTCACTAAAAGTTGTTATTATTACTATACAGGGTGTTAATGAACTTATGCCAAAAATTTAAAGCGGTGAAAAAGAAGCAAAAACTGAGTCACAAACTTGTATCGGAAGTTTATGGTCGTAGAGAAAAAAGCTAATTAAAAATGCGTTTAAAACTGTTTTGGAACTGCTGAAATACATGTATTTTACGGCGGCGAGTACTTACAACAAATTCTGTAACACTTTTTAAGAGTTTGTAGGTTTCTTATGAAGCCAGACTGTATTCGAAAGTCAGTTTGTAATTCATTGTTGTAGTGATTGATGTGCTGTTTTTCGAGTACATTTAATAGCCGTATTTCTAAGTTTTTTTTTTGAAATTGGCGCATTTATTTAGCAATCGTGAATATTATGATATGCTCATAATTTATGGCGAAGTTCATTAACACCCTGTATTTCTATTAACAAATGGCATATTTGCATGCAAATGGCATAAACATTTAAAATATAAACTTGAAACGTAAGGGTTGAGCCACATGAGCGCAAAACCAACGCTGTTAATAACAGTTATAAGCATAATTATTGGACTTATTTTTATTTTATTAAGCACTATTTCTGTTGAAATTTAAAACTGCAATTAAATTATCTGGCATTCCGACAAGTTAATAAGATGTACCGGTATCCAATTTTATTATTCAAAAATCAAACAAGCATCACTTGATTTGGACACGAGAGACAGCATATGTAACCGTTTCGATTTAAAATAAATAATATTGAATTTAATTCTCGTGGAATGATTGGAATTGCATTTGACCCAGTTACATCCATAATGGGATATTAAATATTTATCATGAAAATCAACGTTCCGTTAGTTCGCGTTTTGCCAAATAAAGATATCTCTACCTGCTGTTAAATATTTAACAATATCAGTTGGCTTCATTAATTATGGATCTTGTTCGTTTTCGATTTTAGTCTTTATTACGTTATTTATTGATTTAATTTTATACGTGTATTATATCCAAAAAATGTTCAAATATTATAAATCTTTTGTATTTTTGTTCTAATAAAAAAAGGCAACTTGTAAAAACAACTACTATAGAAAGATCTTGCTATATCCGTATTTTATTAAGATTGTTTCAACAGGTTGCCTCTTTACGAATGAAATTAAATGTTAATAGAAATCCCATTACCTGCTCACAATGCACCACCATCACGACACCCTTAAAACATCCTGCACCCAAGCGAGACGCCGCTAATGCGTTTTGTCTTGCTTCGGCATAAATTAAAGCAATGTCCCTTAATTAATTCTGCATTTCTGTAAACATATACAATTTTAAACACTTGTTAGACTGATGTAAACAATAAACCACGGTAATAAGAGTACTGAGAAAACCACAGTGATACTGAATACATAGGCGTTTATCAAATCAAATCCTCTGAATAGGCACATGCAAAAAACTGAAGATACGTTTTAGTAAACACGCCACAGTCTTTCAGCTACTTCAATGCAACATTTTTCTTGCCCTACACCTCAACATTTTTAGGAAAGGGGTTAACTTTTTTAAGAGACATTGCCTTCAAACAACATTTTTTGTAGCTGCCCCAGATGTAACCTAATTCAACGACTTCGTGTACACTTTAGTGACACTAATCTTGTTATTATTGTCAACTTACACCTACAGCGGGAATTAAAGTAAGCCTACTACGGTACGGTTTCTATCGAACTAGCTTGCCGATGAGTATTAAGGTAACAGATACAAGATTCTTTAATCCTCGGCATTCTGGATTCACCAGTTCGACAGAGGCGTGCGTCGTAATGTATTCAACAAAAAAATAAGTGCTATAAATTGGCCACCCAACGCATTCGTGGTTTTTATCTCCATCTCAGATCCTTATCCATCTGTCCGCTTCAGCCTCATGGCTCGAATCTCCTGGCGGTCTTCGATGTTCGATGCGAGATAGCAATGGAAATTTCAGTAACATTTTTCAGGAATCTTGATATGTCTCGAAAAGGATATCGATAAAAAACCCTTCTTGCGTGAATTTTAATAAATATCACAATTAAATACTCATTCATATGCATTAAAGTATGGAATAAATTCAGTAAAAACGAAACAATTTTTTTTGGGGAAAAATCCTCGAACAGGTCGATTTTTAATTTAAAAAATACATATTTTAGCATAAAATACGATTTTTAACCGTCATTTGTTTTCGAGTAATGACGTCGTCGGCATTTTTTTAAATAGCAACCCCCTATTTTTTTTTCTTGATTCTGAAAAATCGTTTCATTGTCGATCCGACAGTATTAAAATGTTGCCATCTTACATAGGAAAGTATTCGAGTATATGACGATTGAATGTTAGAAAACCCAAATCAATTAAAATAAAGCAAAAACGTCATTAAATTTAGTTTTTTGAAATGTCTAAAGTTTTTTATGGATCACGTAGGTGTAAATCTTTACAAAGTGTCACTGTCATACCGACTAAGTATTGTTAAGCGATATAAATATATTGTTGAATTTATGTCAAGTAAATAGAGATTTACACCGGCAAATACTTTTTTCAGACGAGGCCACGTTTTGTCCCAATATTTTGTTGCTTTGTGTGTATGGTAGATTAAATAGGTTTGCTGTCTAATTTATATTTCGCTAATTAGATCTGAATTTTTTTTGTAGATGGTGTGGGTTTTTAAGTTTAAATGTACTCCGTTGATTCATTTTTTAAGACGGAGAAAAATGAATTAAAAAATTATTCTGCGAAATCAGGAAAAACGTTTTGAAACTAGTTTGTTGATAATGTAGATGAGACTGAATCCATATATTTTACAACATTGGATATAATTACAATTATTTAGTACCTACAGCTGTTGTGTTATCAGAAAACAACATCTGGTTAATATGAGATTCGTTTTTATCTTCACGGACGATTTGAGCAAAGTAGTAGCTGAAAATAGTACATTTAACGATTCATATCGTTTTGATGTCTGCCAATTCAAAGAGTATGCATATTTTTAGATTACCAAGAACAAACAAAGCATGCAATATGCTTGCCCATTGATTGTTACAGTACGCTAGACAAAATACACATATTTATTTATCATTTGCCACTATCTAAAAGTGATTGACTTTTTCGTTTGTTCTCTTTAGTGTGAGAATTTTGATTAGACAAAAATAGTTTTTGTCGCACATGGCTCTTACGAAAGCCAAATTCTTTATACTAAAAATTATGTTACAAAAAAAATTTGCGATAGTGTTTATATTAATTTTTCAAGTGTCAAACGTTGCTGGATATTGTTCTAATTTATGGTGAGGCGAGACAACATTTGGTGTCATGGTGATTCTTATTGAATAACGTGATAAGACGTACGCCCCCAAATTTCGCGTGTAATCTAATAACCCCTCGAATAAATCATTACATCTGTTCCCAAATTATCACTACAAGCCCCATTTAGCAGTTTTCTAATTAATCTATTCCGCGAGCCGAGCCTTTCTCGGCAGAAGCTCGACTAGAACACATGCGATGCCCTACATGCATCGCTGCTTGCTAGGCACCATTCCGTTTGATGACGATATTATTAAGCGTTGGAATTTGAAACGTTTCCCAGGATTGTTCAATTCGGACAGGAAAAATGCGAAAACGTAGTTTCTATAGTGCCAATGGAATTCGGTGTAATTGTTTTAATAAACGCTTGTGTCGTTTTTATTAAAAATACACCTCACCCGGTTACCAGGCGACTAAATGGAATTGTATCTACGAACTCGGATTTTGAGTACCTATTTATGTATTGACTGCCCCTTCATCGTTATTGACAAACATTGACGATCAGAAGAAAGCTACAAGGTTTAAAATAAGAAATTGGATGAAAAATTGTAAAAGAACAAAAAGAAGAAGTTTTAGAAAACAGTTAAAGGTAAATGGTACATAAAGAGAACTATAAAAATGATTTTTAAAGACAGCAAAATGAAGGTATGAAAATCATTTGAAGGCAATCAACAAAATAGAATGGTAGTGGCATAAAGAATAAAACTAGAGACACCAGGGAGCAACAAGAGTTAGCTTACCACCCAAACTAGACAGAAAGACATGCGATCCAGTGGATAAACTGACCACAGGAGAGAAAAGCTGCAAGAGAAGAGGAAAATAGAGAAACTGCTTCTGGAAAAACATTCCATACGGTCGAATCAAGTCATCATTAATCTAGCACCTAGATGATGATGCTACTTGTATGCATACCAAATGCCTAAATTTCCTCATGATACCCAGGACAAGTCCAAAGATGAATTAGTGCTTTGGAACTACGCCCCCCCCCCAAGTAGTTGTTGAAGAAATAAGGGCTGAATTAGTATATTGGCCGAATCTTACTAGAAAGGAAATCCAAGCCAGTAAAGAACTACGGGAAATGAGGAACTCTGCCTACAAATCAGTTGCAATTATCATAACAGAATACATATCCATAGTGGTAAACCCACTACAGGAAGATTAAAAATAATTCGAGCATCTAACAAACTGTACAGACCTTATTCTATGTGACTCAAGAAAGCTCCTCAAGCTGATCGTCGTACCCACCAATAGTGATGCAATTGGATGGAGCAAAATCTATTAAAGAAGCTTTGGAGGAACTTCATTGAAAACAGACCGCAGAAGTCGAGAATGGCAAAACAGTGCATCGAATGAACCTTTGCCTAGATCTGGCAAATGTCTACATGAAGTGGAAAGGAAACAACAAAAACAACGAAAGATGACAGAGGAAGTAATAATTATTAGACTAGATAGAAATATATGATATACGTGACTACAGGTCAAAATGAAGTCCTCCTTATTTTCAATGTGTTTTTAAGGAGTATTCTTCGATGAACTTATTTTTGCAACGTCATAATTTTCTCTTTATATCTTTCTTCTTTTTATCAGTCTTTTCATTTTGTGAAGGTGTAAGTACGTATTTAAATTTTCCCCACATTATTAAACATCAATTAACAATCAATTAGTCAAGGTGTTGAAGATCCAGCTACGTTCACCTCGTATTCATTCATAAAATGCAAAACTTGTTTACCCATTTTCTTGCATAATTCTCTATTATTTTGCATTTGCCAACACGACCACACGTGACACACGGATAGGTCAACAAACCTTATGTAAATATATAATTACGCAACTGCTTCATACAGGATGCCATCGTATTTTTATTCAATCAATATTCTAACTGTTACTAACGCTCAAAATTTAATTCAAAGTAATTGAGAATATCGAAACCTGACGGATTGCTTCTTGAATTGTAGCGTTTCGTAATGTGTAAATAGAAGCGCAATCGGTTACTTAAAATTGTAATAACAGTCATTAAATGTTTTCATTGAAGAATTATCTTCGTTCTGATCACCTTTCAAGTCGTTAGCTATGTAATTTCACGAAGGAAAATAGCACAGCCTTGGGTATGTTATTATAATTATTCTTCTCTATAAAGCAGATAAATTAATTAAACAAAAATTAATTTATCTGCTTTATAGAGAAGTGTTAATGTAAATTTTAGCTCATTTTCTAAGGGAACAAACCTGAAACTTCTTAAAAAAGTACGTTTCCTATCCAGTTCTGCTCCTGATTTGTCAATTCCCCTATTTAACTTTTAATAGATACGACACGATAATCATTGGACGAAGATTTCCAACGGTATGGAAATGAGATGTTCTTAGATAGTTGGTTGATAAGACTTTTAATTAGCTGCCAATTATAAATTGAAGTTTAATAGAAAACGAAGACGTAGATTATTATATCTTCTTCAAGTTTCTAGTACAACTACTTGAAAATATTTCTTAAAGTTTGCTAAATTACATTTTTAGTCCGATTTTTCCATATTCACTCATACTACACGGTTTGTGACATTTCATATTTCCAGAACATTACGACATTGTTTCTCGACCAAAGGACGCTATCTCAAATGTTTTAAATCTACATCTTTCGATAATACTGTGAATGTTTTCTTCATGTTTCGCTTGCTGTATTTCTAGACTGGACACAAAAACGTGTGTATGCTATTTATACGGGACTAATAACTATACCAAGGAGTCAAGACGATATTATTTATTGTCACTAATTTTACTCCTTTATACCAGTACCAGTTCCCCATTGCCTAGAAGGCAGCGTTGGCACAAACCGCATGATATATTTTCATTTGCGTTCAAAAATTCATCGTTATGATTCTTATAAATCTCGATACCAACACATTATCATAAGAAAATGGGGATTGGGGATCGTTTTCCTTATGATTAGTGGTACGCAGACTTGTTTATTCATGTGAATTTATTATTGAAGAGGAATTACTTCACAAATAATGATACAAACAAACACCAGTAATATTAACAAGAAAATATGCATTTTTACGTCTATTCGGACAAAAATCCAGTTGTTTTCCACTTTACTGTATTCTTTGATGTAGCCCATTTGCGATAAATTTGCAGTGATGTGATAGATCGAAAAGGTACAGTGTTGCCAGGTTGTACGTTTTTTCTGGATATTTAAGAAAATAAATTTTTGACTGAGAGGGCATAAAAATTAACAGCGTTATGATCAAATCAACGCGCTCTTGTTAAAATCATCAACATCAACAATTGATTTTTACCGTTGATGTTTTTTTTTGGTGGTCTTCTAGATGCTTCACCTCTAACAGGTGTATAACCCCTCTAACTCGTTGAAACAAAGAATATTGACAGAACATAAAATTTGCACAGTTTTATTAAGTTCCTGTTGAAAATAGGCTATTAAGAACTTGCAATCGGTACCAATCCGTAAAAGTCTAGGCCCAGTAATGGATAAATTAAAAAACGTGAAACATCTCGCTGGCTGGTGACTGTGCAACGAGCTAAATTCTGCCCACTGTGAAAGTTTAAACTTACCTATCGGTGCATTTAACAAGTAGTAAGATTTACGACAATAACGTATGATTTATTGCCGGTGTTGTACGGTTCACTAAGCAGATTTTAATGGGAAATCTTTAGTTATGCCATAGGTGGTCTTGGTTTGGAATTATTTTGATGTCGCGCGTAGATCACAACATGTAACGCAGTGTACTTTCGCCTATGTAAATATTTTGTTAGCTGTCTAATTGCATCGATCAATTAATTTAATAAATAGCGGTGATTCAAACAACATACAACCGTTTTAATTGATATATAAAATTATTATTGTTTTCTGTATAGATGTAATGGTCGTGTTTGTAACTAATAACAATATAATTTATTGCGGATTTATAGAACGCTATTTATTTCTGTATCTAAAAACTTCGACTGTATCTGGTCTTCAGGAAAAAAGGCAGTAACAGACGTACCTTCCCCCCTTTCAAGTATGGACTTAAATTTTAAAGTATAATTTCCTGGAAACACAGAGTAATGCATTCGTATGGGAGACAGTTCCATTAGTGTTAGATTTTGCTTACGAATTACTTCATTATCTGGTTGGCTATGTAAATGTTAAGAGACGTTATTTAAATCGAATCAATTTGTGTAGTACATAGCGGAGTCCATTCGATATAAATTTATTGATATATATTTGATATAAAAATGAAATGACAAAACGCGTCAATTATAGAATCAACATGCTGTATAAATGAAATACTTTCTACAGGGTGTTAATGAACTTATGTCAAAAATTCAAAGAGGTGAAAAACGAGCAAAAACTAAGTTAACTGATGTCATAAACTTGTTTGTATCGGGAGTTTAAGGTCATAGAGAAAAAAGCTAATTAAAAAATGTGTTTAAAACTGTTTTAGAACTGCTAGAAATAGTAATACATGTATTTTACCGCACAAAAAAATTCTGTAACACTTTTTGCGAGTTTCTAGGTTTCTTCTACATTTAATAGCCGTATTTCCAAGGTTTCTTTTGGAAATGGCGCATTTATTTAGCAATCGCGAATGTTATGATATGCTCATAATTTATGTACCAAGTATAACCCCTCTTTAGACTTCTTTTCGCTTGTAATACGATTCGAGAGGACGTGGCAATGTTGCAACGCGTACGAGCGAATTGGATACGTCGCGCTGAAGCTTGTGTGCAAGCAAATGGCGGGTACATCTTCTATGAAAATCAGCATTAAAAATATTTCACATAAGTTCATTAACACCCTGTATTTCGCTGCATTTTCAGTCGAGATTTAGCGCGGATACACATATCCGTACTTATTTATCGAAATAAATGGTCTCATTTCAGTCGGAACATTTTTATTACAACTATAAAAATCGATCGACCATTATACACAGCAAAAACACATCCAACAAAACCCGATCCAATCCCATTCCGTCCAATGACTTTTGTGCACGATTTGCTTCCTTTTTGGAAATATCGATGTAACGGGCGCTTGCAATAAAAATCTATCGTCGCGTCGGATGGTGCTTTGCATTTCTAGAGCCCGATCAGTTGGCCAGTGCAAACCTTACTACAATAATATTTAATTAAGCGATACTCCAGTGATAGCAGTTAAATGAGGGGAAAAGTCTTAGTTCCTCTTCCGTAGAGGCCAAAGCCTCATTTTACTTCAATCAGATATTCGGAATATTTATTACCTTCGCTCTGTAAAAGTTTAAATTGCCGTTGGGGGTGGAATTGTATGTGTAACCCCATGAGTCAAGATAACGGGATATATTTTGAACTGAGAATTTACAAAGATTAACTAAAGTTTGTAGTTCTGCTTCGGTGTAGTTTGCAGCAAATATTCATCTTGCGGCAACGTACAGGGTACAAGACTACCTGGAAAACATACAAGTGAGAAGGAAATGAAAAATGTTTGAAATTAACACGTTCGCGAACATTCAACGGAACATGCGGAGTAGAACAGCATCGACCATTACTGTGCACGCACGTGGATGCGAGCGTGTATTATTATGGATGAAATGGACAATCCAAATGAGGTTTGGAAGCCTTACTGAAGTGTGTCTAAGCTCAATTTAACCCTACGCCTACAACAACACCTGCAAAGGTATATCCGTGATTGTGTACGTTATTTATATTGTAAATAGTTTTTATGCCGCATTTCTGTGTGTGCTCTCTACGTGGTTGGTAACCACAATTGCTTACTTTGTGTCAGCTGTGATCCGGTAAGTCAATATTGTTCGAACGGAACACGGAAAATAAATAGTTTGGATATATACACATAAAAGGCATGCGTTTGTATTATTTACTTTTCACCGCAAAATAAATTCTATTAAAAACGCCATTAAAAAAAAATTAGAGCAATATTTCGGTACAACGATTATTTCTGTAGTGGGCTGTGGTATGGAAAAACAATAGCGTTGTTTAACAGGTTATTTAAAATATGGGCCCGGAAAAAAATGAATGACTGGTTCGAGTAGTTCAATTTATATTACAAATCATTATTGTTTTTAAATCAGCGCCCTACTCCTGACGGTAAAACGGTTTTATGGTTTTTCCAGCTTTAAATTTATTTTTAGCCCGTTATAATTAGTGAAATTGCAAATATTTATGCCATAAAAACGAATTTGGATTTACCATTCATAAATTTGATGGCGGATACTGTATTTAATTTTTATCACCCTAAAAATCTACACGTGTAGAAATAATCTTTTCGTTAATGTTTACGAGACATAAAAAAACTTTATTGTTTGTATAATATTTGGATAACACTTGGATTCTAAGATGGGAAATACTGTGGTGATGACATGATAAATAGCAACACAATAAATTAATGCGAATTAAAAAGATTCAAATATTTGGATTAAAATGTTCAATAAAAAAAAATTTAATTCTTTTATTAATTATATTATCAAAATTCCAAAAATGTTTAAAAAATTTTAAAAAAACCTATTTTATCTGACTTTCTTCTGAAAAAGTTTTAGAATTGAATTTTGCACAATATACTGCAAGTTAAAAATGTTTGAAAAAAATTTGGAAAAAAAAATTTCGAGTTTTCAAAATGTTACACAGCCTCAAATAAAGCATCTAGATTCTTAAAAAAATTTTTACATAGAAAAGACCGCTCAGCCTTTCAAATGGTTTTTGAAAAATTGAAATCGGTTGATTAGGACTGCCACAGTAAATTTTTAAAGTTAGCACTCTTTTTTTTTATTTTTAACAATTAGATTACATTTATCAATTTGTAATTTAGTTTTTTTTTTAAATTATAATTCTAGGTAATTAGGTATTTTAGGTTTTATAAGTACTCAGAAAGAAGCTTCTTAAAAAAAAGAAGGAAGGTATTTTTTAAATTTTTTTAAACATTTTTGCAATTTTGAAAATGTTCCGGACCTCGCCCAGATCTAGGGATCTACATTTTTATTATGTGACTTGTACTGAAGGTAATCCAGAAAAAATTTGCTTGCCACCTCAAAACAGATCCGCCCTGGTCTATATAATAAAGAAACAATCCAGTAATTTTGTTATTTAAGTGATTTTTAATTTAAAGACATTGGAATTTAAATTTTTATAAAACTTAAACCGACCAATTTATTTTCTGTGACAATGCTATTATTTTATATTGCTTAACGACCGACATTATCTTGCACCGGTAAAAACCACTGTGAATATGCATTTACACGCGTTAATAACCTGTACTTGAAGACGATTTATGATCTATCAAGAATCAACATCTTACGCCTACCTAAAACCCATCCAAAATATCTTTTAACTACACTGTTTTATCCGTATAGGATCTACTTGGTTAAACACATTACCGTCAACACTTGCTCGAAGGCGACAACGAAATTTTGGTTACTGGTACCGGTCAGTTCTTTTTTTAATAAGTCAGACTGTCGACTGTGGCAGCATTTTACGTGGAAACAAATTTGCGATATCAAATCAAATTTTGCGCAAAAATCCAGTTGAACAGTAAATTATTTTTAATTGGCACTTCATATTGTTTGCGTTAAATGCAAAACCCCCGTGTTCAACTAGTGTGAAGTGTAAATATAAAGTATTAAAGAGGACATTTCCATATAAATGCTACTCATATTCTGTACGAATTGTTTTATTCATATTTAATGTGTTTGTTTACTGAAAAGTATAATCAATTTTACATGTGTAGCAAAAAGTTCTTTATATACACAAAGTTAAAGTTTTAAAATGTATGTGTTTCATGCTCGTAGCATGTTGTAAAAATCAGGAATATGCGACAACTTGTCGGAATGAAAATGGCGCGATACTTTTGGAACACTCTTTATATAAAATCAAATTCAAAATCTCAGAGTACGACTACCCCTATTTAGTTCAAGATTATTTCAACTTGAGTTTTCTATATGGGCTGTGAAATGTAAATGTTTGAATGACGTTATGTATATTTTTTCTTTGATTTAATTTTTCATCACGATTATAATGGATTGATTCGTATTTATAATCCATTTTCAGTCAGTTGTCTCGTAGAATCAATTTACATAAATAAGTAAAAAATATGTTATATAAATATTAATACTTAAATGTTTGTAACTGAATATACTAACGACATTCCTATATACCACAAGTGAGTGAATTGTAATAAAAGTAGTGCGCTGTTCGTGTTATACAGTTTGACATTTGTGTGCTAAGTCAGTGGCGTCACAAGAAATTTTAAAGAAACCTAACACTGTTAAAATTAAAATAAATTTACCAGCGTTTCGCTTCGGGGGTGTATGTTTCGGGGTAGCTGATCACGGATCTGAGGTTAATTTTGAAAAATTCAAAATGGCGGATCCAAGATGGCTGACCAAACTTTCAGTTCTAAACAATATTTGAACCTGTAATTGCTCTAATCACGTTTCTGATAAAACTTTATTGAATTATTATCTTTTATTAAAATGCATGCTAAATATATTCGTCCACCATATCAGATATTTATTATAAGGTAAAGTGCTCTAATTGGATGCTATAAGTAACGATTAAACTATGCGATTGAAACATGAAATCTAAAAGATCCAGTTGTTGTGTGGCATCGCACACATGTTTGTTCCGACCAGACGAAGACAAAGCACGTATTTGTATAAAACAAAATCCTTACAGGCAATTTATCAGTATTGCTTATCAAATCCTACAAGCTTCTTTGAAGATTTAAATATACGTTTAGAGCTGTTTTTTCGAGCATTTCTATGCAAATCTAATGAGATTCCACGTATACGTTTGAATGCTTGATATCTGGACGACTCCCAGCGTAGATCATAGAATCTTGCTACTACACTATCGTTTATTATACACAATGACCGAAATCATAAAATTAGTACTTATTTAGAATGAAATGCACACACACACAAAAAGATATTTATGTTTCACTTTCGATTGAAAAATTTGATTAATAACAACAAAATGTTTCGCGACAATGAAAGCCAAAAATCTGTGCTTACCTCCCTGTCGTCGAGTAAAATCTGGTTGTATTTGTGCAAGTAATAAAAATAGAAAAACATTCTGGGACATTTCAGGACTTAATAAAACGCCGTATCAAATTCTGGCCCGGATACCGCAAGATTGGTATGTTCTGTGTGGTGCTTCAGCTTTAGATGTTAAACAAACCGTATAAAAGTAAACAGGCGCAGAGAAAAATCACGTTGACTCATCATAATTTCAACTCTTAGGCGAGAATTTGTGGTCTACGTGATTAAAAAGCTGGTAATCCTTGGTCCATCATCGAAAAAAATAGATATTCTAAAGAGGGACCTTTCAATAGGGAAGACTTAGATATCTCTTGTCAGCTGGTAAAAGTCAAAGAGCAAATTAATTTTAATTATTATTCAGATTTTTAACGGTTGCAGTACTATTGGTTTATAAGGCAAACCTTAACTAGACACAATTTTTTTTTTCACCGAGTATTTCTGCTACAGACCAAGTCAGGACCTAGTGCAAGCCGTCGACAATGCCACAAACATAATTCGTGAGCGCGAATCCCGAAAAAAAGAGTGTCTAAATAACCATTTAGTTCTAGTTTGGCCCTTTATAACGAATGAATTCGAAATGAGAGGAACATCCACCAGAAACCACCGAAACCCAATTAGTAGTTATCAATTATCATCAAATCGCCCCTCGACGAGATATCTTCTAATCGCCCCCATAAAATAAGGCTTCAAATTCGACGTGCAAAATTCCAAACGCCCTCGCCTACGCCTCAATCATAGCTGACCCATATCAGCAGGAGACTACGTTAATCCGGAACTCTATTTGATAATCCGGCACTGACAAAGGATTATTTGCTCGGATAATAGTTATCCCTGTCAGGGTCCTAAGAGTGGGAATTAACGTGAGGACGCTATCTTGTTTATTTTATATAAAATGGCGTAATTTCGTCCAATAAATGCCGCCAAATAGTGCAAGCTACGTGAAGCGCTTTGGGTACCTGAAGATCGTTTCATCGAAAATTATCGCTTTAAATGAATAAAATTAAGAAGTATATGTTCCACCCAATACTCTTGTGTTATATCGTCATGTTACCGTATGAAAAACCGCATCTACTATCCTGCAAATAACTTGCTTTCAATAAATCAACATAGCTTTGTACCGAGACTTATCGTCGGAGGTCCCTCAGGGTTCGAACGTGGGTCCGCTAAACTTTCTCCTATTTATTAATGACCTTGACAGTATGATAATTGTGAGAGGTCTCGGCAGGAACTCAATCAATTTGTAGCTTAGTCTATTAAAAACAAACTTAACCTAAATGTTAATAAATGCAAAATAATCACACCCGAAAATCCAATCGTGTCCTATACGACTGTTATATTGATTAACAAACACTCAATCGACACAATTCTACCACATGTTTGTGGGTTATATTTGACAAAACTTTAAACTTTTCACAGCATGTTGGCTATATTGTCAAGGCAAAAGTAAATCATTCAGTTCCTCTAGATCCAAGCTTGAACACCGTTCTTTAGTCTGGAATTTATTTTCTTAACCCTTGCATCTCGGTCACTGTCCATAAAATAAAAGGTATTCATAAATGAGATTGTTGTGAAAAGTGTGTTTTCTCATTATGGTATTAGTTATATCCTGTATGGTTTGATGTCTAAGAATATATATGTAAGAGGTACCATGAAGTTGAACAATGCTGTAAATAATTATTATTACTTTGTTGATAGGCCAAGAAATTTTTGTCTAAATGCACGTAGACGGAAGAAGGCGCGGCATTCTTACTCCCAGCCTGAATAATTTCTCGAAATTAAAAATAAATAATGTACATACTCTTTTTTATACATACCTGCTTATATAAACTAACAATAGAGATACAAGTGTATTGTGGCATTAGAAATACGACAGACAAGAACACAAAAATGTTTTAAATTAGCTTACTATACTTTACTTTATACCAAATATAATATGACTAGACTGCTTATGTTTGAGAAGTGACAAGTGTCTTCTGGGTATGTGCCTTGCTCTCAGAAACATTCTTCTATATTTCAAGGCATTTTCGCTGGCGCTTGTAAAAAAAACTCTCATACAAAAAACGATATTTCGTAACCTAGACTAAAAAACAACTAATTTTGCTTGTAACACTACGCACTAAACACTGACGTTTACACAACTTCTTGACTTGTATGCTAATAAAACTTCCGTTCTAAGTAGGTATGCATTTTAAAACTGTAAATGCTGTACCGTATTTGTCAACATCAATTATTTTGAATTGGAGACGTTCCTAGATAATCAGTCGAAGTCTGAAAGTAGTCACAATATTTCACTTGGATTTATCTAATTAAAATCATCGTATTAGGTGGCTAATTAATTGGTTAGGCGTGTGAACAAATAATTTCAACGGATGCTAGAAATAGTCGAGGTTCTTTTTATAATTTAAATGCGGTAGTTTCACAATATATTTAAAGTGTAACTTAAATATGTATGCAAATAAAATTAATTCGGGAAATTTAAATTTACGTTTATGAAATTATAATTTGCAATTAATACAGGAATGAAGTTGTATTTGTATAAACGTGAAAGGACAATTGTTTGATTATATTTTATGTATAGGTGTAAAAATTGAAATGGAAAACAATTATTCTGAAATCATAAAATTTTGCAATTGCATAACTGTCTCTAATTGTATTTTATATATTGAGGGAAGCGTTGATCAAAGCCCTTATTTGAAAACTAAAATGCACATATTGTAGAAGTTAAAATATTTCCAAAACTGGATTACAATTGAATTTTACAAACAAAGAAAAAACAGATTAGAAATCGCCGTTCGAGGAGTTAAGTTAAACCTAACTGGATTGAAGCCAAATACTGAAAATTTGTTATTAAAGCCCCTTCCCCCCATTAAAAGGTTTTATTTTTTTGTATATTTTGTATTTTATATTAAAATTTTACTAGATTTACATTTTGTGTCGTTTTAATAGCAGTAAAAGTAGGCTTTGGCGGTTGTGTTTGTCATCTATTTTGTTGTACAGAAAAATCCCAAATATTATGTAAAATAAGAATCGCATTTTGCCTATTCCAAAAAAACACTGTTAAATTCAGGGGAACATCAAACATACAAAAAGAACGAAAAATTACCCGTTTTTCGACATATTTTTCCCTGTAACATTGAAAGTATGCCCTAAATAAAAAAAGTCATTCTTTATTATTTGTTTATTTGACGATTTTCTACAAAATTACAACAACTGCGAATCAGAAAAGTTGAATTTTGCATTAACAATGGGCGAAAATTAGTAGAAAATAGTATATTTGGAGCAATTTTTAAAATAAGTAACTTTATAGAAAATCGTCAAATAAAGAAAAAACAATAAAGAATGATATTTTTTTATTTAGGGCTTACTTTCAATGTTACAGGGAAAAATATGTCGAAAATCGGCTCTCATTTTTCGTTATTTTTGTATGTTTCCTGAATTTAACAATGTTTTTTTGGAATAGGCAAAATCGGATTCTTATTCTACATAATATTTGGGATTTTTCTGTGCAACAAAATAGATTAATACAAACGCCTCGAATGCTCTAGCGCCTGGACTATTAACAAATGCATAAAACTTAACATGTATTTTTTACCACAATCAAAGTGAGCAGCACTGTGTCAGCTGTCAAAAACACATTTGTAGTTGATGAATTTGTAACAATTCAATATAGGAAAAGTGAGGGGAGGGAAAAAATTGGCACGTGGCCTAGGAGCAAAAAAGTTTGGGGACCTCTGGTCTGCCCTTTAAAAACAGGTAAAGCCTTACCAACTTTTTAATTAATAAAATATTTTTCCCTCATATGAAACCTGCGTTTCTTTTGATACATACGTCCTTTACTTACAACACTATAAATCAATAATAAAATGAACCAACGTAAAGGCCATTTTATTAATTTCCGTTTCCTTATATGGCAGTCGCGTAGCTGGTCTCTCGATATTTTACGATTAATAAAATTCCAATAAAAATGTTTGAAGCCGTGTGCCACAAACTTTACAGTTACTTGAAGGAAACTAAGGTATTCCATTTTCAAAAGATTACATTTATTTTGTCGCCATTTTATCATATGCAACGACTGTGTTACATTTATCGATATTGTTGAAACCACTAGTTGTGTTGGCTTGACATTGACATGCTTTCTGTGGAAGAAATTTATCGAACTGTTAACTTATCTTTATCACAACAATTTTAGAATCGCTTGATGTTGCTTATTATCTACATACATGTATGATGAATCACTCCAGAAAATGTAATATAATGAAATGAAGAATCGATACTTAAGTAAAAAACTCTAATGTAAAACATATATTTGTGGTTATAACAACCATTACAAACGCTGCCGAAATGTCAAATGGATTTGTAATAGTCAACATTTAGATTTAATATTTATATATGTTATTTATTATTCTGTGCATTTACCGGAAATAGTTACCAACATTTGACAACGTTTGCTCGTTTTTTATAATTGAATTTTAGCATAAACAAAGCACTTGCAGTTGTACCGAATATCCTTTAGATATTATATTCTTTTCGTCTGTATACATCACTTTAGGATAGTATCAAGAAATGGTGCAGATAATAATATCATCCACAGTTAAAT
Source organism: Anoplophora glabripennis (assembly GCF_000390285.2). Lineage (NCBI taxonomy): Eukaryota > Metazoa > Arthropoda > Insecta > Coleoptera > Cerambycidae > Anoplophora > Anoplophora glabripennis. The sequence goes on from NW_019416248.1 coordinate 154,307, forward strand.
ACAATGAAATAGCTACAAGTACAAGACATTTGATGGAGAAACAGATACATAACCGCAATATGAAAAACAATATTTTAAACAACATTACTTTTCCCTTAAACAAGTCTAAATTGTTTTTATTTTACTCAAAAGATCTCAACAAAGTTAAGTTCTTAATAAAATAGGCTCATAAAAAAGAACACAGTGATGAAACCAGTGATGATTCTGTTTGCAATCCATGGCCTACTGTGATTTTTTTTAGAAACAATCACTATATCTCGAATTTCATCGATTTATAATGCAGAATTTGTTTTTACAGACTTTTAAGAAGTTTAAATCTATGATATTTCAATTTTAGTATAAAAATCTAACAGGCTTTGCAAATGCCTGAAGATGGAAGACTTGTTGAAGTGAGCGAAACAGTGATGTATAAATATTTTATATTTTCTGTGTCCACCTTTTTCCAGTGTTAGGTAAAACTATTTTCATAAAAAATAACCCTTGACTAGTCTTTTTGGATTAATTAATTTTTTATTTATTTTCACATGTGGCAAAATACCAAATAAATAGAAAAAACTATACTACAGATAAATAACTAGAGATAATATCTGAAAGTACATTTTTTTGTAAAATATCTACTATTTTAAGAGAAAAGTAATTGTTTGACCATACCAGAAATTCGTATACGATTGCAAGCGACAAATATAATATCGATATCGCAGAGCACCTATATCAATTTATTATTCATACCGCTTGTTATACTTGTATATGCTTGCTACTGCAATTAAATCATTTAATGAACTAGTTTTGCAAAAATAAGTCGTGCATTTGATGTACCTAGCGTTTTAATAAATTATTAGCTTGCTGCTAATAGTAGGTACATAATAGTATTCCCCGATTCGCTTTTTAATGATCGTCATCATCATTATAATTTTTTCCTTTCGTCGTTAAGGGAAATATGACAATTATAATCCATTTTTCATTACGGGTATGTCTTCGAATGTAACGATGAAGTATTTGTATATTCTTTGACACCAATTATCTACGTTTGGGAGGGATTGATGATAAGAAAAGTAATTACTATGAGTATATTTAGTAAATAAAAGACTCTCTGTTTCCCTTACTAGTAAAGTGTGGACTCTCACAAAAGTACTATAGGGAGGAATTGTGGAACATTTTTATTTTACATTTAATAATTTCTGTAAGGTCATTAATAACTATAAAATATAATAGGGGCCCAGGATTAGATCCTTGAAGCACACCCATATTATTTTTTTTTATAAGGAACCGAAATAATTACGTTTGTGATGAGAATCCTGCCCAAGAACTTAATCTCTAGTTTTTCCACTACCATCTTCCTATAATTTTGTCGCTGAAAAATATTTTGCGATCTCTTACTACTGCCTATTAGACAAGAACTAGCATGTACTTCCTCTGGCATTCTTCGGTGGTACACACCTAAATTATAAGGCATCGCAAATTACACGATTTAACCCCGTGCCGATCACTTTTCTTTTTGTCCTTATTAAATCCCCATTTATTATACCTTAGCGGTGGGTGGCACATGATGTCTAGGATATGCAGTGCTCTCGAGCACTGCGGATGTTAATGCTTAAGCAGAGTAATACGTATCTAATAAACGTAATTAGATCTTCAAGGTGTTCGCGGTTTGACACGGTAAGGAGGTCCTTACCTTAACATTAAATGGAATTAAATATTCCATTTAATTCCCTAACTCATTAACGGGTAACGAGTAGTGATTAAAATTACGGCGATTACACTGAAAGACCAGTTTAATTATACAGACCCACAAAGAAAGTGGTATCGTGCGTTGCTAGCTAGAGAAACATACTGGTTTTAACTGCTTTTTAGTTTTTAGGGGTGGTTTTTGGTGATTAAACCTCATAATGTAAAGCAATCACTGAAATCCGACATAAACAAAATAGACATTTACACCATAAATGTGGTAGGTATCAAGGAGGTAGATGTTACAACCAACCAGTCGGCAAGAGTACCCTTTCTATGATTCCTAATAAGACTGAACAGTTTTTGAAACTAGAACATCCTGAGACATATACAGGCCATTCATTCCGAAGAACATCGGCAACGTTACTGGCTAATACAGGAGTTGATGTATTCAATCAAGATACGTGGTGGGTGGAAATCAGCCAATGGCAGAAAGTCATGTTGCTGACAGTTTAAGTAACAAAAATGAAATAGCCAACAGGATTCTTTACAATGACAAGTATACAATAGAAAAATCAAACAGTAATCATTAAATAATGATAAATTAATTAAATATATAAAGATAAGTAAATAATCTGTTTACTCACCTGGTTTTCACAGCATATGATATACTTGTGGTTAATTTTCTAGCACTGGTCCTGGGACCCTCTTGGACGGTGTTTATAATTTCTGAATCTTTTCTCACTTTTTGAGTTTCCTGAAACAAATAACTGTATAAGTGCATTACTCTCGTAAACATATTCTTAGAGGAAAGGTATTTTTCACTTTGGTTGAAAAAGTAACCATTTTAAAACACATTCTCTGCATCGATCAGGAAAAAAGTTGCCATTTCGAATAATTTAAATCGGAACTAGAAATAAATTTCAAACAGGGTACACGTTATAAATAAGTACTCTACATTATATTAGGTAATTGGATTGGTTACCACATGATGCCAACTTGACTAATGAAACGTGCGTTGAGAGAAATATGTCCAGTAATTTCGTAGCATTGGTCATCATTTACAAGCGAATCTATTTTCTTCGCATTGCATAACCACCCTTTGCTTCCGCACTAGTAAAGCATAACGACATTTTAACATATGTATCATAAATAACAGATTTTATGACTTATATGACTATTACGGTACCCGAACAAGAATAATATTATAATACTACTCGAGAGTACGTATTTTAACCTATTGAAAGCTGTTATAAAATTTAAATACATAAAAATCGAGTTGTAGCACAAGTCCATTGTTCTGTGTGCGATCGATGAAGTCCATGAGTGTTTCTTGACTTGCCAGAGGAAACTCCATGAAAGCTTGTCTCTTTATCACATGTTTATGATTAGAGTACCTGTCTGCTACATGACACTTCTCGTTATACCGCCAACGTTAATTTTTTGATTCCCAATAACGACGGCTTGATTAATATGCTGTGCATTTGTATAAATTATTTTTTGTAACGGCTCGTGCTCGGTGACAACATCTTAGGTGACAGTTTCTGCATGTTGGAATGCGCAGAATGATCATCCGCTGTTTAGGATATAATTATAAAGTTGTGTGTGGGCCTAAGGAAAGTTGTCTTTCACGATGATTATTTTATTCCGAAGGCTACTTTTTCATTCTCAACACTCCTAGATAAATGTTAAAATTAATGAAGTTGTCACAGGACACTTACCGAAACCTCTTCTTAAAATATGAAGAACGCGAGAGAGGTGCACGAAATGTACCGTAATATAGCAATCGATCACATACAGGATGTCCAAGGTGAGAGTGAACAAAAGAAAACACTTTTTTATTTTACATTTTACTAGATAAAAGCTAACAAAACATTTCACTTTTACTCTTTTGAAAAAATGCCATTGGAAAAGTTGTTTAGAATTAAAAGTTACGAAAAAATTCCTTTTGTGGCGCGATTATACAGTGTGGCTCGTTTTTCAGGTTAACACCTCTGGAAATGTGAGAAGGCTGTGGACTTTCCGCAAGTCAATTTTTTTACAAATATGTAGCACCTTGATTGAAGGAAGGTTATATTCTACTAATCATTTCATTGATGTAACAAAAGCCTGGCCTACTACAATTTTTTAAAAGTGGTATTAGGCTTTTTTTTATCAAAAAGATAATATTACCAGACCATCCAAATACCTATATACCAAATTTGAATGATAAAAGTTTATTGAGTGTTTTTATGGGGGTACCAAACGCCTAAAAATTATAATAAGCAGGTCAAAGATTGCCATGAAAGTGAAAACAAGTACCAATCGGACAAAGAAAAAATACAGGTACTATAAATTTAAAACTTTTAATTAATCATTATTATTAATTATAAAAATAATAACGTACAAAAAATGTAATGAATTATAAATACTGTTGTTAAACAAATATATTGCAAAACGTTAATCCAAATAAAATTTTCGTTTTCTAAGCAACTAGTGATCTAAATAAATGCAAGTCGACCCTGTGCATCTTGTGCACGTGCACAACATCGGGATTTTACACGCGAGGAGTAGTAATATTGCAGTTTGATTCATTAATGACTCTACTGTCTACTTTTTTGATACTGGAATATTATAATTTATCACTTTCTCACTCTTGATTCATTTTTGACGTTAAACTAATTAACACGTACTTCGTACATTCGAGAGAATAACGCATGATTATTTTGACAGCCGTGTAACCTCCTTCACCGCGTGCCTCTTAGGATCACCTCCATTTTTACGCCAACGGTATTTATGGCAGCATAATGGCCCTTTTACAGTGGAGTACCGTGGAAGGCTCTCGAACAAAGCGTGGGTGATGCAATGCATAGGCATTTATCTTTCTGCTGAACGATACATGCATAAATGCAACATTCCGCCATGTCCGTAAGACTCCTCGCTGTTTAAACTAATGGGCCCCCCGATGAGGATCGCTCTTTGACACCGAGACCGTCGTATTTTAATGAGAAGCGTCGGAATCAACAACAGTATTTAGTGCTAGTGCTATTCCAGTTGAATATTGAAATTATTTTAATATGTTTATGTGATAATAATAATCTTCAAACGCGTGTACACGAAAACACTCATACGGAGTTCCACAAGGACCCATACTTGGGCCTCTGTTATTTAGCATTTATGCAATATGTTTTTAATGATTTTTTCACTCAATTTTCTCCAGAAGACTCCATCCAACTCGTGTTTATTGCGGTTTTACTATTATGCTACATTTTATTTATTTATTTATTTATTTTATTTGTAAACCCAACCATATGCCACTAGCGTGAATTTCACTCGTTTATTTTAGCGGTACTTCCTAAACAGCCGTAAATCTTAAAGAAGAAATGTATTAGGATGTTTATGGACATTATAAATCATTCCGCAGGAATTATAAACTTTTCTGGGAAAAGTTGTCGCGTTCTAATTGGAATGTGTTCCAGCAGAAGCTCCGTGACTAGCGTTGTGATGACTTCCTGTTTTTTATTTAACAAAATACGCTGGAAATGTGAGCGAAGAGAATTCTTACCGCGTTCCGATTATATTATTTAAAAATTATTATTTATTTGTTGAGAGAGCTAAGTGTTAATCAGTAAAAATGTCTGCAAAAATAAATACGTTTCTATAAAAGTATAAAATTGATTACCAGGCATTGGAAGTTTGGAAATGTTTTGAAACTATATTTATCTATCAAGACCAAACATTCGTTGGAGCTGCATCATTTAACTACCATGTCTATTTATGAAAAATACAAAGTTTTGAAACTGTATGGCAATGTTGACGTTAAACTTAAGTTATACTGAACTTTAAACTTTACTTTGTATAAAAGTATCTACTCAACTTTTATTTTCCTACATCATTCATCTAAAACAAAGTTTTGTTTATCTTCTGGCTTCGAATCCAGGTACTTACTTTAGTAATTTTATTCAAAGATAATAGAGTTACAAAACTCGAAGTTGTTTGTTACCAAGGGCAATCCATATATCAAATATTTGCCACTTGCTTACGTATTAACATTGTTGTATTCATCTAGATTAGATATTCTATCTATAAATGAAGAATTTTACTCTACTACAGTCTCTTTCCTCCATTCAGTTTTAAAATTTTGGCGTTGATTTTTGACCTCTGACTCCCCAATTCATTAACATTTGATTAACATTATATTCTGTTTATGTTAAGTTTAATTTGGGAAGCGATAATTTTGCGAAAAGCTAGCAAACTACTGGGAAAGTGAAATTACTAAGTTTGACTTTCCAAGTTACATCAGCTACTTTCCATAATTACGGAATATATTTCATTCCAAACAAGGCCTTTTAAATAAATTAAAGTTACCCCTCATCCACTAAGTAGTCAATAAAATGTTTTGCTAACTTTATAGGAACAAAGTGTGACATTTACATCAACTGGTCACACAAATTCATGGATCAATTGCAACGGATATAAATCACTGATCCTAGTGGCGTCATCTTTATCAAAAAACGTTCGCATCGGTATAATTTAAAAGCATCTCGATGGGGTGGAGTTTGACTGGATAATAAATGACGTATCAGAACCTATCGGGACATATCGAGTGGCAAAATAAAAGTACTAAGTGGTAAATTGAAAGCTAAAGTGAATTTCGAGGGCATGCAGTCATGTTCAGCCACACCTTCAGGTATTAAGGCAGGCTGGAACGTAATAATGCTTGTTCCTGCACATATAAGGCATACGTGCAAAATTGATGTACGTGTCGGTAAGGCAGGGTATTGTAATTATTTTAATTCAATCATCTGAGGTTTTATTGTAATTATGGTGTACCCCAGGTGTTTATTTTACGGACGTGGTACTTCACGTGCCCACTATTTCTCGTCGAGTGTCGTTTCTTAGACAAGGAACTGACTATTCGATGGAAAGCCAGTGCCAATACAGATACACATACGCAATCATATTACGTGTTTATACAGGGTAGCCCATCGAAAACGTACCGCAAGGGTAGTAATGAACTTTTCGGCAAAATCCAAAAACAGGTAAAGTTTGCTTCTGAGGGGGACAACTTTTGGCGCAAAAAGCATAGCAAAATCTTCAACCCACTAAGTGGGGGTGCCATCCCCCAAATTTTTTTAAATGGGAATGGGGTTCAAGTGGGGGGTCATTAGAAAGAGCTTTTAATTCTCTATACATCGATTCTTACTTTTTGAAAATCGATTCATTTCATCGGTACGTTTTCGATGGGCTACCCTGTAGTTAGGTACATAAATAAGAGATATGTAGGGTGTTAATGAACTTATGTCAAATATTTTGAGTAAAATGTAATTTTAAAGTCCGACTTAGTCAACATTGCAAGGAGCCACCTTTTGAGAACTGCTGATTTTCATAGAAGATGTTCGAAGTATCCACCATTTGCTTGCACACAAGCTTCAGCGCGACGTATCCAATTCGTTTGCACGCGTTGTAACATGCCACGTCTTCTCGAATCGTATTATAAACTTCGGCATGTCGCTGTTTGTCAATGTCACGAACTCTCGTGAGAAGAAGTCTAAAGGGGTGAGGTAACCCGTTTAAATTTTTGACATAAGTTCATTAACACCCTGTATAAGAGTTATGAGATATCCATATAAAATAATTGGTTCAGTTAAACTGAACGGTATAGTCTAAACTAAACTAAACTCATCTTACATGAGGTAATACCAAGACAACTAATTTATTTGTAAGTCTGTCACCAATTTAACAAGAAACGGAAATCTATCGAGTTTGATTACCCGCCTCGACTGCCAAATGGTCATAATTCACAATCTTATCAGCTCGTGTACCTTTCATTGCCGGACTTTTATTGGTAGCTTTGATGGCGGAATAAATTTTCCTTATCTACCGATATGTTAAGGTGAATATTGTCCGCATAAATTATCCGATATTTATTCGGCCATCCGAAATGATTAATGCCCCCTCGAGCCTTCCAGTTTAACCACTTTGTTTCTGCTTAACAAAACGACTCGTTTGTAATGTATCTGGTGGATGTACTGTAACTCGGTACGTCTCGTGGGCCGACGCTAGCGAAGACCTACGCCAGAGCGTACGGCTTCGATTGGATTTCAACGTCCGGAGACCGCGTAAAAAAGACAACGTGCTGCAAATAAAAAATGCAGTTCTACACGGATTGTTTCGTTATACCAATTAGGGGAAGAGGGGCAAAGGTGAACGCTTTTTTAGGTATAAGAAAAAAAGTGTCATTGAATACTTCAATCGGCATATATTACACAAAATTGAAAATATCCTGAAAAGTTGTACAGAAAGTAACAAAAAAGGACATTCAAGTCCTGATGAAACTGAACTGATGAACAAATAGATGATCGATGATAAAGATCAATTGTGCATATTAATAATCGCTGTATTTGAGAACTGTAAGTCTTACTGACAACTGAATGCATTTGTATGGTTCAAATGCGTTTTCGTACAATAACATATTAATTTTGCGGTTAGAAACAAGCCAGAATTGTAAGAACCTACGGCGAGACCAATGAATTCTAGTCTGTTTTCATTGACCTTGCAGGCAAACCAACGGTGAATAAGCTCATTTAATGTCTGTAATTTGACGTTTCGCCTCTGTTTCAAACCGTTTGATGTATTGTGGTGACGCCCTCTGGCTGAAACCAAACAAATTAAAGAAGCTTTCGGAGTCGGATTTTCGGTACTTTCATTCGTTTATTCAACGTTTCTCTTCATAAGATTAATTTCGGCGAAATGTACGTTTAAAGAGACCCACTTCTAAAGTTGATTTTAACGAACAACCTCATTAAACGCACTCGAGGAATCAAAGAACTGTAACTAAAGCACATTAATAGATTTAAGAGAATGACTTGTTTGACTAAACGTAAGTATTTTCAGTCCCACAGAACATGTACAATAATTAAATTCTAACTGGAAGAACTGTGTTAATACCGTTCAATATACATTCACATTGCGAATATAACAGATTTATTATCGAAGTACGTGGCGGTACTGATCTTGAAACTGATATTCTAATGTATACGATTGTTTTATTCCGTGTATTTATGTTATTAGTCGTGTCTCGTTGTTTTGTGGATGAACTCGTATTTCTCTTCAATCTACGAATGTACTTTACCAGTCGCCGTCGCCTACTCGATACTCGAGGCTCCTTAAGATCGCGCTTTTCATTTTTGTCAGGCGGGTAATTAGTTTGTGATATTTTCGCTGACTTCGCTTAAATTAAAATAAGCCCTCGAAGAAAAAAATTAATGGAATATTAAATTAAATTTCATGGAGAAGTATTTATTGCGCGGACCCGGCAATTAGTCTTCGCCTTCTGCATCGATGTAGCGACGGCAAAGAAGTCTTGCAGCGAAGGACAGGTACTCGTTTGGGTCAATTAATTCGTCCGCTGCCTTACCAGCATTATCTTTTTGCTGGCGAGGGAGAAACAGCTTTAATGTCTCAATTTGAGGATGGGAGGGAGTGATTTCGGTCCAAAAAAACGTTTCCTGGTCTTCAGGTGGACAAGGATTTGAATTTTTTGCACGATCGATAGTTAGGCGAATGTGCATATCGTATTACAGGACTTTCTGCAGCCCGACATCTCGAGACTTATAAAAAATGTGGTCCACACGAAAAATATGACAATATGACAATAATTAGCTTAATATCTGTTATAATTACTGCGATTATTAATTAGGTCTTGCTGAACAAACACCAGTAGGCGTAGAATTAATCGGGAAAGGGCACCACCAGACCTCTGTAACAGTCCGTAAATAACTTAGTTAATTGTATTAGGGGTATAAATTAAATATGGCGTATTGCGGAGATAAAACTACCGCAGGCATATTTTGTAAATAATTAAGAGAAGAAATTTTACCGAATTTTAAATTTATTACATAAAAAAAAGTGATAAACATTGTATTTTATGGTATTCTATGCAAGCAGTTATGTCAAAATTCCTTAATTAACCGAACTTTTGTACATCAAGTTGGAGATTTTGATATTTTTTTTCTGGAAATGGTTGAGTTTAGGGCCCATGTCATATAAGGTTTTTTTGTTTATTTTAATGCATTCTATCGTCTGTTAAAATTAAGGCTGTCAAATTTCTAACACACTGTATATGAGAGTACTGAACTTGATACGTTGTTAATCTACAGTGAACGTCGGCAAAACGCTGCAGAAGCATCACGTCGTTGTGTAGAACTCTGTGGATATGTATTTATATCGTACAATGAACTCTTGTAAAAAATATTGAAATTCTTTACTACCTCTTTGATAATGTATGAGTTTTGGTGAGCGAAAATAAACAAGTTTTCTTCTCCATGTCCTTTGGGCTGCACTTTGTATCCCGATATTGGATATTTGACATTTAATTTAATTTTTAACGACCGTAAAAGCATTTTCGGGTCGTCAATATAATCGTTTACAATGTAGCGGCTACATCAAGACCACCGTACCAGAATAGTTGGGTAATTATGGAGCGACTAAGTGGCTACTGTATTTTTTAAATTGCATCGAACTCTTCAATATTTGCCTTTTTGTAATCGCGTATACGCCATTCTGTGACCTACTACTATTTTATTTCAAGAAAACATAAGTTTGATTATAATATGCTACGTTTGTCTTGAATAATTCTTACATTAATACTAAATTTTATATATTTTATGGAACTGGTAGTTTTGAAACATATATGTTTACAGTTTATTATGAACTGTAAGAGATATTGTAGCAAAAGTTCGAGATAATAAATTTGAAAACAATAAAAGATTTGAATTAAATTGTATATATTTACAAATAATATAAATTCTAAGAAAAATTATAGATTACAGCAAATATTTCACATAGTTTGAGGAAAGTATATACATTTGAATAGAATAAAATAACATTTACGGCAAATAATTCCATTTAAAGTTTTAATCCGCTCATTGGATCCAAATGCTTTTTTTTTCAGTGTATAAAAAGGTCAGAGAACGCTAAATAATCATTTCTTTTTTAATATACTTTTTTAATGCTGTTGGTTTATTACTAAAATGCCCTTTTTGCCACAATAACATCTCGAAAGTACATAAATGCATTACGACAATGAGCAAAATGTAAATGTGAAATGTTGCTTCATTTCTCTAGACGTACATTATAATTCGGCAAAAGTATCTCGTTACACTAATGGGGAATAATTAAATTGCACCACATTAATTCGAAAAGAGCAATAAACCCTGCTCTGCCCATTTTTATAAGCGATTCTATTTTGGTATTGTTATATTTAGAAGCAGTGTAGTAATAAACCTACATCATAGGAATTACACATTTGGCTTCGTAGTAGCATCAAATTCAAATTCCCCAGATGCATGTTGGTTTTCTGTTAGTGTTACTTAGATCGCGTTTGGCTATAAATAAATACTAAAAAGCGATTTGCACCGAATTTGATTAATTTCGCTGTTCGATGTACATTTTGTAATACAGTTGCACTGTTTGGTATAAAATAAATAGCCCAAACTTGTTCCTGCTCTATTTGAACACATTTGAACGATTTGTCTTACCGAAATAAAGGGATTTGCACCATTTTCAATCCGAAGAGTCGGCAGCATTGTCTGGGTCACATGTCTGGATAATTTAATTAATGACGCCGATCTTTTATGTTTCATAAATTGCCTATAAAATATACGTAGTAATATACTTTATATTAGATTTATATGCAAATTTGTTTACAGCTTTTCCATCATACCTCCAATTATGGTAAAGTCCTTAAACTGAAAATAGGCAACAGTTAAAAATAGATGGATATATAATAGTTCTATACTTGTTGGTTATGGATCTGAAAGGGTATTTAAATTTTTTTCTTATTTATTATCTAAAGCTGACGCCACACATACGATATTTTCCAGATACTGTTCAAGGATTGACTAGTAAGGTACATTCATAGATTTAAGAGAACGGTCACATGCGTCGAACTAAGTTCACCGCCCATTATAGAATTCAACTGTTAATACGATGTAAATTAATGTAACCCTTTATTCTATATTTAATATTTTGAATATAATCTAATATACCCTGTCCAATTAATAATAAAAATGTGAGGGAAATAGAAAACATAATCATAAGAGGCATTTTAATATTCGTTTTCTCGCAATGCTCAACGGTGAATGTACTAAAAATGGCCTGATGGTGCTTGAGTACACACAAGTATTTCTTACATGTAATGAAATAAGAAATATTTGGGGTCTATAAAATATTTTTAAGAACCATAAAACCGCGTGTATTTTAAAGCCTATAAAAGGAACATAAGCAGCCGAACAATTCCACGAAAACGTTTATAATAAAAAATAATTAGCCCTACATTACTTAGAAGAAAAATACATGAGGCAAAAACGCACTATAATTTATTATTATCATTATTATTTGCGTTACAAATTTATTGAAATGAAATGTCTTATTGGGTAGAACACCATATTCTTTTTTTCAATTCTTTTACGGCTTATGTATTAAATGTGGGACTTATCCTGTCAAGTGCCTCTAATAAAGCACCTAACGACGGACGACACTTATCGAGATTGGAATATATTTCCTCTGCCAAATCTGATACTGCGTTTGCGTTGACATATCACTGCGGAAGTCGCCCAGATTTCCGGGCAAAGTAACCAAAATTTTTCTTTAAAAAATCGCCGATCGTAGTCATCTGACTACGATTGGGATCTGCCAGTATTTGTCACTACAGAAATTGGATCTATTTTTCACCTATATCCTTCAGGACACGATTTGTGCAGAGAACTGAGATATTTTTAGAATGTAAACATACATAACTTTGTATTTACTTATGGCTACTAGTCTGAAATGGGTTTAATATATGTTTTTAAGGGCAATATTTAACTGAAATGACACAGGGGTACTTTGCAATGTATCACGTTACTTTTAGTGGAATATCATTTAAAGAAAATTAATTTATCTATGATAACGCAACCATTTCACAGTCGATGAAAAATAAATAACACAGAAAAACAATTTTAACTTTTCATACGACTCCAATTAGCTTTCTGATAGACCGAGTTATATCAATATTACTTTCACTTCTCACTTGTATTTTATATACTTTGATGCATCATATTTTTATACATTTTATTAGCGATTAAAATAACAAATTAAGTAAATTTTATAGACCATAGAATCATCGTAAAAAGTTATAACAAATTGTTATACGTATAAAAACAGATATAATTGATTTCAAACATCATTACAGCATAAAAAACAGGTTTGTATGCTGAAGATACGCCATTTGTGGCATAGTTTTAGATTTTTGTGAAAGAAAATGATAAAAAATTAATTAAATACCAGATATCATCTGTTCTGTCTCAAAATAATTAGTCAGGAGTTATTTTTATTAATTTTAAACATGCAATTAAAAAATACACATCATTATAGCATGTGTACTGAGGAAAAGAAGGAAAAAAGTGGATTTATAGATAAAATGGATTAACAATTACCTTTTACAGAATGCAAATATTAATAATCTGTAGCGTACTACATATACTGGACAGGTATCCGTGTTCCTGGTTAACGAGTTGTACAGTACCGAAGTTGACGTTCGAACACCTCCTATGATGGCCCGGGGGAGGTCTAACAGCGATCGTCTCCCTAGATTTGGACATTTCACCTCTATGGACTTATTTAATTTTGTTACATACAAAATATGTAGCGACGTTTCGTGTATTTTTAGATTCCTATTTCTATTAAAAGACGACGGATTCGTTGCAGAATTATGAAATCTCGCTGGGAACGCCCAACTATTCTCGTTTCCGTGTCGCGCGACGTGTTTAACCTCCAGCGTGACACTCGAGAAACATACACACCGAGTGAATTTATTTTGGAAAAAGCGCAACGCGCCGTAGGGAATAATTACGTGTACGGAGGCATTAGCATACGCAACCAGCAGCCTCTATTTTCGACGCGCTCGTCAGGATCGCGCCTTCGTTTGTTTGCCCAAGTATTCCCGTTTTACGCTTCCTCAATTTTAGGAATATGCCGCGGTTAACCTGAGCGTATGACATGTAATATATCGGCATGAGTTTCCCGGAATAGTTTAACATAATGTGCAGAATAAATATGGCGAAAAGGCCGTCGCGATTGTACCAGTGCAGTAAGGTTTTCGTGAGCAAGTTGATTCACGAAGGATCCTAAAAGGATATCTAGGATATAGTTTTTATATCTCAAAATGATATTTAACTTTAAGGCGAGACATCAAAGGAGTCTATCTATAAATTATAAATTGCTATCCGCAGATTCCTCTACACATCGATACTATTGATTCACAAATAACTAGCTTTAGTAACTATTAGATGGCGTTAGTGCTGTTTCATATACATACATTCATCTCATAGTTATAAGGGTTATTAACACTAATAATAATTATTAGAGTTTAGAGAATCCTTTAATTTAAAGTTTAATAAACGTATCCTTGATCTAAGATTTGGTTTATTGTATTACGTAACTTTTAGATTTATGTTTCCAATCAACAATATATCATGTTTACAATGAACTGGACCAAACCATTTATAACTGCGTTCCAGTTTATGACAGGTATCTGCTCCTACTTTTTTATTAAATCTCTTGTCTCGGTGAGAAATGTTTGTCTTTAGAGATATTGCAAAGATCAATTATAATCTTACAAATCGAATTTATTTCTCGGGAAACCGAGATCAAATAAATCCTTCAGCGTGATAATGGATGTTCCTTATTGCAAAATATACACATTTTCAAATACTGTAAAGTCGTTAGGAATCGTCTGAAAAAATATCAGTCTTAGGACCAACACATGTCGTGTTAACATACGTTAACACATGTCGTGTTAACGTATGTTAACATTTGTTGTAGAATTATCTGTTACAATATTTTCAACTGGACGATACTTATCATTGTAAGTTGAAGTCAGAAGCCGAGAATACGCTTAAGCACGACACGTCTTAAAAAATCCATAGCGAACAATTTCAGACATGTTTTATATACATATATTACAAATATCAGTACAACGTTAGAATAATATGATAATGTTTGCCCGCTGTGTCGTGTTGTGTAGGAATTTTTTTAAGCGAAATGTTAAGGCATAAGTACATTTTAACACGTGTCGTGTTAACACTATTATACTGTTTTCAGTTGAATGATTATTATTACGTCAGAAACCGAGAATACGATTAAACATGACACAACACGTCTTGACAATTCCGTAGTGAACAAGGTACATGTTTTACACACATATATTTATGAAATATCAGTGTAACGTCATAATAAATTAAGTTTGTGTGCTGTGTTATGTTATAACATACAACACAAATAGTACAGTTCTTAGGAAAAACCAAAATGTTAAGCTCAGGATACATTACTAGCACGTGTCGTGTTAATGTGTGTTGCACTTACTTTTAACTACAAAATACAACACGTCTTAGCAAGATCTATAGATGACTACTTAACGCACATGTTTACACTTAGAATATAAGAAGTGAAGTTTGCCCGCTGTGTCGTGTTGTGACATTATACATTGAAATATAGTAGAGTTCTTAGTTATCATGACACAAAATGTTAATCTTCGGATACATTACTAGCACGTGTCGTGTTAATATGTGTTGCACTTACTTTTAAATACAACACAACACGTCTTAGCAAGATCTATAGTGAAGTACTTAAGGAATACGTTGACACTTAGTACAGTATAAGTGAAGTATATCCGCTGTGTCGTGATGTGGCATCACACTTTGAAATATAGTCGTTTTTAGTAATCATACGACGCAAATGTTAATCTTGGGATACACTACTAGCACGTGTCGTGTTAATATGTGTTGACACTAGTTTTAAATTGGAGTGTACTTTTCTGAAATGTCGTGAAAAGCCTGTTCAGTATATTAATGGAATCGGTTTTTTCACAGTATGCGCTGTGATGCGATGTGTTGACATTTGTTAACACGTCACATGTTAGTAATGTCAGTATTCAACATAAATATTATTAATCTATTTAAATTTTGGCAAATTCAGGCTTGGTAGCCCACCCTGCGTATGAAGGGATTAAAATACTCAGCAGCTGTATGGCAATATTTATTATTTGACGAGATTTAATCGATAATTAATAATCATCCAACCCCGCGGTTGTGTGAAATGCAGCCAACCGCCGATTTACTTTTCGCAACCAAACTATAATCAGTGCCATTATTAATGTTTGTAACTAATCAACGTGTCCGTTTCAAAGTGACGGTTAAATAAATACGTTTATCAGTTCATTAACTCATATCTCTCTGTCACATTTAATTATTTACAAATATGCTTCACGCATACCACCCATTTAAAATAATTGATACGGTTAACAGAGATTACCGTTAATTATATAGTTCAATTATATGCATTTGTCACGTGTTATTCCAAACGTGCATAATACGTATTTCATTCAGTGAAAGTTTACGAAAGAAATGTAATTAGTGACATGTAACTAAAATAAACAGATGTCAAATGGAGCGCTATAGGACAGATGAGCGAGTGAAGATTGTGATTCATTACAAGTATGGACAGTATGTAGCTGAGACTGTGCGTAAATTACATGGAATTTTCGCTTGGAAACAAAAAACTGAAAAGATTAGTTGAAAAATTTGAACAAACAGATTCGAAGAGTACAGTATAGTATATAAAAGTAACAAATAATAAAAATATGTGCTTGGAACATGCGCAGCTTAATTTAATCTAAATCTGTCTTTTTATTTAAAGGCAGAACAAACGCTCGAGCTAGGCAGATAATATGCGAAACTATGGGGATATTTTAATAAAACCACGGCCATGAAAGTGGAACTATTTCCTACAAAAGCTCATGTTAACTAATTGACAGAACAAATCAACTATGTACATCAGTCTATGTCAAGACCATAGAAATGTACAAGTTACTATTCTGCTTACTCACATTTATGAATCATTTGGTGATTAATATTCAAATACTTACAGCCTTAAAAAATTTTAGACTGCAGATTAGCCATTCAAATCCAAGCCTGGCGGCGGTCTTTCATCTAGGTATATGTTTTCGTGCATATATTTTGTTACTATTGGTTCAAAAATATTCTGAAACGGCAGGATGTGCAGACAACTTAACAATTTATTACTTTAACAATCGCGTTAATATTTATCGGGTATAATTTTAAAAAGTTTCGTTGGTAATGATTTTTTATTATATCCAACTTAGTACTCATTTATCTTTAAAATACCTTTTCACGAAAAATTTAGTAAATTTCCTCCGGTTACAATAATTTATAAAATCCGATCCGTAAAATGCAACCAATTCCTCTGGAATTCCTTTTTTTAGTTCGTAACTTTATCTGTATCTCGAAAAGTAAGCCTGATGCAAAGGCCATTGAACAAAAATAAGCCAGAAGACGAGTTGAAGATGAAAATAAATCCAGTGACAAACAGTTTGTGGTAAAATAACATCTTTTGAAATTTTGTCGCGACAGAAGTTGCGCAAAATGTAACAAAGCAGACAAATAAGGTGCATCTCAAATAGAAGAGAAATACAGCATGGTCCAAACAAATTCAGAAAAGAAAACAAATATAAGGTGGCTCAAACAAGCCCAGACATGGAAACGAGTAGAGAGTAGCTCAAAGAAGATCTTTTCATTAACGCCTTGTATTTAATTCGCCCTCGTAATCGACCTTCAGAATACGGTAGATACATTACCGAGCATCAGACGGCACGGCACCCCCTTATAAAAAGTAAGGTACGGTTATCTCGAGGATGAAGAATGGCTGTACGGTATCAAGCCATAACTTTGGAAAGCTGACGCGGAAAATGACAAATAAACCACCACGAATCGTCATCAAGTTTATTGTAAGCCCCGGCGTTTTACAAGTGTCTCCAGCTTAATTGAAATATGTCGTTGTCAACAAAGATTTGTTAGACTAGCAGCCCATAAATAGTATATAAAAGTTCCCCGACCGCCCCCCCCCCCCCCCCCGTGCTCGCGGAGCCCATATATCATAATTCAAATATCGCGTGGCGTTTACACGTACTTCGAAATAAATCACGGAAAAATGCGTTTGCAGTGTTACATTCCGCGTCTGAAATATTGGTTTTTTAAAATTGTATGATTTGACAAATTGACTAGGAAATTACATGAAAATGCCGAGTTCGATGGTGTGTCAATAGCGGGCGCCTTTTTTTCTTATTTCCGCTGAAATTTAGTGCCACCGCTCCAGAACGACGTTTTTCAATTATCTCGCTCTCATTATTCACTCCACTCACGGGAATTATTAATGTAATAATAACCTCTGGAACAGGAATATTTGATAACCAGGAACACGCAAATTCCTACCCCCAAACCAGGCACACGTATTATGAACCACTAATTGAATAAATATTTCGCAAATTAATCTCCTGTTCAATTATTATTGTTAGATTAAAAGGAAAACGTCAGATACTCGTATACTGATCGCTGACGGCCCACAAAGACGCTCCGGATATTTGGAAAAAATAATTCCAAATTCTACGAAATTCAGACGAGGGATATAACCAATCACAATCCACGACACTATCTTTGATCTTTAGAAACATATATCAGAAATGTGTTCCCAAATTCTGTCCAGAAAACGGATTTTTAATCCTATTTTTCATACCTCGCTGCTGGACAGACTAGTGCGCCAGCGCATCCACACTTGGGAGCTGCGGTATGCATTGTTGTCAAATCTTATAATCAAGGCAGAGGCGGGACATTTTGTTATTAGAAAGCAATGGAGGGAAAAATAAAGAAAAATTTTGTTTATATTATTTACTAGCTTTTACTTGCGGCTTCGCTCGCATTGAAGCCATTAAATAAGTATGAGAGATCAAGGGTAAAATCACGAATTAACCACAAAAATGACACCTAACCTGAAACAATAAATATACAAAAACTTTCGTAAAAAACAATTTTTTTAATAAAAAGTATCCTATGTTACTTCTAATACCTCCAAGAATATGTGCACAAAGTTTCATGATGATCGGTTAAGTAGTTTTCGCGTGAAAGAGTAACAAACAAACTTACATTCGCATTTATAATATAGGAAAACCCGAGAAATCGACTACCGTTTTTGAAGTTTCTGAGTTTGAATCCAAGGTCCAATTATATGACGATTTAGTCATCCACTACTTGATTTGTGTCGATTAGCTTAATGTGACCCGAAGGTAAGGAGGATTGGCCAAGTTTTAGGTCAAGAGATCACTGATGTGGAATCCATGCGAAATTTTACAACCCTTGTACAGGTCATTTTTGTGTCAAATAAGTAGTTTTCGAGATAAAAAATCTGTTCATTTGCTCCTTCAGATGAACTTGCCTGAATTGGTTCTTTTTCTCAAATCAACTTTGAAATAACCTTGACCCTTTACTAATACATATAAATGGACCTCATATTCGGACGCAGTGACCTTAAGAACGGTAAATGATTCCAGGGTTTATTCCATAAAATAACTTTCAAATGACCTTAAAATGGCCTTCAAATGACCTGACACACACAAACTGGCCTCAGATTTGAACTGTGCAACTCCAAATACGTGTATTTGGAGGCGGTTAGACTTAATTACTTGGCTTTTCTCAACTTGACATTGGAATGACCTTGAGACGACCTTCAAATAACTTGATACAGACAAACTGATCTCATATTCGCATTCACCGGCCCCAAAATACTGTATAACATTTGGTCGGACTTGATTGCTCGGCTTTTCTCAATATGATCTTGAAATGACCTTGTAACAAGCTTAAAATGGCCTGATACAACAAACCGATTCGGACTTAGCGACACAAAAAAGGAAAACTCCGAGATCCTTTGATTTAATGCACATTTTCTCAATCTGACCTCTAACTGACCTTGATCCTGACGCTCCCCCTTTCAACATACTGTGCCGTTATTAGGAAGCGGATTTTTATCATCGACATGACACCCCCAAAAAACTCGTGTAACCCGTTACATTATATGTCCTTTGAGGGCATATGTAAATTTATCATATATTTTGTATGCAAATAAGGACCCCCGATGTTTACCTTGGACGTCCGGCGGCAAGTGTTTTTTTTTCTAATAACGTTTTTTTCCCTATTACACGCGTGGATGGACGCGCCAGACCACAGTGGATGCTACCTCAAAGAGATCACCGGGTCCGATCCCACAGGGGTGGCGGAAAATAAATATTTGCCTCCGATTCTAGTTGGCAATGAGATACGTACGTTTGTTTCAATTGCGGGGATAGCGCTGTTCCGAAAAATTGCGGTTTAATAAACCAGTCGGTGTTGAACTTATTTCGTCGAGAGTAATAATTGTAAACGAGGATAACACATTTATCTTTTTTTCACTTCAATGAAATAATATATTCTTAAATTTTGATTTGAAATTAAAAAAACTGCGCATAAAACATTAGTTTCCATCGTAGATCTGCATTCTGACAAAGAATATTGCCCTGATTAACTACAAAAAAAAAAACAAAGTCGACGTTCGTTCGCACCTATTGATAGCTCCGCTAATTCTCGACATACTCTTCGCTGTTGTTCCTTGCCCTTGGCATCTCTTGTTTTGGACTATCCCCGGCATTGTTTTAATTCATCCGAATGTGGCTAGTTTTTTGTCATTCACATTATTCGTTAGTTATAGAAATATCGGTTAATAATTTTTGATGATCTGGAATATAAATTACTTTGCCTGAGCTTTTTGGGTTATAGGGACGATTTCTGGCTTTGGATTCAGAACATAGGTGAAATTTGAATATTCTTGGTTCGTAGACGTGCACAATACTACCTTTCCCTTTTGCTATAACTCTCAACTGTTGTTGAAAATAGTAAATTAATGCAGACATGAATCATATTACCGAAATTATTAAAATATGACGCGCGCAAATTGAACACGTGCAATAAAACTCGGCGGGCAACAAATCTAATAATATTTGGAAATCATATATGGGACCGTTGTTTTCATTACAATTTTGCAATTAACATATAAATATCACATCGACGACTGTATTCATTTCTACCGCGTATAGAGCAGAATATAAATGAGATTTATTACAATTATTTATTAATGGTTTATTCCATAAATATACGTCGCGGATTATATTAAATTGTATCTGTATACTGTGTATCACGAATTTATGTCGCCGATATTCGCTATCAATTAATGCAAATACATGTAGCATTTGATTGCTCTTTACAGGACATGGAATGGCGAAATTCGTGCGCTCCGACGATTCATAAATTTTGCAAATTCAGGATAATAAAAAAAAGATGTTGGTAATTACTTTTTAACAATTCTATATTTACTTGCTGTCTTTTCCCAATTTCTGTAGCTTTCTTTAATCCTGCTAATAAAGAGACAGCTTTTCAATATTTGTTCGATCATTGGCGTATTTTATAAAGAAGTGAAACAATCAACCCCATTGCAATATTTTATTATAAATTTTTAAATTTCCTAGTGAATATACTTTTCACCGATGATATTAGGTTATGCTTGCAGCAAAATGGAAATTATTTCGAGTATTATTTAAATTTAATTTTGCATTTCTTGTTTTTCGTTTGTATTAAAGTTTATTTCAGATAAATTACTTTACCTAATACATGTCCCATAGTCATAAGTTATCAAACATTTTTAATTAATTAATAGCAAATTATTCTTAATGTTATTATTAAATTACCAGCTTATTGACAGAAAGTGTCAATTTATTAATATGATGAATAACAATTTATTTGTTATGACATCCGCCTACTTTATTTTTACAAATCTTCGCAATTACCCCTTTAGTGAACGATGACGCATCTAATATTTTTACTAGAAAACTATCGGTTTTATCGGAAAATTACAAACGGTAAAAAAGTTGCGCAATAAATCAGTCTTCCCAATAAATATCCTTTTATTTTTGGCTCTACATTCACTGGTACCATTTTTGCTGCTTCATTTAAAAACATCCTGTAAGTATTTGCATAATAATATGAAACTAAAAAGGGGCACTGCCTATTTTTCTGTACTATACGTTTCACATGGAACTTACCATAAAGTATATAGGTATAGTACATAATAATAAGTACCACACAATGTCTTATTCATAAAGAAAGCGATTGTATTTCAACGCTTTGCTTGGCCGAGTGTATGGCACGTGTTTTTATGGCAGTCGGTAGCATTGTGTATTGTCAGCATAGAGCGGCACACCGCTCGACCACCTTGTTATTTATTTGATTGAAGAGACAAAAACCGATCGTGGCACCGCTAACAACCGAACGTGATTCATTGTTTACTTTCGTGAATAAATCGCGCAAATTATTGTTTAATTCACGAGCCACGCGAACATAAAGGCATTAAGCACCGACACTGATGAATTTATTGGATGCCTGCCCACTAAGTTATCTGGGTATAATAGCCGAGGAAGGCCGAGAGCGATTCCTATGTCACAAGGAGACAGAAAATAATGTACGTTTTAGTGTCGGTGTTTATGGTGATCTTTATCCAGCCGGTCATAACGCTAAATAATGGAAGCTCCGTAGGGGGAAATATTATCTTAGGAGCCATCTACTGTTGTAAACATATCGGGGGTCGAAGGGTGACGACTGACGTGAAGTTTTTAATAACGCGGGCCCTTGTATGAACGCCTGGTAGGCCAATTACGTCTCGTAGGTACCTGTAGGTACATAAAACTTAGAGATTTAACTGATGATATTGTGGGAAACGCTCGGAAAAAACAATGAACCCCGCCCGGCACTGATCGCAGGTGGAACCACCAGACATATACCGGTTTCGAACTTACAATCCGAAGCAAATGTATCACCAAACGCAGGTGTATTTCTGTAGCAAAGATTTTACAGAAGTGATTTTCGATTCTTCTTATGTGCAAGAACAAATAAAATTTACAATTGTTGCCGCTACATCCTGTATACACGAACTAAAACTAGTCTCACTCGGGTAAAAAGGCTCAATTTGAGAAGTCCCCCCCCCCAGTAATTTTCCCATTTATACTAAACGCTTTTCATGTGCCCCAGTGCAACAACATGGAAACAACACATTCACTGTGAAATACGTGGCAACTTCACTAAATGGAAGCAAATTGCATTAATTGAGTTTTGAGCACTTAAAACAAGACCATTACACCACGCAGGGATCGATGTTGGGCCACGTCTACAAAACACATTCATTTGGTTAGTTGACGTAGCTCGTATTGGCTCAATGCTTTTCCTGTTTTTTTTGCGTTCAAAAGTAAATTGAAATAATTAGTAGATACATGTCTATTACAAAAGATCCTGGGATTTTTGTAATTCATCTTAAATATGGGTACGTACATAGTTATTTAATTGCCAACCAAATGTCAGGTTGATTTTACTGTACGATTTATCTAATAAAATATGAGTTACGTTCTGACAATTTTTATTGACCTTTAGTACAGTCATTGAAGCTTTTCACCTCCGAATTCTTTGAAACTGAACCGATCGACTTGAAATTTAGCAGATAGTTAGAGAAAAGGTCAATGAACATTAGTGACAGCGCCGATTGACGCTTCCACCCTGTTGGGGGTTGACACCCCTTCTCGGGGGTGGATATTTTTTTTCAAAAATAGAGGATCAAATTTTGAGCAAAAAATATTTGAAGAATTTTTCCGAGAAATCAATAGTTTTTTAATTATTCACGATTGAATTTTAAGTGAAAAAAAAACACTTTTTCAAAGTATTTTTCGCTAATAACTCGAAAACTACGCATTTTATTTAAAAAAGTGTAATGAACAAAAATGTAGCTTATAAATAAAAAAAGAAAATTTTTAAAAAATGTACGTCCTATACAAAGCGAAATATGGTTAGTGGAAGGGGACTTGTTTTGGGGGGAATACTCCAATCGATGTATTCAACGTCAAATAACGGAAAAAGGATTAATTTTACGTGTATAACGCTCCTGGAGTTTTTTGTAATACTCAAAAGACCTTCAAAATAAGCATTTATAAAAGTTAATTAGAACAAAATTGAAGGAGTTATCGTCAAAAACAGATGGGTTGCTCATATTTTTTAAGGAAAAATGAATAGTAAACGCTGTACCATTTTCATCAGAATTAAAATTAATCGTAGACCCTTTACAATTAGTTTTGTTTTAGTGTTTTTCATACGATCCTGAAGTTAGACCGGTTTAGAATGCGTATTTTTTTAGTAATGTACGGTAAAAGTTGAAAACGTATTTTTCATTAATCAAAAAAAATTGCATTATTTATATAATAACTCTGAAACTATGAAAGATACGTAAAAAATGATAGACAACAAAAATGTTGCTTTTTTTTCAACAAATATTTTGCTTTCTTTTTATTCCTATAGCATAAGAAATAAAAGAGATATCGCCGCTTGAAGAATCCATTTTAGTGAAAAAACGACCTGTCTCGAGCCCTTCGATCATTTCCCTTTAAAAAACGAAGTACTTAAAAGGTTTTATATGCAAACGATCATACAGCTCTTGAAATTATCTTTAAAATACTTTTTTGTGGGATACTGTAGCTTCAAAATTAACCGAGTTATGGTAAAAAACCCAATGACATTTTTTCTCAGCAAAATATAGGCTTTTTCATTTGTATGTATTATATATTATATTATACAAATAAAATAAGTAAAAAAAATTAGTGTGATTATTTATATGCAGCGTAGCAATTTTTTTATGATTGATTATATTTAAAAATCGATTAAAATAAAAATATTTTACATTACTATTGGTAAAAAGGTAGTTTATAAGAGTTGAAAATGGCAAAAGTAAAATATTCTTTCATAATCAATATAAGGAAATTTTTATTTTAAAATATTGCACAATTATAGCATTCCAAAATTTAAAACGTATTTTTTTATCATTTTTTTCGCATAGGGGTGATTTATAAGGGTTGAACATTGTTATGAGATTCAAATTCTTTCATAAGCAATGAAGGAATTTTTATGTTAAATAATTGCACCGTTAAAGCATTCCCAGCTTTTAAAAAGTAATTTTTTATCATTTTTGTCAACACAGGGGTGGTTTTTAGGGGTTGAAAGGAAAAAATTCTTTTATTAGCTATAAGGTAACTTTTATTTTAAATAATTTTACGATTTAATCATTCCAAATCTTTAAAAAGTAATTTTTTATCATTATTATTTGCATAGGGGTAGTTTTTAAGAGTTAAATAAAGGGTCGAAAAGATCATATATATGATAAAACATGTTCGAGAACATGGAACATTATTTAATCTTTGTGCTTGAACAAGATGTTTAAAAAATGCTTAAAAATTAATTTTTTCAATTTTTTTCACTTAGGGGTAGTTTTTACACCTAAAAAACAAAAAGCGTCAATCGGGCTTCCGTCACTTTTGAACTTGAGCCTAAGATGAGCCTTATTCTAAATTTTCATGCAAATCCATGCAGTTTCAAAGAATTCGGAGGTTACAGCTGATTTTCAGCTTCAATGATTGTACATACTAATATCCACATTCTCCTCTATGAAAATAGTTGACTTAATCATTGGGAATTCACTCCACACACTAGCCGATGACTTTAAAGTTCTTAATTTCTCCATGAAAAATGCTAGCAGTGACATTTTAGAAACACCAGTATTTTTGTTCTGGCACCATTCTTTATGGTGTAAATAACTATTGCTATTGGGCAGTCATACGTTAAATTAAATAAACCAGATTTAAAACTGATTCCTATGAAACAGATCTCCGCCATTTTTCATCTAAAAAAAATACAAACGATTTCCAACGACCACTCTGTCAGAGTCGGTCCCATCTCGCACATCTGCAACGTGTATGTATACACATAAATTGTTTGGATAAAAAGTTGAACCGAACCGAAACTTTTTTAACAAATTATTTTGCAGATAGCATTGCCGTATATTTATGTTGATTTTATTCAAGGGTGGATTACATTTCAAATAGAATACTGGGCCGCCGCCGTTATTTTATTGCAACCAAAGCTAATTCCGGAGCGTTTTGCAGAGCCTGTACCTGGAGTAATACACATACAATCGTGTCTACTGCTGTTATCTGCTACTTCTATTTTTGAAAGAGTCAGTTTACTCCGGCAATTCCAACTGCAGTGTTATAGTTATTGCTATATTTGGTATTTGGATCTAGCGTTAAGGGAAATAAACATTTTTTGGACGCAGTCGGTTGTGTACTACGTCGAGCATTATTTTTTATGTATCTAGTTGCGCGATTTTTAACGATAAAAGAATGCTCGCTGACTTACTCGTATAATTCTGAAACTTGTGCAAATAGAAACAGTCACGATTTACCTTTTAATCCGTTTCTTTATTTCTCAAAAGCTAGAGAACAAGTGTAAGACAATATAATCCTTAGAATTCTCGTGTACATAATTTTAAGATAAGAAATATGGGTGAAAAAGTTGCATATTTTCATACCATATCCAATTTTGAAAAGAAATTGGAGATAAGCTGCTCCGTTGCTGAAATAAGCCGAAAAAACTGAAAACGTGACATTTCTTATTTAATATATTTTTTATTATTAAAAGTACAGAACATAAGGTGATATGCTCTATCCAGGCCTACTAAATCCTTATGTTGTCGTAACCAACTTTTGATTTTTTTTATGAACGCCATATTGGATTTTTGCGCTAGATGAAACATTAAATTTCGAGCTCAACGATGTATAATACTTGGACGAAAAGATTTTATAAAGGACCAAAAAACGTCAATTTCATGATTTATTTAATTCGATTGTAGTAGCCTTGAAAAACAAATGAAAATTTTGTTTAAAAGTAAACAAACTATTATTTATTTTTGTAAGTAAGTGCTCAAGTGTTTTTATTATGTGTTCGTAGTTTTTTCAACATATTGCAGAATTGACATGAAAATATGTAACATTTTTGTTATTTAACCAACCCTGTATATCTTCTAGTTCAAGAGATACTAATGGTGTACACGTTTAAAGTGACCACCCTGTATCACTAGTCTGAAAGAATGTGATACACCAAAGGAAAATACAGAAACATGCCATTATTACCAATTTTTGAAAAATCTCATATTTTTCCCTGTAACATTGAAAGTAAGCCTTAAATAAAAAAAAGTCATTCTTAGTAGTACACACAGTAGAATACTGTCATATTTGGCTAAAAAGGAAGGGATTGCGACGTAGTTTTTATGTGTGCAGGATTTTGTCGATTGCATAGAAAATTCCCTGGGCGATAAATAATTGTTTATAGAGTAAAATGTTGAAAAATTAAAAAAAAAATTTAAATGGTTATAAAAGTGTAAAAATATGTATTTTTAGTATTGACCATTGTTTATTATGACAAACGAGTATCTCTAAAAAATTGTGTGCCCTTCATTTAAACCCATGGAACGCGATAAATTTTTTGAAATTTTCTTAATTAACAATCCTGTCAATCGAAAAGTACGCAATTGATCATTGCAAATTTTTTAGGGTATAATTGATATATATTTTACCATTTGTTCACAAAATTTCGCCAATATTTATAAATATTTACTTACTTATTTTAAAAATTGCTCCAAACATACATACGATTTTCTACATTTTTTCGCCCATTGATAATGCAAAATTTAACTTTTTTGATTCGCATTTGTTGCAATTTTATAGAAAATCATCAAATAACCAAAAAATAAAAAATGACTTTTTTTTATTTAGGGCTTATTTTCAATATTACTGGGAAAAATATGTCGAAAAACGGGTAATTTTTCATTCTTTTTGTATGTTTGTTGTTCCCCTGAATTTAGCAATGGTTTTTTGGAAATGGCAAACTCGGATTCTTATTCTACATAATATTTGGAAGTTTTCTGTACAACAAAATAGATGACTTGAAACCCTAAGCCTACTTTTACTGCTCTATCACCTGAACTAATAAGGAATTTCAACTCAACCGTACGTTTTTGTTACAGATTAGAAGCAGTACTTTTTATATTTTCACGAATATGGTCCGCTTGGGCGGCTCTAACAGAGGACGATGCGTTTGCTTTGCCACCTTCCTTCGCCCTAGGAGGCAATCCAGAAGGTAAAGTAACTCCAGTATTAATAATAATAACGACTGAATTGAAAACTTATCTGGATTTTTCGATTCTTTGAATTTATTAATATTTACCACAAACAAAGGTAAAGAAATACCAGCTGATTTTAATTTTCTACAATAAATTTGTTAATTAATATTTTCATATAACTTTGAAGATATTTATTAATATGCGAGTACAGACAATAACACTGAGAATAATACAGATATTATTCGTTGTTCCCTTAACCTACCTGTCAACTGAATTACATTTTTGTCAGATATAATCTAAGAATGCGAGCACAAGCACGAAATTAATTATGGCAAAATATTAAAACATCTTGAAATAATGAGAGAACATTTGAGCTAATTTATCATCTTTAAACTCGACTCCAGTCCGTAATTTTTTGTAATTATTAACGGCGTTTTAATGAAGAAAATAAGAAACCTAAATTCTCAAGAATGCAAAGATGTAATTTTCATAACTTCATTCGAGTTAATAACCTATTTAATATTCATCTCTCAAGATACACTTCAAGTTATTTATCTGGAACTCTACTTGTACATTTTGCAGCAGAAAATATAAAATATTTCATTTCATATATTCTATATTTAAGCTAAACTTATCCCGAGACATGTTAAAATTAAGACTTATTTTGCTCTACGTTTTATTTAGGTTTATTGTATAGAACCACCAAATATTTAAAAAACCGCATCTTCAGATAAAATGTACTGGCAGTATCGTAATTTGAGGTTACTAAAGGTGTAACCTAAAAATATACTTCTGTGCACATATACTTTTATGGCTTGGAGCAAAGATGTGAACTATACTTTTACCAACCCTAAACATAACTCGTCTAAAAATATTGCATTTAAGGCTTCGCTCGAGATTGTTTCGTGTGCAAGAGCTATTTATACAATTCGCCTAACTGGAATTATTGTGGTTTCACCAGATCGTCCAGTTCCTGGTGTCTATTTTTATTAGGCCAGTGTTTTATCGGGGTGGGATTTCCTTAATCATAATTAGTTACGTGTAATACAAAACGAAACTAACTCATATTCTCCAAAAAAGCTAATCACGTCTATAACTCTTTTAAGGATGTCTAATGGACTGTGATTAAATTTAATTGCCTAATTTTTGATATAATTTTCTTTCCTTCAAGTGTAAAAGTGTGTAACTGTAAACAGCTTCCACTACCTTGTATGTGCAGAATTAAATTTACTTTAAAATGATACTATTTAAAGCATCGCCCTTTTTAATTTAATATACTGAATTATGGTTTTTGATGAAGGTATAACGATAATAAAAATTAGGGTTCATTAATCAGACACCGTTTATTATTCAGTTCTTAAGTGCATAAAATCCACCGTACATTTTTCTGTACACTTGCTAGTTCTGTCTACTCGCATTGCTAGTGTCCTCTAACTAATAAAATTGTATTAAAAAAACTATATATAGAGCTTGGCTCAATACTTGCATCACCGCACTTATTCCTGGATCCAGTATCTATTGTAAACTTACTTGTATGAAGTTAGTAAACTAACTAGAACTAGCAAAGCAGAGTTAACCCAAACTTTCTTAACTTTGATTAGATTACTTAAATGTTGTCCGTGTTAAATGAGGTATGTTTTTTAAATCGTTTTAAGTCTAGGAAATAAACTAATAATGAATCAAACAGAGCCAAACAAAAATTAACACAGTTTTTTAGTTTTTTCCAAATAACTTTAAAACGCTTTGTCCGATCTAAATGAAATTTGGTATGCTAGTACTTGTACATTCTTGCCGTAGATAGACCAGAGCGGATCTGTCTTTACTGTAGCCGTCCTAATCAACCGATTTAAATTTTTCAAAAACCATTTGAAAGGTTGAGCGGTCTTTTTCAAAAAATTATTTTGCGAAAACTATGAAACCGATTTTAATGAAATTTGGTGTGTTGTTTTATTATACTCTAAAGCTATTTTTACCAAAATTAGAATGCCCTCGGAGCAATTAAAATATTTAAAAAAATTATCCAAAAAACTTGGTTATTTTGCCTTTTTTTTTCGTCAATTATTGCTATTTAGCAACGTCGGTAATGAATTTAAACAATTTTAACTTACAGTATATTGTGCAAAGTTCAATTCTAAAACTTTTTTCCTCTTCAGTATTCTTCCAAAATGCATAGGTTCCAAGGTATAGGTAAAAAACTCAGATACAATAGGTATTTCTTTAAATTCTTTAAACATTTTTG
This sequence comes from Anoplophora glabripennis, assembly GCF_000390285.2. NCBI lineage: Eukaryota > Metazoa > Arthropoda > Insecta > Coleoptera > Cerambycidae > Anoplophora > Anoplophora glabripennis. The sequence goes on from NW_019416248.1 coordinate 184,155, forward strand.
CCATTTTGAAAATTTAGGGATCTACACTTTTATTACGTGAATTGTACTGAAGATATTCAAGCAAAAATTATCTTTTCTCCTCTTACATTCAAGAAGGGATATTTCGACAGATCTTCCCTGTTCTATTGTGGAATATATCCTTTACTTTTGGAAGGTGGTGTAGATTTCGGTTAAAATGTATCCGCTATATGAAAATATAAATCACGTGCATTTGGAAATGCACACCTGTGCATTTTTAAACTAATATAAATGCAAATTTCATAATATCGTCGTCTCAAAACGCCACACATATAAAAATCCGAATCCGTAGAACCGAATGTAAAATTGTATTCAATTTTACCAGAGATCTTACCGAATTTCTTGCGCTCGTAATACTCGAATACCAAACGGTGGCATCTGTTAAATTCAATTATTTTGCTCCCCTTCTACCGCCTCTGATTGAGTTACACAAAACAAAGGAGTACAGTCCCATAAATAATTTCTTCCAGACAATTTAATAATTATTTTGAAAGTTCATTACCGCAAATAATTACTTCCACACAATGTAACAATTATTATGAAATCCTATTATCTCCAGTCAGGACCCCACCTCATTTTCTCCTTACGACGGCCGCTTATTGAATTTTTGTTTTATACAGGGCGATCTAAGTTTTACAGGTGAAATCTTAATATCGACAAAACGCTAAAAATAATGGCACATGAAGTATTTTCACGCGGCCAAACAAAAAACTGTTTTAGTCCAGTCACTGAAACATTTTGGCTGCCAATTTTTTTGGATGGAATGGATTGACGTGAAATTTGACCTGTAGTCAGGGAATAGCCCAAGAAACAAAAGTTACATAGTGCCGATTTGTGCTTTTACCCTAGGGGTGGATGCCACCCCTTCAGGAGGGTGGAAATTTTTTTTATTAAAAATAACCTCACGATTCGATAGAGCCGAATTCTAAGCAAAAAATGTTCTATAAGAATTTCTTGTATAGTCGATACTTTTTGAGTTATTTTCGCCTAAACATGTTCGTTTTTAGCCCAAAAAATGCATGTTTTTGAGCCATTTTTCGCGAATATCTCAAAAACTACAAGTTTTATCAAAAAAATGATCACAAGCAAAAATGAAGGTAATTAAATAGCAAAGAGATTGCTTTTTTATTTTTGTAGGTGGTATAGAACCCGAGTTATGACTCCCAGAAGTTGAAGTCAATTTCGAAGATAGCTATAATCGAAACGTAATGTGGCGGAAAAATTAAAGGTTTTTCGAGGAAAACTTATATAACACTTATTAAAGTTCTTGAAGCGACCTTTAAATTGAGTGGTGGTAAAAGTCGTTAGCATGAAAACTAATGAAGTTACGATCAAAAAAATGATTTGTCGATTTTTGGGAAAAAAAATCGGTATTAAAATTAATTACTTGACGGGAAAAAAATTAAACATATTCCTTCTGCAATTTACTTTATTTATGTAATAGCAGTAGATTCTGGGAATTTGAACGATTTTAGAAGCCTAAATTTAAAAAAATATTTCATTAACTCTTGAATAAAATTTTTCACTTTTTAAAAAAATCGCCTTTTTTCAAAATATTTCAAAAACTGACAGTTATAAAAAAAATGATATAATAAGAAATTGTAGGTTTTTTCTTACTGAACAATTTGCTTTTTTAATTTTTATAGGACAAAATTTGACTCGAGTTATGATCATTAGAAGCTCAAAACTAAGCTCCGAGACTGCCTTTCCTGAGCCCTTTTAGCTTACAAATCTAAAAAACGAAGAACTCAAAAAACTGCAAATCACAGAACTTAAAGTGCTTTAAATTCAATACAAAATGGTTTTTTGAGTAAATTTATAACTATAAAATTACAAAAGTTATGGTAAAAAAATTAATCGCATTTTTTCGGTAAAATATTTGAAGATGAATTGATTCTTTAAAATACGTAAATATGCGACTTTGGGGGGGTCAGATGAGGTTGTATGCAAATTTTCAGGAAAATCCATGCTATCCGAAAAAATTGGGAGCTTTTACCTTATTTTCACCTTCAGTAACTGGACTATTTTACACGTTTCTTAAGGTGTTATTGTTACTTTATAGACATAAGCAGAGTGTCCCACAAAGACCCGAACTTTTCACGATTGAGTCCTATCAAAAAAAGTTTCAGATAAAAATTGTAGGATATCAAACTAATATGCTATACCCGTGTTCCATAATAATGGGCAGTGATTCATATCCAGCACTTAGACGAGTAAGCGAGGCGAGGGGTGCAGAGGACAAGATTCCATAGGCGTACTACTTGAGAAGGGGCCAAAAAACAGAAAATTTAATTTGAAAAACCTTACGTCCGAATAAGAGGTCGGGAAATTTGTTAGTTCTTAAAAATACACGAAAATAAACACAGTTAAAGAATATTTACTTATTTCTATAAACGAACTACTAATTTATTCTCGGAAAAACTTAAGTAATATAACATTTGACTAGAAATTGCACCTTCACCTTTTGCAAACGTAGGTGGATATTTTTCTGGCACCCCTCGTAAAAGTAAAACACTTACGCAAAGCCACTAAGCATTTTTTATTGCTACCGTAATTGAACGGTGTACAGTATAAAAGAAAACCATAAAAATTTAATTCATTGCGAAAAAATTCCCCGAAAGCCCGCTTTAACAGAAAAGAGGAACAAAAGCGCGACGGTATATATAAAACACGTAAAATAATTCAGACTACAGTAGCCGGAGAGTGTTAATGCAATTGAGACCTAAAAAGCATATTTAAGGGGCGCCCCAGGAACGTCCGGGTTAAGAAATAAGTAGGGTCGTGAATACGGCGGTAAGATTATGGCATCGCGCTCTGAGGAGGAGCAGTTGCAGTCATCATGAATTGTATTAGCTCGCGAGAGGAACTGGGGGGTTAAGATAAACACGAATTACGCCGTGAGGATGGTGCTCTATTTGAAGGAGTTCTGTCGAAGTACGAACTAATCGCCCTATGCTCGTGTAAAAGCGTGTGGACGCGCTGTATGCAGAAGCTTAAGAATGTGATGAAACATGTGTAGCTTTGCGAGAGGGTGAACGTGAAAGTGAAAGGGAAAAGGTGACACAGGATCATATCGTTTCATGGTAGGGGTATAGGGTGTAGATGTAATTATTTTAGAAAAAGTTTCTGGTAATAGTGGTTTTGTTTTTAATTTTTAATGCGTTTTCAGTAACAGTTTTAATAATCGCCAACATTTTTTTTATTATAAGTTGTGAGTAACTCCGGCTGTATACAGGGCGATTTATACCAGAAGGCGGAGAGTGAAGAATCTGGTTCAGAATCCAATTTTAGACAAAAAAGTCCTGTCCTTCGTTTAACGTCGTTCAAGACCGACAGTTTTCAAGGACAAATTTTAAGGTACATTTTTCGTTATTACATCGCAACTTTGTATCTATAATAGTTTTTGAGTAATTTTGGAAAAACTGAAGAGTCAAAATTTCTTATATTTATTTATTTATTTATTTAAAATACACATCCAATAGGCGATGCCTAATAACAGGATATGTTAAGTCTAGTAATAAAATATAAAAAAAAAGATAAAAGAGAAAAATTAACTATGAAAAAACAGAGAAAAAAATAGTACAAACTTACAAATAACACAAATATAAAGAACAAGATAAAAAGGCAACAAGTTAATGCTCTGGCCTACACATTTTAATTTTTTTATATGGAAGGAGGCGGATTAATAATAGCTAAAAAGATGTGGTTTGAGTCAGGTTTAGAGGCAATTTTAAAAAAAATTATTTTTTTCAAAAACGGTAGTAGATATCGTGTTGATTTTTTTAATTTCGTGTTTGTGCGGTGCATTTTTCTTTATCAATTTATTTGTATCTGTCATAATTTTTGAGTTATTTTAGAAAAACTGAGAAATCTATTTTTTTTAAATTAAGGCACTATCCATAACTTTTCTGAAATCTTCAATAAATTCCAGAGGGGTCCAGGAATTAGTTTTTCGATATCAATAGTTAAAAAGATATGGATAGAGTTAGGTTAAGTTTAGAAAACAGATTTTAAAAAGGTGATTTTCTGGAAAGTGTAGATATCATATAGAGTTGATTTTTTAAATTCTACATTTCTGAGGTTAATTTTTTGTTATCAGATCGCAACTTTGTATCGGTTTGAGTAGTAGGGGAAGATCAGGAAATGAGGGGCAGTGGATATATATACAGGGTGATTCACATTTTATCCAAAAATATTTGGGAATAGATGGGACATGAGAAATGGAGTAAAATGTTTGTAAAATCCTTATAGTTTCCGAGAAAAAACTTATTGAATTTGTAGTACTTTCAACCATTACATAGCTGGACAAATGTAGTCTGTAGCGCCATTCGCAATACGCATGGAGAGCCACGTGGCTTCAGCGACAGGGAATACTGAAATCCGATTTTACAATCGTCGTTGCGATATTGTTTACAATAGTTTTTTAGTAGTTAGCACATTTGTAAGTTGTTTACGAGCGAATTTACAATAAAAACACTATACTGTAATACATAACACGGCCGTTTTTGAGCATGTTTGGAGAAATTTTTGACCGATTTCGCATAATTTTATCAGAAAATTAGAATATACGTTTTGTACTATTATCTACTTTTAAAATCCGACTGAAAAATTAAAATCGGACCACCTCCAACGCATCCAGAAGTTTTCCAAAACTTAAAGTACATATAATTCACTACTTTTGTGCACAGGGTCAGCTCTACAACTTAAAAAAATGGCGGAGTATTGAACTTTAAAAACTATTTTTCCGATTTTTCCGGGTTTTCGTCGTTTCTAATTATCCGATCGGATCGATCGATCTCTCATTTTATTTATATTTCAATTCTCTACAAATTTTCTCTTTATAGCATTCAGATTGTTTCGTTAGTTTAGGTTTTATAAGCAAAAAACTAAGAAAAAATGCGTTTTTATGCATAAAAAATTAATTAGGGGTAAATTGGAGTAGGAAACATATAATTAAGGGTAAATTGGAGTAGGAAACATATAGGCATCTGTCTAGAGACTGTCTTTCATATGATGGCACAGCCCTTTTGCTACTAGCATTTTTTGTCACGAAATCACTGATTTAATGCTCTATTGATTGGTCTATATCTAAAAAACGAAACCCGATATGTATTTAATTTTTTCCGATACTTAAATTTTGGCACTATCGTGTAGCGACAGCAACTACGTTCACATTTACATCAACGAACCGAGTCCGGTTCTGTCACGAGCCGCTCGCCCCCGAACTCTGATCATTAGATTAATCACTTACGCGTTGAATTCAAGGAGTTAGCCAGACTGAGCGTAATTTGTCAAATCTCACCGCGCGAGAGGTAATCAAGCCAATTATTTTCAATAGCCCACAAACTTACCCTGAGCCCGCATTGTCTGGATTAGGATTCATAATTAGCTAATTAGTTCCCGGGTCCTGATTAGAACCGGATTCGCTGGCGTGCCTCGGATAGCAGGCAGCCAATCTACACCGGCATACGTAGTTGGTATGCGGCGGGCTACCTTTTAATTCGGTTTAGAAGACACACGAGCAGCCAGAATTATGTATTCCTCGGACACGACGCGCCGCGACGGATAATCTGTTAACACAGATATACGTGTTTAAATATGTGGGCCTATTTTATAATTTTCGCTCGCGCACACCACGGGAACAATTTTTATGTTCCCAATTTTTAGGATTTGACTAAAGCATTCGATTCTGTCTCTCATAAAATCCTTACAAAGAAATTGCAATAAAGCTCTTATAGAACCCATTTGTCTCCCTCAATGTGAGAGTGCCACAGGGATCTCCACTTGGACCTGTACCGTTATTGATTTATGTTAACGATTTAGTCAGCTATACAGTGTTGTGTACTCCACGGAAGTTCATGACATCGACCAATTGCGACATCGTATTGCCGAAGCTTCTAATACGATTCAAGAGGACGTGGCAATGTTGCAACCCGTGCGAGCGAATTGGATACGTCGCGCTGAAGCTTGTGTGCAAGCAAATGGTGGGTACATCGAACATCTTCTATAAAGATTAGCAGTTTTGAAAATATTTGACGTAAGTTCACTCTGTATGTAAAAAATAATATAGGAATATTTGACCTGCCCTTATTGTTCTCGGGCTAAGCTGTGGGGGCCGATCCACTATCATCATATATTTCCTCTTATTTTTATATTTAATGTAGTTTTATATATTTTGTAGAATACAATTTTATTCGCAGGCATAATCAACACCAATAAACAAACAACAATTAGGACTACTCTTTTTTATTTATATATTTCCAGCATATTTAGTCGTCGATTAGCTGAGTAAACGGTATTTATCTTACGGATCTATCCAGATGGTGTGCATTTCACCAATTTATTTGTGTTGTTGCATTAGACTCATACTTTATTATAATTGTATACATGTTTACACAATTGTATATTGTCGATTATACTGTTTATTTTGAAACGAATCTCTGATGCGGGTTATATACAATCTAAAAATACCATTTTTATTTTTAAACAGCACCAACAAGTGCTTCCCTCTAACTGTACATGCATAAATTTTATCTTACGGCTATAAAATGTAAAATTAAATAATGGAAAAGAAAATGATGAATACAATGATTGTGCTATTGCATATATTACAAAATACAAATAAATTCAAAGAAACGATGTATTTTTTCATATTCAAACCGAAATATTATGAAAATATGGCAACAAAAAAAAATTCCAGTTAAGGAATGTTCCATAATCAAATTTTTTAACGTGATGGCTTAAAGACTGACATTTCTGCTGATTTATACAAACCACTGTTAGTGCGTGGACTTTTTTCCTTTCCTCTAATCACCGTCACATGTTCGCTTATAAAAAAACATACTTGGGTCCGCCCCTATGTTTATACCTGCCTACCAGAATCTTTCGGATAAAGTCCCTGCTACGCAACAAAAAAACCGTAACGAAATATTTTTCTTGCTGCCTTTTTTTCGCTTTTATCTCAAGGCAGGTCGTCGTCTGGGAGTCCTAAATTAAAGCAGAGGCGGATATATGTATGTGCTCCCTTTGATGCTTTTTTCTACACAATGCGTGTTTGTATAGGCTCGTCACACGATAAAGCCGACTCGAATACGATTTAATTTGCCACAAACACGGGTCTCCTTGAGGCCGAGACATTAATATACCGATCATACTGTTGACTCATTATGTTGCACCAGATTTCGATACCTCCAAAGTAATTAAAAAATCCCCTTGTTTGGGTGGGCGAGAATACTTGGAGGGTAATTTTTTATACAGGGTGGTCCATTTTTCATTTCTCACCACTGCATTGGCATCTTGGAAAACCGTAAGATATACAGGGTGGTTTAAACTAGAAAAAAAGTGTGCGCCTTTTCAGGATATATTAAAATAAGCCAAACAGATCAAAGATATCTGTTACTGTTCCTGAAATATTGTGAAAAACTGAAAATAGCGATTTTAGAAAATGCCATCTAGCGTCCTTATTTCACATCAGAAAGACTTGAAACTTGGTACTGGGGGATCAGAAGATACGAGAAATCCATTTTCGCCACTAGTTTCAGTTTTGCACATTCAATTGTTTTTTTTATGTGGATCTTAACAGTAACATACCATTACAAACACGTCTACATGTAACACTACTATTTTATTTGAAGAATAACCAATAAAATTAAAGAAACTTAATAATTTATTTAAAAAATTAATAAAATCTAGTTGTTCTTGACGTAAAACAAACAGTACCAAATTTCAGCTCTTTCTGTTGTGAAATAAGGACGCAAGATGGCATTTGCCAAAATCTATATTTGATATCTTTGACCTGTTTGGTTTATTTTAATGGCCCTGAAAAGGCGCAACTTTTGTATATCTTACGATTTCCCAGAAGCCAATGGAAAGCCATGAAAAAAGGACCACCCATACCTAATAATATATTAAGGAAATAGTGACTGAAACCGTTTATATCCTAGATTTGAATAAAAATTCAGTTTTTTTAATTTTAGGGAAAATAAAACATTTTTTCACACAATTTTTTCGAAATTTCGTACCTCCGATAACGACCCCAAGAACTGAAACATGATACTCAGGAACAAATTTAAATATACAGAAATTGAATCACCGCATCCTATTACTGCAATGAATCGATCCAGTAAACCGGAAAATCTCATTAAACAGGGCCCTGTCAAAGGGTAAGCGAGGCCAATAATCTCTCACGCTGGCGCAACAAATGTTCTTTCATCCAACAATCGCTTTTACCTTAAATTTAACCTTTTCGTGAAAAAAAATCACTAATTTCAGTGAATATCCACTTACTTCATTGATCAATGCTCGGACAATACTCGAGGAAAGCTAAACACATAAAAAAATGTTCCTAAGTTTCGGGTTCAATCTGGTTTACTTTATTTTCAAGGGTGGGTAAAGAAGTTGTTCCGAAATTTACTTTGCTTAACTTGGGCAATTACGATATCCCAAAGGGAAAGGATTTACTACAGGGTTTACTACTTTTAGATAAACTAACCACATGTGGAAAAAATAAAAGGCTTTGTCTGGAGATTCTCTCGTCCCTCTTGAACAAGAACTAGCTTTGGTATAATTTTTCACGATGCAGAGGCAACGGTTTGCCATTGTTTATTGTAAATAAATCGTTAATATTGACGACGCTTGGCAATTAATATCGTAATTTCCCTTTTTTATGAGGTTCATTTGAAGTAATCGTTTAACTTAGTTTATTAATATTTGCCGCGCCAGCTCCACCACCGTTCCGGGTTTTAATTAACCTCCACTTTATATGAGGAGATTTTGTTACAACTTAGTTTAATTGGGTACATTTACTTCCACGTGTCTACTTACTTCCCCAAAAATGAGATTACTTTAGAATAATTTAAACTTCATACGCGCGCCTGCTTCGTTTTTCAGAAACGGCCTTTCTGACTTTTTTTTGTCAACACAACAGTGAATTTCATACATTTCTAATCTTGTACATCGAATTATAGTAATAAATTTAGTTAATAATTTTGAACTAATTAAACACTAATACTTAAACATATATAAAACCAAAAAAATAACAAAAAAACTATCGTTTTGTTGTTATAAAGCCAAATACATTGATATACATCCATATGTTGCGTGTTTATGTCTGTAATTTCTAATTTATTAACAATAAATTGAAATTATAGTCACATTATTTCCGATAAGAACCAAATTGCTCGCACAAAGATAACATTTGCTTTAAAAATTGGTTAATTATGGGTTCTTTGATCACGTATTTGTTTCTGAGACATGATTAGAGCATATCTGAAATTGCTAATATAGGCCAGGAAAATAAGCTGGAAAATGACCATTTCACGACTTTTTGTTTCGGCAAACTGAATTTTTCACTATAGATGTATTATTAGATATTATGTACAATAACATATCAGTTTCCACAGTCATGGAAATGGGGGAAGATTGTTTACAGGGTGGTTAATTGTATAATTTTTACGTAAATTCACGTTATTCGCTTATAACTTTTTTCCGTTCATTTCCACGAGAAAACAGTAAGGTACTATTTTTCGTCTTCAAAAGACCTACAAAACTAGCCCTCGAGCGTCAAAAAATATTGATAACGTCAAAAGTTATAAACAGAAGAAGTTTATTTGTCTTTTGAATTAAACATTTATAAACTGCGTTATTATTACCAGAACGTTTTGGCATATCGCATCCTCCCATTCCTTATCACTGTCTAATAACTCACACGAAATCTGGAATCGGTAAGTTGAATAGTTTACAAGTTATGGCTTTATATAACAGCTATATTAACTGAATTATTCGTTCTCATAATAATTATGTTTCCAATTTCAATCTCGGTGAATAATCGGTCATGATCGTAAAATTTGTGTGTATCGACTATTACGTCTCTTCTAGTTGGATGAGGATAGTACAGTATAGACACATGTTTTGTGGGGTACATGATCGTACCGCGTTGTCTGAACTGGAAAGTTACGTAAGTTTTTTTGTATCTCTTAATTTATAACGAGAAACAACCCCCTTAATTGTTCCTGATTTATTTACACCCTACATTAGCTGCGTAATAAACATCTCTTTTAGTCGTACGAGGTACAATGAACACCGTTCACGGACGATATCCTAAATCAAATTTAACCCCATCACAAATGCAAATTGCCGCTGTTTTGTTAAACGATGGCGCCGAAAATAAGGGAACTACCCGGTATTGATGTCCATAATGAATAAATTATAGTCGGAAATCAAACAGCGTGTCACCCCCTATCGAAATGTGCGAGGACAATGTCGACGCAAGTCTGGGGAAGCCGGAATATTATTAGTGACATAGTCAATATAGAGACAAGCTGTAGAATTAAGCAAATCCAACAAGTGATAAGAAATTAGGTAGATTTTAAACGTCACTATTGAGTTATTGATTTATTAATCATGTTTAAAATGTCAATAGTAAGACTAACAATATAATTAAATCCTTCCTCTATGGTTTAGGGACTTTTAGTTGATAGTACCAATCGTGCACTGTTGGTTGCCTATGCTCTACGGTCACGCGATTTGTAATAACTTATGAGAGCTCTGCATTTATATTTCGTTTACAGGAACTTTTCTTATAATGAGGCATTCTGTAGTCAAAGCCCTGTTTCAGAAGCCTGACTTATTAACGTTAACCGAACAGTTTCGGCAATAATGAATTGTGGCCCCAAATTGTGACTGATTTATTAGCTGTGTAACCGTTACAAGCTCCCTAAAGTGGAAGAAGGAGTAGTGCTTGATTAGAAGGGAAATTTGCTGCACCAATCTACAGGGAATACAACATGGGGGTAATGAAATTATCCCAAGGCCTCTGAAAGTTTAATACGTGAACACGATCGTGTAATGGATATTCAGAGTGACTGCCACCAACGTCATATAAGTATTGATTAGACCCAGAAAAAAACAATGTAGTGTCTGCCAAACAATAATTTATTCTACAGTTACGGCACCATAAAAAATTGTGTCTATTGGCGCGACATAATAGATAAAGGTTGTACAAAAAGATAAACAAAAATGTAAAAATCGATAAACCAAATCGTCTGCAAAGTATTAAAATAACACCGAAAGAAGTCAAACGAATCTTTTGCGCTCAAACTGAACACCGGCCTCGAAAAAATATAACCCGAGTATAATTTCGTTTATTTCGATTTTCAAAAAAAAATGAACTCAATTATCATGTCGATACACTTTGACGATAATGATACTTCTGTCTCTATAAATGTCAATCATTACCTCGTATATTATTTATGAAGACAGATATCTAATTTCCGTACATTACCTTTTTGTATACGTATCACGATTAAACTCATAATTATTTACTTATAAGAATCGATAGAACAATAAAATATAATGATTCATTTATTGGAACCAATAATGACATTAACCATAGTCTACTGCCCAGAAAAAATGGATTTATGTTTTTGTCGACATGAAATATGGTATTAGTTTTTCATAAAACGTATGTCTCTTATGTATTTATAGGCTATTGATTATAGGATTTTAAAAGGAACATGACGCTCAAGATATTTTTTGTTACATGAATCGTTCAAATGGTCATTTTAGATGAAAAAACCGTGTGATATTAAATTAGAGGGTATTGGAGATATGGGTGAAAATGCACCCCTTTCAGTTTTTTAATTGTAGCTCGAAAACGAAGCAAAATTTCGCTATAGTTAATAGGAAAAATTTTGTAGAGAATTGAATTTCCCATCGAAATGGCTTATTTAAAAAAATTAAATTTAAATTTTATGCAAAAAAATCGTTAATAAACAATTTTAAAAAAAGGAAAAAATATTTAATTTTTTTTACTTTTTTGACTATGAAAATCTTTATTTATTTTTAACAAATAAAACTTTCGAAATAGTTTTTTATTAAATAAAGAACCAATTTGTTGTAAAAATAATCATTATTATATTAAAAATGACGAAAATCTAAAATATATTTAAGTTTGACCAAGTCAATATTAGTCCAAAACCCTTTGAAAATGCATCATTTTGTAGGGAATCTCATCTAGTTTTTTTGTACAGCAATTTTCTTTGCCTACTTCTACTAAAAAAAAAATTAGTTAAAAAAGTAAAAAAAAATTAAAAAATCTTTTTTGCTTTTTATAAAAACCGTTTATTAACGATTTTTTGCATAAATTTTTTTTTTTAAATTTTTATTTCGATGGGAAATTAAATTCTCTACCAAATTTTTCCTATAAAAAAAAAATGACAAAAAAGTAAAAAAATCAAAAAACTTATTTTTTGCTATTTTAAAAATCGTTTATTAACGATTTTTCGCATAAAATTTTCCTTTTAAATAAGCCATTTCGATAGGAAATTCTATTCTTTAAATAATTTTTCCCATGAACTATACCGAAATTTTTCTTCGTTTTCGTGCTATATTTAAAAAACTGCAAAAGTGCATTTTCACCCCTATCTTGAATTTCAACCATCTAATTTAATAGCAGTTCGCGATTTATTTCATCTAAAATTACCCTTTGAACGATTCATACAATAAAATTGCTTGAACGTCATCATAGTTCCTTTTAACCCTGTTTTAGCTGGATATAATCAACAGCCTATTATATCGAGGCAGGAAATAAATCAAGCTCAAACATCGATATATTGCAAATTTCAATACTTGTTCCTTTGCAAATACTCAATGACACATTACCGCTCATCAAAACTGACTTATGATTAATGATTTAATAAAAGAATAAGAAAAACAAAGATACGTTTTCCCATGCGTGACTTCAAATCGATGAAAGATGTATTATTAACTTTAAATCAATCATCAAATTGATTTATAATATCATGTATTTCCGGTATCGAAATTATAGAGTATAACAGCTAGAAAACAGGCTTGGCTCCTTTCTATTGTGCCATTATCGAGTCGATTGTTTACATTAACAGTAGATGGATGACTGGCGCTTAGATTTACTGCTATTTTATGGTTCGTCGCTTATTAGATTTTGTTGGCAGTTAATCTACGCTATTTGTTGATTAACATTCAATTAGGTTTATTTCTTTCGATTTAAGTGCACTGTCTTAGTTTCTTTCACAAACTTCAATAGAGTATGAAATTAGTTAATAATTGTTAGTTAACTTTGACTGAAAATTTGAACAACAATACTAAGACGTTGTCGGTTATACCCATTTCGGGAGTATCCAGAAAGGCGGTGCCTTTAAGAATCGTGCTTTAACAGTTTCTCTCTTGAATTAAATAAGAAATTTACAAATGACGGCAGCCGTTCCCAATTTTTAACAGCGGCTTCCTTTCAAGTAGAACCGCTCCATAAAATCGCTTCCAATCAGTACTCTCCGAACGAATTAGCTGATGTGCATTTAGTTTACTGCAAATGCAGTTGCAATTTCCTGGCATCGGCAAGGAGGCGTACAGGAAAATATCACAATCGCCCAGCTCGTAGGTTTCGTTTAATCGGACAAATTATCCTGCGGTCTCAGGGTTCTAACTCAAGTCGTTTGGAGGCGACGGCTGTTCCGACATTCCTTTTTTTTTGCTTTGGGAATTCTGCTACAAGGAGAAGGTTGATTAATTAAAATTATGTTTTCTCTAACGGCTTACGCAGTGGGTTTTGGACTTCCGCCATAATATTAGCACCTCATTTTCCCTGGTATAATTTTTTATAAAGAGATTTATCTAATTAAAGAAGTGGAATATTTCGACAGATTTGCCCTAGTCTAACCGCACCAACGCCATCTAATAGTTACTAGAGCCAGTTCTTTTGTAAATCAGTGACATCAATATAGAGAGGAATCTGCGGAAAGCCCTTGAAAATGTATGTGGAAGAAATGCTAGATTATTCTAAGAATATTTTGTCATACATATACACTTAATCTACAAGAACTGTTGAAAGTGACCTCTAGCTAGGTTGCGAGGATTCAATCCTCCCCTCATTGAGTGCCGAACTCTTTCAAAAACACTAGGGTCGTTCCTTATTGAGTTACACCCAACAATTATCCGATTTCTTAAATCTTCCAAATTTTCTACTGAATTGGTATAAACTAACGATTTTAGATAGCCTTATAGGAAATAATCCAGGGGGTTTAAGTCCGGGGATCGAGCAGGCCATAAGTGAGGTCCACCTCGACCAATCCAGCGATCTCCGTAAAAAACGAGCAACCACTAAAATCCGCTAGTGCTGGCTCATGTGTAAACCACATTGCATTTCTTATTGCCACTGGTACTCCTCCAGAAACTGAGGTAGCGTTGTATGTGGTATGGGTATAACAAACAGTCCCAATACTTAACATTCAAAGTATTTGTAGTTTTTCGAGTAGAATAGTATCATATTCAGCGCATTCTCTTCCACTTCTACCATTCCTAGTGTTATTGGCCTTCCTGGCCACATTTTAGGTTAGATATAACACCAAACAGTACTACAACAGTCACACATTTTCCAACCTAATTCCCACAAAATAAAGCCCAAATTCGGGAATGCAGAGAGCACACGGACAAATATAGAAACCTAATTACATCTATGTACACACGGGCCGACTGAGCGGGAGAGATACCCGAAAGCACATCAAATATTAAAATAATAATAACGGCGGGCTGTTTGCTATTTACAAGAGTATACATAAACCTACGTCAATATCGTTATTTTTTACGCCGCCTTTCGGGGCCGAGTCATCGTTGCCCGGCCCAGGGGAAATCCGCGCTTTATGAATTTACTTAAGATTGCAAAGTTCGAGTCGAGCCGGGCAGGTTTATTCTCGGTTGTGTTTCCGCAACGGGGTTGTTTGGAATATGCCCTGTCCCCGTTTAGTATTGCCGCTGCACACGAATCTCGGAATTACATACGGTCATAGCGATTCCCGCGAAAGCTCGCCACCGTTTGCACAACTGAATATTTTAAAGTCTGATTTAATTAAGGTTGGGGGTTTGTTTGGCGGGCAGTAATTCGTAGTGAGCGTTTGCTTTCCTCGACAAAAATTAAAGAAATAAACATTAACAAACATATACTACGCTTACAAGTAATTATTATTCTATTCCATAACGGCACCAAGAGTAGGTTAGCTATACAAGTTAGAAAAAGCTCTCCTTGGACAAGCTCGAGGTATTGGGCGTTTGACAAAACGACCTTCTCAAAAAATTACTCAGCTATTGTGGAGAAAGAAGTTTCTCCTACTATCTGTAGATGGATCAGTGTGGGGAATTGTTGCAAGGGGATGCCTGCAGAGAGTGTTTTATCACCACTGCTATCGAACCTGGTTCTAGACAGTCTCCTATGCTACGTCAACTGGGAAATCGGCATCTATCGCTTATGCAGATGACCCCACTATGCTGATTAGTGGAAGGGATCCTTTGCCAAGGAATGCAAACAACCCTAAGAACTGTTGAAAAGTGGCGTGAGGACCATGCTCTGTCAGTCAACCCCAGGAGACGGAGATGATTCTCTTCACCAGGAAGAGGAAACTAGGGCCGATAAAAGCACCTACTCTCCTAAACACCACGCTAAGCTTTGCGTCGGATGTGAAATACCTGGGAGTCACAGTCGAAGCAAAGCTAAGGCTATTGAAAAAGGTTAAGAAATACGACGGAACTTGAAAAAAATAACAACTTATAAATGCCTCTAAAATATGTTGGGTCGACATATCTCTATCATGTATTCTCGATCGCACTTAATGACGTCAAGAATTAGCGTGGCAGAAAATACCCGAATAAATAATTTCTTTCGCGCCCCAAAACTTAAAATTTCGTTATTAATTAACAATATCTAAGATATTTATAATATTTATAACAGATTATAGATAAATTAATTCTAGACATTAAAAAAAAATATATGTTGTCCATTATATTAAATTATTCTCATAATTTCGATTAAGGCATTTGTTCGTATACCAGAAAATCTTCCTCCTAATTAAGCTACTTCCTGGTTGTTTTTCAGAGACCGGGGCTTATCTGCGACGCTCGCAGAGCCGTGATTTAACATAAGCAAGTAATTTAGCCAGCGCCGGTCTTTCGGGAACTGGAACATATGAACATGTACTTGTTATCGCTTTCCTCGAGATTGGCAAAGCAGCTGCGCCGCGGCGTGAAAAACGGCAGTCATAAGCCGTCTCTTTATCTGCACTGGAAGGGGGAAGGGGGGCGACACACAAGAAGGAGCGTTCGCGTCTCTGTTCGCCATAAAAATTATATTTCACAGAGGGAGAGCGGGGTGTTCACTTTAATTTTAACAACCACTTCGGCCATACAGGGTGTTCATTTAAGTGCGTCGACAAAGTTTAAGGAACGATTACGCAAGTCCAAACTCAAGAGAGCCAGATATCATTTCCGAAGGAATTCGGAACACGATTCTGTAGTAAAAATTGATGAGTTCATAATAAATTTCGGAAAAATGTGAAATTTTTGGGTAAAACTAGTCCAAACATAGGTTAAAACTAATTTTTTCCGAAATTGTGTCCAAATATATCATTTTGAGGCGCTAAACACGATGTCATTAGAGCTTTTTTACATACCTGAAAATTAAAAAAGTAATTACTACTAATTTATTAATATCACCTTTAATATGTTCACATGTCGTCAACAAAGAAATATTATATTAAAGAATCAGTGTAATCAGTGTCGTATACAGTAATTTTGCTTTACCATTAAATTTGTTAATTATAATCAAATTTCAATTGTTTTCAAAATATCTAATATACCAAATCCTACATATATAGGTTTATTAAATGTAATGTTTAATCGTTTCATTTCAATTATAACCATATCTTTATCAAAAATTGTACAACTGAGAAAATTTGGCTTTAAAATATAATGGTTTGCATCTTATCTACCTGATCATCTAGTGACTACCTTTACGTCTTTATGTTTTCTAATGTTTTCCATGGTTTTTCCAAAATCAGCATTTTTCATCAATTTATAGAAATTTTGACCCACATTTGGGACAGTTTTCACCTAAATAGTGAATTTTCTGATAAATATAGAGGTCATGGGTACATTTTTATACTACCAAAATTATATATTTGGACAAAATTTAGGAAAAAATCGGTTTTGACCCTTATTTGAACTAGTTTGAATCACTTTTTATTTGTTTTAAGCCGACAAGATTTACGTGGGTATACATGTCGATATACACAAACCCTTTTTGTGCACATAAACATTAAACAACCTCCTTTCACTTGGGTTTTCAAAATTGCCACTAATAATGTCACTCAGCTATGTCGCAACACAGCAAAAGGAATCACGGCGCACATAATATGAGTGTATCATGCGAAACAATCCTAAACGTTTAATAAACCTTATTACTCCTGGGAGCACTAAATACATTTATCAGACACAATGCAATTTGTGCTTGATCGTGTTTGCCGGAACAGTCGGAATAGTACAAGACTACATCGCAATTCCGGTAGAAAATAAACCAGGACCTATGGCAAAATATGCCGCATTACTCATAACTGATGGGATGCTAACAATTACATGTGCATAACAAACGTATTAATACTATTCCAACGCTTACTACCATCCTCACGTAGTTATTAAAAAAATATTGTGTTTTTGGTCAATAAACGATTCTCCCAAATATTATCCAAATCGTCTATGTTATACAGGGTATCTTATAATTAATAGCGCACATCGTGTACTTACAGCAGTTTCCATTTGCCCTATTATGATACATCCTGTATAAAAAGTGGAAGTAAAAAAAAGAAAAATTATAGAGGTAAGATTGAAGTTAGGAAAGAACATTGTGGCATAAAAACTACCGAGCTATACCCTCATCCAAAGCATAGTCAGTCGTCCAATTAAAAGAAAAACAGTTATTGTCTATAGGTCGCTATCAAGATGGGGCTTTCTAAAAGTCCCCGTTCACATTGGCGAACTTCTTTTATTTCCGGCCCTCCTTCCTTTGGGATATTTTACCGCGACATATCCAACACCGTCTTGTGTAAGGGATATAAAATAAATAAAGAACAAGTCTGGCTATAAAACTCAATTAACTCTGAGAACACAAGAAAGTCCTGTTTTTGGTCTAACCCCGGCTGAGATTATATTCCTTAGACGCCGCTAATACTTGTCATTGTTAGCTTTTTTCAGAAGGAGACACACGGGTATTTTGTCCTTTATGTGTACCTTACACATATAGGGTTCAGTGATGTAATTTAAGTGGAGAAGTTTTCTTTGACGTCAGTGTAATTCTTCTTGCGAAGAGGATCTATCACAAAAACCATATATTAATTATCATTCCTAGAGTGGATTAATCCGCCATGTAAGCAAACATTTTGGTGTAACCCTATATATTAATACAATGAAAAAATCTGGAATAGATACTGCTTTGTTATTGTTCCTTTGAGGCTTTCAAGAAAATATTATTAAAGTAGCAAAACGTACAAAAAGAACGAAAAAATCCTAATGAGAAGATTATTATGTCCAAACACTGTGGAATCTTGAAATTATTGGCCTCGATATAAAAGAAGCCAAGTTAAAGAAGTATATTCCTTTCACCTGAAAGTAAAGCCAGTTACAACCGTGGAATGTTACTATACATTTATATTTTACGTACTCTGTTTCAATTAAATCTCAACCATGAACCACTTTTTTAAACTTGGAGTTATTTTCTTAAGACAAGGGTAAGTGATCGATTGCAATTCCATGACAGACGTATCTGATATAATTTAATTAAACCTAACTTCAACGACAAGCTTTGGTTTGATTGAAGCCCTTAAGAAGTATTTCACGATAACTAACCCGTATTTAATTTTAATTAATCTGCATTAATATAGACGTCCTTGTGACGAGTAATAATTTGGAATGCTGCTGCTTTTTTAAAACAACTTTTGTTTGAACATTTTTTTCGTATCTCCAATAATAACATGTCGTGCTAATGAACCGAAAGTGTGTATATTGGCGGTAATTGGTCCCTAGTATCAAAACAAAACTTGTTCGTTAAGCAGCTAACACCTATAATCTGTTTAATAGGGGCTTACGTATACGTATTCCTTAACTTTGCACCAATAATCCAGGGGTTTACAGCCACGAACTACTTGATGAATATCGTAGCTTACTAAAGATACTTGCCGCTTTTTAGAGGTGTAACCGACTCGCCTACGTAATTAATTATTCAATTTTGATTAATCTCTTAAGGCATTTCGGGGGAGGTGCTTAAGTAGGGCGAAATACTCGGAGGGGCCTTAATTTGGATTTTAAAGGGAACGAAATGATTTTGGTTTAACGACTATATCGATCGGAAAATGGCATTTCAGTTACAAAAGCGACTACTGAAGTAAGTACATTTTTGGGGTATACCGACATTGTTAGCAGTTTTCCAACGTTTTTAATGGTTGGCTTTCCAAACATTAGTACAACCACCTCAAAAACTTGCCAAAACGTTTAATGTCATATTCTCCGTTTACAACGAAATAATTAACAATGGCAGAAATATTGCAGTTAATTTACCATTATTTGCCCGTATTTCGCGGAGACCGAATTAATTTAAAAGTAATGAAATAAATCCGTACGACATTGAAAAACAGGGTACAATAACAAAAGTGTAACGCACCTGGAATAAATTAAAATATTTTAAAATGTAATTTTCCCGAACCTGTTTTACTGCTCGGCAAATCCACGCGAATAACGAAAACATACATTTTTTTATTTGATGTAGTTAATTATTTTAATTATATATGTATAACGAGCTTTAGAACGTGCCTTAACTTCCGTAACAAATTGCGACACTAATTACTGCCGTTGTAAAAATGTGTGTGTTTTTACGTGTGCGCATATTTCACTACCAGATTCTGGAGAGAAACAGTAATTTTAAGAACAGATTTCGAAACACCGCTTCGCCTATCGGAGTACTAATTATTTCACTCTTGATACTCTGGAATTTTTAACCGTTCCACTAAGATTTAGCGATAGTACCAATCGTGCAATGTTGGTTGTCTAAGCTCGACAGTCGCGTGGTTTGTGATCATTTACGAAAGCTGGCAATCCCCTTTTTTCTTAGCAGATATAAAATGTGACTAAATAAGACAAATGCGATATGTTTCACAACTATGTATGTAAATAATGTATAGTAAATATACAATATGCGTCAGAAAGTCCTTCAATTTATAAACGTAGTACTTCCATTAATAACGATTCATGTGTACCACTCCAAAATCAGGCTTGTCCCGAGAGTAGTAATTTGGAGAAAATTGAAAGACGAATCCGAAAATATCATGGTTGTTACCGTAAAGCAGTGGCGTACTATTTTATTTAGAAAAATATGCCACCGATACCCTGCATGTCCCTCCGCCACTGGAGCATGTAAATTTTAGGAAAAGCTCTCATATTTTGGACAATGTTTACATAAATACATGTGCCCAATTTCAAATTATTTCAGGAGCTATTTAAAAATATTAAAAATATTTTTTGAAATTCAACACCCTGTATCTTTTTCTAGATAAAAACTTTATAGGAAAGACTCCCCGTAAAATTCACCAAAAAATACGAGGTTTCATTTTTGGTCATCATTTGTGAATCACCCTGTATAACTGTATGCTACAATAATTATATATGCTTCCAGAAACTTATTATTCGCAATGATTAAAAAACTGTTTGCAACAGTACAAAACTGTTTGTATATATGTATACTTGAACCCAAAATGTTTTTCAAGCAATTTCAGTCAACAGCCTTTGGCAAATCGTCCTTTATTGAAAAATAACGTAATAAAACTGGAGATTATACCTTCTTGTAAAACTGTAAGAAGTTTGAGATTGATCGATGTAGTCGGTGGACACTTATTTGAAACTGATACGTTTTAAAATGATGTATGAGCTGAGTCGCTATCTAGAGCGGTACTTATTAAAAAATTGTTGTTTATAACTGTTTAGTATTGTCAGATACAGCAGTGTCGACAGACGTTCGTTAACACTTTATTATACAGGGTGTGGCTTGTAATCTATAAAAATTAAACTACAGCTTCCTGATGATATTTGTAACAGAAAAGTCTTATACGAAAAAGTTCCATCTTCGCGTTTTTTTTTTGTAAATTAAAGTTTACTTATTCGACAAAAGTGAAGGTCGACCCTTTGTTATTTATTAAAAACTTTGAAAATGTTTTTATGCGACCCGATTGAATTGATTATCCACTTAATTATTAAATATTAAGCATCATCCATAGACCCATCAGTGTTAAAAAGGGAAAGATTCCAGACAAAAGTTTATTTTATAATTCCACGATAGTGGTGACTTTCCTGCTTATGTATGTGTAACAGATGAGGCGACATTTACCCGTGATGAAGTGAATTTCCATAATTTGCAAATATGGCCGATGAAAATCCTCACGCGATTAGGGAGACTCATTTTCAACCTCGGTTCTTGGTAAATGTTTGAGCTGGCATAATAGGCGATGTACTTTTGGGTTCCTGTTTTTTAGAAGGACGACTAAATGGACCAACATATGCTGACTTTTTGGAGAACCGGTTGTTTTGTTTTATCGTGAAGATGGGGCTCCTCCACACAGTACTCGAGAAGTAACGACATTTTTGAATGAAATGTTTTCTCAACGATGGATTGGGCGCTTTGGTCCTGTGCCGTGGCCACCTCGATCACCCGATCTAACTCCAATGGACTCTTATTTCTTTTCTTCTTAGTTTACACTTTTGCATTGAAAAATTCCCCAAAAATTAGGAAGTATCTTTCTTCCAGAGAAAATATTTTGATCCATAATTGAACTTTAATTTACGAAAAAAAAAACGCAAAAATAGAACTGTTTCGTATAAGACTTTTCTATTACAAATATCGTTAGGAGGTTGTAGTTTATTTTTTATAGATTATACACGCCACACTCTGTATGCATTAAAATAAATTATATGTTGTGTAATTTTAATATAAAACCAAACACAGAATTTTTTAATTAATTTGTTCGTTTGTTTTGAAGTTTGTTTCATATTTACTTTGTGGGTTTAAATCTTTATGAAAATTTCTAATTATATTAATGCAGAGGACCTAATTTATAATCCTATGAAAAAATTTCAACATAATGAAAATTTAGGTACGTAGTTTTTATTTTTAAAATATATAAAATAGGTTTTAATTTTCCTTAATATTTTTTTTGGATTTTAATTGATATTTATGGAGAAGGCGAGTAAAGATTACTAAATTTTTCATTACAGGTCTTGAATTTTTTCCTTAATAATTATATATTTTAGCAATTTAGTCCCTAATATTATACAATTTAAGCATTTAATATATTTTCTTCCTCGCAGTACAGTTGAAAATAAATCGGAGATTCCTCACATCTATTAAGCAATAATTTAATGAAAAACGTCTCGACACCCACTTACATTTCAATTTAATTCGTCCCCTTTGTAGCAGAATGTAATAAAAAGTTAAATTAAAATCATGTTACTTATCTTTTACTTGTAACATTAACCCTCCATCAAAATACAGGGTTAATCTTAAACTGAGTGCATGTAATTAATATTTTTCTGTGAAAACATAGGAATCAAACATCAAAACTATGGATTATCTTCATAAAAATGTTTATAGTCCTTCTATGCACAGGATTATTCGAATAACATTACCTTTCCATTTAGGAAAACATGGCAAAAAGTCGTAGTTTGTTTTATTGCAGAACATGAGTTAGCTTTACCGAATCTGAATGTTTATTAATAAGGGGAAATTTACGAAGATTTACTAGATTTGTTTGAACCTCTGAAAAGCTCCACGATTTAAACACAGTTTGATACAAAGCGATATTAGTCTGCGAATTATTTTGTGTATACAAGAATCTGTGCTGAAAAAAAAAATAAAACAACAAATTTCGTTTGAACAGTTGTTTTGAACAGCTTTCATCTATTAAAAGGTCTTTTACCAATATGATTGTTACATCTGTACGGTAGCACCCCCGATGGCAAAATAAATAACCAATCGCCGATTCCTCTCCAGCCAAACCGTGTTCGAGACGTTGATGTGCATTTTGCGCCCAAGTCGGCAAGGAAGCAGAAAAAAGGCGGCGTTTTAACGCTGTTAGGAATAACAAACGGTAATACGATTTATTTCGGCCAGCCACTAAGCTGCAAAGGAAAACGGATTGAGGAAAGAAACACTGGACATTTTATTATATTGTCGGATATCTTCGCCGTTATGACCTATCGGAAGACATCGGTAAACCAACTGACTGGATGGGGATGGGGGGAATTGGAAGAAATAGATTTATTTTTGCTGACGAGGGACAGTCGAGCAGCTAGCATTTATTAGTACGTCTTTCAATTTAATCTGACTGTGTTATTAAAGTATACAGTCTCACATAGCAAGCTAGAAAGTTTATGTAAATATTTTTGCACTTTAAAACATAACTTCTACGCCTATGACATTTTTGAAAGTATCTATAGATATCTGTTAAAAAAAATAGCAGTCTTGTTACGACTTACGAGTAAATTTACTTGCCTTTTACAATATCTGGCTTTATACTGTACTTCTTCAGTATGACTTCTAATAATAAACTCACAATAGATTGTCTAAGACTGAAACAGTCATCAGTGATCCAGAAGGAGTCAAATTTCTTAGATTTCACATTAAATTGCATATTAATTATTATAACTTTCCACCAATCGTGTCTATAGTATACTAACCGCATCCAACTAGAAGAAGCGTAATAGCCGATGCACAGCGGACTGTCTACAATTGTAACCGATTATGCACCGAGAGGTGACGATCACTTAACCATTAAAAGACGCGTTTTATACGTTAAAAACCATTTCTTTCAGTGTATTGGCTTTATAGTTTCTATCTGAATACCCCTGGTAGCTACTATGTCCTAAATACAGATTAATATCCTTTCATACCTACACCTTATCATATCCAAGTGCATCATATGCAAGGCAAAACCGGCTATTTACCATATAGAATGCTGGCAAATGTCCTATTTATGCGGACATGATTTGATGTCATACGCTGCCGACGCCGAATCGATATTTCCGTTTATGTTCCCAGCATTTCAACATCTTTGGGGACAACGACAAAAACAAATAAGATATCGATTAAATTGGACCTGACCAACTGTAGTATATTCAGTTATGGGGCAGTACTGGACTGGTTAGGTTTTTTTCGAGCAACTTTTGTGTTGCATTTGAGGCAAATAATTGGAAGTTTACATAGTAGCGCTTAAGCGTTAGTAGTTATTGAAATTTGCATCATTAACCGCATTAAAGGTTTCGACGCTACATCACCTGTAAACTTTATAAGGCAATAACGTTTATGATTCAGGGACAGTAGTGTGTGTCGTTGCATTACAAGCGCTAATCACCTAATCAACCCTCATCATCGAGAAGACCATAACTGGTGAGTGTAACTGTCAAGTTTAACATTGTTGCACGTATATTTAATAATAATCAAAGCGTATACACGAAAATACACGAGCTGACCAAGCTAATTGAAAACTAAATCCACGTTTCCTCTTCAACACACACCACTGTTAGAGTACTTAGGTATTTTCGTTTTACGAAAGTTATCAGAAGTGGGATATGGATTCCGGTCAGAGTTTATCGAAGCTTTTGCAAAGTGAAGTTTTTTAATATACCGGCCCATGAAACGTTCCAATTTGACTGTTAATTACCGTCGCAACTTAAAGGCCGTAGCTGAATTTAGCTTTGCTCATTACCGGGATTCGTTGCGAATTTCGAAAAGTTCCATTTGGAGTTAATGAATGTAGAGCGCGGTGTTTATTATGTTTCTAGCGACATAGGTTGATTGGACGCATTTGAAATTAGTTTGTAAGCCTTTATATTCAATAAAATAAGTAAAAGGTGCTTAAATACTTGAAATTTTAAATTGTTAGTCCGTTGGTTTCGGTTGTAGATTTAAGAAATTGTTTACCGAGGCAAAGATTTGCATGAAATATATGTGTATACAATTTTTATGTATTATATTCATCGGAAAATATTTTTATCATGCTTGAAAAATTGATAAAAGTCCTTATTACCGACATAAAAGTTATTTTCAATAAGAAAGCACACAGCTATTTTTTATAAAGGGCCTTTATAGTCACGTAAAGCCTTTTCACGACATTTTTACAATAATAAAACGCTTGATATCTCATTCCCTTTAGGCAGCTTTTGTAATAATATTGTCGATCACTGCGGATTTGAAAATTTAGCCTGTACCTATTTAGAAATACAAGATCGTAAGTAACAATGTACACCCAAGAAATAATTACAAAGTAAGTAGTTTTCTATTAATTAAAATAATTGAAATACTAAAAAATATGATTTTAGCATAACATGGAGCTGATTCTATAAAATGGCGAATGCGCTGGGAAATTACTGTCTCGTAATTTTTCTTTGTTTTTTCTTACAGTGATTTAATTGCTCTGAAACTGTTTACTTTTCAGTGTGTAAATGTAACAAAATCTGCATGTAGACATCGGAAATACACAATGCTACTGACTACCATAAAAACACGTGACATACACTCGGCCAAGCAAAACGTGAAACTCGGCTAACGTCCCTCGGCAAAAAAAACTGGATTGTTGGACGACAAGACAGGCATTATCGAATAAATTGATCGATGCGAAGCTTCAGAGACAAATATCGTTTGACTTTTTTAACAACCAATTTTTGATATTTGAATTAACTGTAACTGATTTTAACGAGCACACTTATTACTTAGAACGTTTTTTTAATTCCTTGTGTGTTCTCTTAAAATATAATAAAACCTGTTAGATTACACAGGCCGACAAAATTTCAAAAAAAAAAAAAATTCCAGAGATCAGACACTACGCTTCCGAAGGCATTTGGCGCGCTGAATCCGAATCTGGCCTCAGAATTGATCCATCACCCTAGGTTTCCGAGATATTCTAATCTAAAAGTGCAAAAAACACGTACTTTTGCTATATTCAAGGTTATGTAACTTGGCGAAAAAAATTTTTTTCTTAAAACTGAAAACATCATTGGAAACGACTATCTTTCCCCTTCAAAACGCATTTTTTTATTTGGAAAAAGCTCTATTTTTCGCGGAGATATCGTCAATTTAAGATAACCAGTATGGCTATATTATTACATCATGGCTAACCCCATAACACTGAGCGCTGCTAGCCCTAATTGTTAGGAACGTTAACCCCAAGCCCTATAACCCCACAACACTAAGCGGAGCGAGCGCCCTCATCGTCAGGAAGGTTAACTTCAAGCCCTATAACCCAATAACACTAAGCGCTGCGAGCCCTAATCGTCAGGAAGGTTAACCCCAAGCCCTATATGTCTGGAAGGTTAATCCCAAGCCCTATAACCCCACAACACTAAGCGCTGTGAGCCCTAATCGTCAGGAAGGTTAACTTCAAGCCCTATTACCCAATAACCCATAATACCCATTAATTGTGTTATAGGTCGAGCCATGGTTTAATAAGGTAGCTATACTGATCATCTTTAATCGACGATATCTCCGCGAAAAATAAAGCTTTTTACAAATAAAAAAATGCGTTTTGAAGGGGAAAGATAGTAGTTTCCAATGATATTTTCAGTTTTGAGAAAAAAAATTTTTTTCGCCAAGTTACATAACCTTGAAAATAGCAAAAATACGTGTTTTTTGCACTTTTAGGTTAGAATATCTCGGAAACCTAGGGTGATGGATCAATTCTGAGGCCAGATTCGGATTCAGCGCGCCAAATGCCTTCGGAAACGTAGTGTCTGATCTCTGGAATTTTTTCCTTGTTGGCCTGTGTTATTGACGTGCTTTGTATTCATCAATTTAAGCTTTTGCTGTTCGGGTTATTGGAGCTTCCGATCAACTTGTGAATTAATTAAACCAGTCGCGTTTAAATTATTGAATAATTTTAATTAATGTGCCGTTATTACAATATTGAAATTAAACAGATGAGCTCGGATCTAATTAATTTGGTTGTATTATTAATTCCCATGCTTAAGATAATTAAAACAGTGTAAAAATAAATTAAAAAATTGTGTTCTTTTCTATAAATGTGCTTTCTTAAATACGCCTGGAAAAGCCATTGGCAACGCTTTATGTCGACTATAAAATGAAGAAATATGCCCGAATTAAAAATGAATTAATCACTTTTTCTCGAATATCTCGCGAATTGGTGGTCTGACTTCAATTTTGGGCGTATTATACATAGCGTGACACTATAAACGCGCGCAATGATGATAAACGTAAACAATTAGTATTCTTTCAACCCGCCGTATTGCCAGGCCGCTCAGATATAACCGGATCAAGCGATTACACCCAGGCGTAGGTAAATTTTATTGGACAGCTCGATCTGATTTGGAGAATCCAATCCGAATATAAAACTAAGCACAAATCTCAGAATTAAACAAAATTTCAATATCGGGTTTCATGCCGAATCGAAACTTAAGTCATGTTTACATTTATTTCCGGGATTGAAAATCCGGCGAGCTTTTTAAATGTATAAGGCCCAGATTATGGTAATCCGGAACGGATGGGTGCCTAGCGACCGTCATCCTCATTTTTTTTTTTGGATCTTTGAAATTTATGTATTTTAATATCGTCCCTGAGAACTTTTCTTCGTTAATAAACATTGCTCTCTTGAACGGGGGGGAAAATTAATATTTATTACCCGGCAAAACGTTTCTTTTCCATTAATGGTCCAAATTTACGCGGACTATAAAAGGCAGTACCGAAATTCAGATAAATGATGCTTCTGCAAAGTTCCTTTACATACAGAGTGGCTCCTCAGTATGCATGACGGTGTGACAAGTATCAGAACAACATGAAGCAGCAACGAAATTAAGACGCGGATGATACGCACGAAATAAAAGCAATTACTGTACGATCCTGTATGAAAGTGCGTTTCAACCGCCTTTTTGTGCTTCAAGAAATACGAGATTTCACACTGAGATTGTTTAGTGAAGACGTTTCTTACACTGAGGCCCCCTGAACAAACGGCGCGTTAGCGTTCTTTTTTTTTTACAGCTCGCAAGCTATTTCACGGGGTATAGTCCGTGTGATTGGACACAGAAGGCTGCGGAGCAAGTAGCTTGCGACGTTCCTCCGTCGTTATATCAACAATTCATCATTCCGGGGTACATAAAACTGCTATCCGCCCGGATCATCGCGTAATTATTGATGACGACTGAAAATCTGTCTTCCGCCGGAACAGACTACCTGCCCTCCTTTACTGCTTCCGCAACGCTCAACTTGTAACAACATGTTTCCTTTAATTTCCCCATGGGAAGCGCTCAATTTATTTACCTTGGAAAACTTTCCGACTGTTAAAATCATCGGTAACAGCTCAGTTATTCCGTTGCGTTATTTATTATTCAAGAGCAGGCGAGGGGATGAGTTTATTTCTTCGCGGTGGCGGGAGAATTTTTCGACGCGAAAGAGTTCATCGAGTGTAAGGGTCTGAACGTAAAAAAAACTAAGTTATTTACAAGTATTTTACAGAAAGGTTTGCACATTTCTAAAGGGAATAATATATTTTCCTACGCGTTGATAATGCTGTTTTATCTGCTCCCACTATAGTATAATAGACTGTTAATTAATGGAAGTTGCCGTAGGAAGTTGATTTCGAGTTATAAATGCATATTTTATGAACAAATAAATATAAATATTAGACGAACATTACATTTTATTAATTATTATGAATGAATATTTATAATAATTGTACAGTTATTACATTTAGTATAACGTTTATAAAATCTGCATAATTATTCCCCTCGCGTTTACTAATTGTCACATTTTTCTCAACAATGATTTGACCGCTCCATTTCAGTCGCCGGAGGCTCAATACAGGGTGTACCAAAATGAATATCGGGGTTTTAAAGCTTTGTAGAAGTTATTACGGTTAACTTACAATTACAAAGTATACATCAAGTGAACGAGCAACTCTGGGGGCTGCAAGTCCCCATGAGATGGTACGGTTGCAACGAGACTCCCCTAAATTAAATGTTGCTGAAGCTGAAGCAACTGTAACTAGTGTTTCTTATCTTGATGTGCTAGAACAATGGCTCTTTCCTCAATTACAGGAACCTGAACCAGAGAACTTTACTTGGCAGCAAGATGGTGCGCTGGCTCATTGGCATGCCTTCGTACGCGATTGGTTAAACAACAGGTGGATTGGTCGCAAGAGGCCGGATGACAGAGCTTGTTTCGCATGGCCTCTACGTTCACCAGAACTGACACCATGCGATTTTTACCTTCGGGGGTTTGTAAAGGATCGGGTGTATGTGCCTCCGCTACCAGCTGACCTAAACGACCTACGACATAGGACTGAAGCTGCAGTTACATCAATTACTCCAGACACACTGAGCAAGGTTTGGGACGGAGGGTGCTCACATTGAACACTTGTAGGACAAACTGTTTGAGTTGCTCGTTAATTCGATGTATAATTTGCAATGGTAAGGTCACTACCTATAAATTCTACAAAGCTTTAAAACCCCGATATTCATTTTGGCACGCCCTGTATCCATTAAAACAGCATGATGCGACGTACTAGATACTAGAACCTAGAGTTGAAATGTCAGCAACATAACTTTCTGCAATTGTGGCTGATTTCCAGCCACCATGTCTTGATTGCTAATACATCAACTCCTGTGTTAGCCAGTAATGTTGCCGATGTTCTTCGGATTGAACGGCTTGTATATGTTTCAGGATCGTCCTCGACTGGTAAATAATATTTACCTCCTTTAACTGTGTAAATAACTATTTCGTGACTGATCAAAGTGACAAGTTCCTGGATAAAAAATTACTTTATTAGTTGGAAATGCTAGGAAACACTTTTACTCCGGCTTAACAGAGAAAATGTCACTTTTGTATCATTTTTTTGACGTAATTTTGCATAAAATTATAATTTTTCAGGATTTTAGTACCTATATGTGGAACCCTCAGTATAGCCTTGAAACCTATTAGCTTCTAAATAAGAAAAGATGATCTCAAGATATCCAAAAGCAGCGAATCCGCTTGATTTCCGCATTAAGACATCCCAGAGTCGACGTTCAATCACAGATATTGGTGGATCCGCGAATTCTCGAAGAGTTCGGTTCCTGTTATCTGGCCTTTCCGGATTCGGACAATTCATGGCTGTTGTCTTTCCCGTCTAGCTGTTATTCTAGATTCATGTAAGGAAACTCGGTGTGCCTTTGCTCGAATTTCGTGCAATTCTGGCGTTTTCGGAGAAAAGTTGAAACCTGGGGAGAAATTCTGAGCGGGAATCGACACCGCTCGCTCTGCCAACAGCATGGAACTCTCAAAATATAATATGTGTTTTAAATTGATATAAAGAAATAAAATGTTAAACTCCTGCTACATTTTCACTTCTTTCAGCTTTAATTCAGTTAATTTTCATTATTTTTAAAACGGCGTGTGTACCAGCGGAATAATACGTTTCTCCAAGGGCGTCATATATCCAAACCGCTTCGGTATAAAAACTTTTATCATTAAAATGAACCCTCCTCCGTAAATGGCCGTTTGTAATTTCAGAAACGGCGCCGGCGGCTCCAATAAAAATAAAATGACGTCTTGTTTCTGTCAGTTTTAATTTGTAAAAGCGCCCCGTTATAAGAATACGTATTTACGTGGAAGTCGGGAGATTCGATACGAGGGAAGGAGGCGGCGGCGGCGGCGGAGCCGTACGTACTCATCATCGGAATCGAGATACAAGAGCGTCTCAGCAGGTGGAATGATATAGCGAAGCGGTGCCGCCAGGCAATTTCGTCGTTTCTTATATTAAACACTCCAAACAAATCATTCGTGCACGTTTATCTGTCTGTAAGACGTCGCACAGCCACAAAGACGAGCGTTGTCTTTGGACTTCAATTTAATTTCGAATAAGGAGCAGTTTGTGTGCAACGATATTACTTTGCAAATCCTGGAGCGTGCAGGTTCTTGTTGTATTCCCAGCGAATTATTACAAGCAGGACCGAAGAAATTGTTTCCTGCACTTGCATTCCCTGAGTACACTTAGTTGTTTCTGATATTGTCCCTGATTATATTTCGAAACAAGAAACTTCTGCTTTTTGTGGATAAGCTGTCAGCTTATAGAAATTTGATTGCTTCCAGTACTAAGTAAAATTTTCATACGAGTTTCGAGAATTCGGAAATGTTCAAAACTAGGGCGGATCCATCATAGGAGGTGATCGAACGTCAGCTCCGGTATCTTAAAACTCATTAACCAGGAACTGTATGCTTGTACGCTTTGTATCAAAATGTATTAAAAACTTTGAGGGTAGTAGTACAGTTATTGAAGCTTTTCACCTCCGAATTCTTTGAAACTGAACCGATCGACTTGAAAGCCTTTCGATCCTTTCCCTTTAAAAAATGAAGGACTTAAAAGGCTTCATATGCAAATGATCTTACAGTTCTTGAAATTATCTTTAAAATGTTTTTCTTTTTGTAGGATACTATAGCTTCAAAATTAACCGAGTTATGGTAAAAAAACCAATGATATTTTTTCGGAGCAAAATAGGCTTTCTCATTTTTATATAACGAGCGTTCAAATAAAAATGTGGTCGAAGTTGGCTCTGACACATTGGACGTAGGGAGTAGCTTATAGCGACCAACTTAACCTCATTTATCAACGAGCTGTATAGCAGCTGTCAGTTTCAATAACGTTAATGACTATATAACTTTATTTTAAAGAATAATCGTGATAACAACAACAAACAATTAAAGGAGCTGCGGAAAGTGTCCCCCTCCTTGTTATAACAATAAATTAAATCTGCTGCTGAAAGTGTCCCCCTCCTTGTTCCAAGCACTTTCCACACCTTTTCACGAATCTTGTCTATAAGTCGAGCCTGCAGATGGTTTAAATCAGGAATGGGCAATTCAAAAATAGTGTTTTTAAGGTAAGGCCACAAAAAGAAATCACACGGCGTAATATCACATGACCTCGGTGGAAATTCATGTTCAGCATTGAGACTTATTAGTCGATTTTGGAAAACTTCCCTCAACATATTCATCGTCTCGCCTGCCGTATGTGCCCTTGCGCCATCTTGTTGAAAGTAAAAGTTTGTAATTTCGTTTTCTTCCAGCTGGTTAACAAAAGGAGCGATAATTTCTTCTCTATACCTTTGCGCAGTAAGAGTACCATTAAAAAAAATAGGTCCATAAATCCTCCTTCGATTGAGAGCACACCAAACTCCAATTTTTTGAGCGTGTAGAGGGCCCTCGACAAAAAAGTTATCTGGTTTTTCAGAAGACCACATTCTCATATTCTGTGAGTTTACGTAACCACTTAAATGAAACCAGGCTTCATCAGAAAAAAAGGTGATATTATGAAGTTCACCGTAGTTGTTTAAAAACCATTCACAAAATACAGCCCGTCGCGGAAAATCAACTTCATGAAGTTCTTGCTGACAAGTTAAACGATAGGAGAACAAACGCAAATCTTTTTTTAACACTGTGTGGCAGGTACCGACTGATACTCCCACCATTTGTGATAAAACACGTACAGAAGTTCTTGGCGCATTTTCCATTATTTGTTGGACATTTTCTTTTAATTCTTCAGTCCGCTTTTTAGGTCGGCCGCTTCCTTCTTTTCTTGTTACACTGCCCGTTTCACGAAAAACATTAACACAACGCTGAACTGCACTTTGAAAAATTTTGTACTCAACAACGCCGGGAAATTGATTTTGAAATTCTATGAAACATTCCTCAATAGAATACTTCCATATTCCATCAATCTTGCGTCCATTTCTAAAGTAGGACTCTATGATAAACACTTTTTGTTCTTGAGAAAACACCATTTTAAACGCTTTTTAAAACGAAAATATTCAAATTGATAGCGGCGATATAGCGCTTTGACAGATGACGTTTAAGTTCATTTGCTATACGCTACGCCCTACGTCCAAATTTTCAGAACCAACTTGACCACGTTTTTATTTGAACGCTCGTTATTATATTATACAAAAAAAATTTAGTGTGATTATTTATATGCAGCGTAGCAATTTTTTTTATGATTGACTATATTTAAAAATCGATTATAATAAAAATATTTTACATCAATATTAATAAAAGGGTAGTTTATAAGAGTTGAAGGGTAGTTTATAAGAGTTGAAAATGACAAAAGTAAAATATTCTTTTATAAACAATATAAGGAAATTTTTATTTTAAATTATTGCACAATTATAGCATTCCAAGATTTAAAACGTAATGTTTATCATTTTTTAGCACAGGGATGATTTATAAGGGTTGAAAAGTGTTCTGAGAAACAAATTATTTCATAAGCAATGAGGGAATTTTTATTTTAAATAATTGCACCGTTAAAGCATTCCAAGCTTTTAAAAAGAAATTTTTTATCATTTTTGTCCATACAGGGGTGGTTTTTAGGGGTTGAAAGGGAAAAATTCATTTATTAGCTATAAGGTCACTTTTATTTTAAAGAATTGCACGATTTAATAATTCCAAATCTTTAAAAAGTAAATTTTTATCATTATTTTTTGCATGGGGGTAGTTTTGAAGGGTTAAATAAAGGGTAGAAAAGATCAAATATATCATAAAACATGTTCGAGAACATGGAACATTATTTAATTTTTGTGCTTGAACAAGATTTTATCAATAAAACGCTTAAAACTTAATTTTTTCACTTAGGGGTAGTTTTTACCTTTAAAAACAAAAAGCGTCAATCGGGCTTATGTCACTTTTGAGCCTAAGATGAGCCTTATTCTAAATTTTCATGCAAATCCATGCAGTTTCAAAGAATTCGGAGGTTACAGCTGATTTTCAGCTTCAATGACTGTACTAGGTACGCTTTCACAAACCAAACAAAAATAATCAGGTTTTTTTTTTTCAAACTGCGACACGAACTGTGATATCATTCAAGTAATGATAATGATGTAGCGATGACGTTAAGACACAGTAACCAGACCCTCTTAAAAGAGTTCAAACGCACCCTCCTAAAATAATTTACCAGAAAAATATCGTGTTGCGGAATTTATTCCAGAACAGCGACATATGTATCTGTATGTTTAAAAATAAGGGCGGAACCTGCCGCTTGTGTAATCCTCCTACGTAGTCTGGCATCCACCGCGTGTAATAAAACAATCACGTCGTGCGTTCTCTGCATGCCTACACGTATAGAAAGTCGCCGAATTCACGTATTTGCACCAACTTACCCAAAACACAGAAGCAGAAGTAATTAAATAACTAAATCTCACGAGCTGGCTGTCGCAAAATCTCGAATCGGGTGAATAAATTGGCACAGCAACCAAAAATGCGTGTTTAGTAGATATGTCGAGGTCCCTTAAACCACAGAATTGAAGTCTACATATACACGCAAAATCATTGAAAGACATTAAGCAATACGTTTGAAAGAAGTTTTTTTTTAAATTTGTTGATATCATTTTATATTTATGTTAAATCAAAATGTAATTATTGCAGTTACATTCAAAATTTACAGTGTTTCAATGCAATTTGATGTAATTGATGTAATACTCCAAGCGATAGAGCATTCGAGGCGTTTGTATTTGAAGTCAACTATTTTCTTGTACAGAAAAATCCCAAATATTATGTAGAATAAGAATCCGAGTTTGCCTATTCCAAAAAACCATTACTAAATCCAGGGGAACAACAAACATTCAAAAAGAACGAAAAATTACCCGTTTTTCGACATATATTCCCTGTAACATTGAAAGTAAGCCCTAAATAAAAAGGTCATCCTTTATTTTTTGTTTTTTTAACGATTTTCTATAAGTTACAATAACTGCGAATCAAAAAAGTTAATTTTGCATTAACAATGGGCGAAAAATAGTAGAAAATCATCAATTTTTAAGATAAGTAAATATTTATAAATATTGATGAAACTTTGTGAACAAATAGTAAAACATATGTCAATTCTATGACACCTTAAAAATTTTGCAACGATTGATCGCGTGGTTTTCGATTGATAGAATTGTTAATTAAAAAAATTTCAAAATGTTTATCGCATATCGTGGGTTTAAATTAAGGTTTAGAAAGGGCACACAACTTTTATAGACATACATTTTGTCATAATAAAAAATGATCAATACTAAAAATACTTATTTTTACACATTTATAATCATTTAGATTTTCTTTTTAAATTTTCTACATTTTACTCTATAAACAATTATTTATATATACTTCAATGAATTAACAAAGTGATCATTAAAATAAGAAAATATATATATTTTTAATTTAATCATTAAAACGTGAATTTCGTGAAATGCATTAATGAACACAAACTAATAAAACTTGATTGCACAAAGCTGATGAAACAGCAAGCACATTTTGATTTCATTAAATACTTATTTCTCTCAACATCAGTTTTATATGAATCCTAAAAAAATTCAAGTTATTCAATTTCATAGCAGACAAAAGAAGTGTGACAATTTGGATATCAATCTTAGTAACACTAAACTCAAACTGTTAAATTTCTTGGAATTCGCTTAGATGAATGTCTAAATTGGTAAAGTACCATTGTGAAGTTTTGATATCGAGAATTTCTTCTTTGACATATTTATTTCGAAATATTAGACCATTTTTAAATGGGGGACAAATTAGAATGTTATATTTTGCACAAATTGACTCACGTTTAAGGTATGGCTAGACGAAAGGATAAGCTATATGAGCCTTCTGCCAGATCAAAAATAACTAGTGACTCAACCAGATTTATAGGGCCTAGAATATTGAATTTGTTACCGACAAATATAAAACAAAGTACTACAATGTGTTTGGAATATACGTGTTTTTTGTTTTAAGTGTTAGACCTAAGGTTTTTTTTTATGACCATTCCTATACAATAACTTTATTATCATAAAAGGAAAATAAATGAATAAATAAACAAAATAAATATTTGGAATTTTTCTGTGCAATAAAATTAATGACTTCAAACACAACCACCAAAGCCTACTTTTCCTGCTCTATCGCCTGGACTATAATTTTTTAACTCGTTATCACGACCGATATGTAAATATAATGTAATTTTCTCAATAATTCTGCAATAACCTGTTAACTAATTGTACATTCGGCAGTAGAAATTGTTCTATTTAACAGAAAATTAATGTAATAAATATAATAATTCAGGTATTTTGTATAAAATTTAGAACTACCTTTAAAAACTTCAAGTTCTAAGTGAATCCAGTAAATACATCTAAATAAAAATAGGTTAAAGAATAAAACAACTTTAAATATGGTCATAATATGTAGTTTCGTGATCTTCGAGGCCATTCCGCCCATATATTTCGTACGGCAGACTACTTGGAATTTATAGCTAAGATAAGATACATTCTACACTTGGAGGTTTCACTTCGTTCCATGCATCAGCATAGGTATATGTACCAGGAATACCAAGAACAATCTCGAAAGTCACCCACCTTTCGAATCCATCTCAAACTAAAATAAAACATGCTAAAAAGCCTTTGCAGGACTGCTACGCTATCCCAGTAATTATATCGATGTAATTATTACACCAGACAGATAAATGACGTAAAATTACCCAGGTATTTCATTAAAACTAAGTAGTTACGAACACCTTAACGCTGTTTATTATAACTACGGGAATAGCATTCGTCTAATGACGATAATTAAATTTGTCGTTTAGTCATACATGAAGCAGACACTACGGTTTGTTGATTCCATCTAATCAGATATTCGTATCGGGTATCCGTTATTCCTCGGATATTTTAAGGTGATTTGTAAGTATTACGGACCAGTCTGATCGCTTCTAGAACACTTCCTTTGATACCCCTTTCGCGTGTATACTTGCTTGTAACTAGTAGATACTTGTGAGATTAAAAATACATCGGTATTTCTAAAATTACCGATTAATGTTGGTGATAAACTAGAACTGCCGCGTAGACGTGTATACTTTCAGTAAACTATCCTGCCAGGCCCACGTTCATTAGTTTGGAAATATGCGGGGTAATTTACAGAGATCTGTAATTGGAGAGCTCCTCGAAACAACGGCAGATTGTAATCAATTGTTCAATGCATTAAGCTTACATTAAAAATGTACTACTCCATTTTCCCCATCGTCTTATATTTTACTTTTACAACAATGTTGTGTAAGGGATACTAAGAACTAGTACATAAAATTTGAGTTATAATTGCTGGAAATTTCTCCCGGACAACTTGCCCCCGACTTCGTACAGCTCCAGTCCTTTCATCTCGTTGCCATTCGAACATCTGTTGATGACATCATTACCTGTCAATAACAAACCCCCATCCCTTGTGATCTACGGCAATATTGGATGTGCTCTCGAAACGGTGTTATTCTTATGTTGTAGAAACAGTACCTGTATATCCAGCTGTGATCTCTATTTATACTAATAGAGCACGCTATAATCGATAAGTTGTGGTGCTCTAACTATACGGGTTTGCTGTGAACTGACACACTTGTAAAGTATTGTTTCTTGGAGTATAACACTGATGAATATGTGGTATACAAGGCGTTAATGAACTTATGTCAAATATGTATGTCCGTTACGTCAAAATGAGGTAAATACACGGATTTGTAATGAGTAAAATGTAATTAACTTACCTCAACATTGCAAGGAGCCACCTTTTGAGAACTGCTGACTTTCATAGATGTTCCCACCATTTACTTGCACACAAGCTTCAGCGCGACGTATCCAATTCGCTCGCATGCGTTGCAACATTGCCAAAACTTGGATATACGGCTATTAAACTACTCTCGAAAAACAGCACAGCAATCACTACAACAATGTATTACAAATCAACTTTAGAATACAACAAAAACGACGTGAAGTGGAAATGAATGCTGCGGAAAAATTAGAAAACATAAAACGATTTAATTAAATCATATCCATGAATTCAGCAACTAAGTAAGGCCAAACTGCCGTACTCTGAGCATTAAATAAATCTATTTTATTGTCCCGACATATTTACTTGCAGTTCCGTAGTTCTCGGCATGGTAAAATATGCAAATGAGTCCCCGAACAGTTTGAACAATAAACAGTAATTCTCATTGAATTTATTATGTTTAAATTTAATATTACCATATCGTAATATCCATGCACATTGTTGTGCACAACTGCTTTGTGCAACAAGAATTAATGCTACCTGTTAAATCAGAGATAGAGGTTCGGGAACTGTTATTAATTTTAATGAAATAGATGTCGTTTAAATAGCCCTCCAGTGAAGTTATGCAGTCGTTCTAGAAAGTTTTTAGATCACGAAGATCCCAAGTGACCCACAAGTCCATGAAATTTTATTTGAGTAGGTACAAGGTACAAGAAAATCATAAATAAATTGACGGAAAATCTGCAACCCCTATACTTCAAAATAGAAACAAATAAGACCAGTCCAAAATAAAACAAAATTGCAGAACTAGCAAACATGATGTCTCTTATTTAAAAAAAAAATACCAAGTGGATTATTCATTGCACTAATAATTTTTCTGCGTTATTTTAGTACCTATTAGATGTTGAGATATAGAAAAATTACTTCAAGTAGGTTACATTGTTAGCGATACTACCTTTTGCAAACCTGGTTCCACGAACTCTAACGATTCTCATTCATTATCGGAACTAATACCAGTATTTGTTCGAATTATTATTCCCCAATGGAATTGTATTAATCTAACCAAGCAATAAGGAGTCACTAAAAGACGATGACAAATTTGAATATGCCCGATTTCGTCTCAGTTCCCACGTATTTCTAGCGGAAATGACAAATTCTACCGGTTCAAACGGTGGGAAATTCTTTTTATTCTATAATGTGAAAAGTATATCATATTTTGGGGCATTTATTTGAAATATATCAGTGTAATGTTCAGACAACTAATACGTATGGAGGTCTTTGAAATATGAGAACAGAAAAATATGGGCCAGTACGTTGAAGAACTTCAGCT
Source organism: Anoplophora glabripennis (assembly GCF_000390285.2). Classification (NCBI taxonomy): domain Eukaryota; kingdom Metazoa; phylum Arthropoda; class Insecta; order Coleoptera; family Cerambycidae; genus Anoplophora; species Anoplophora glabripennis. The sequence goes on from NW_019416248.1 coordinate 222,908, forward strand.
ATTGAAGAATTAAGCTACTACACATTAGCATGTAGAAATACTGCACGGCGACGTTTGAGGGCAACGCCAAATTACCGAAAGCCAACATCGCACCGAAGATCGCCCAGGATTCGACTCGTTCCCATTAGTGAGGCGATCGAACGTCGACTTCGACAACTTGTACTTATGTAACCATGACCAGTACGATCCGAACTTAGTTGTGTTGTTGAGTGTTAAAGAGCTAATATAGTCAGTGTTAAATAAACACGCATTTAACAAATATACTGTTGTAGCGGTATGCTACAATTACATTTAGTACCTGCCCCAATAAAAATATTTTGCTTTCTGGGAATTTACGAGCCATAAATAAATAAATGTATTTAGCAAATGAGATTAGAATAAGTAGACTGTAAACATAAATTAGTTGTTGTTTATTAGGGTACATAAGCACAAACCGAGTAGGTAATGATCCGGATAAGTGTTAATTAGGATAGGGTAATAAAAGTAGGTACCTGGTGACAAGGATAAAACCGAAAACATTTCGAGGCACGAACCAGAAGTCTTGAAGCTTAGTTCCTGCTCGGTTGTGTCTCGTGTTACCAGCGAAATTAGTAGAATAAAGTTTTCCATGCTACTTAGAGTTTTTCTCCTCATTTGAGGACTAAACCACTATACTATTGTTGATAAAAAGTCCTACCAATCCGCCTAGGCATTAATTTGAGCGCTCCGACTGACACAAAACCCTCATTCCTCTATTATGATAAATTTAATTTCACTTTGAAAGTTGCGAAAGTGAAGTGATGCGAATCCACTGTACAATCTCTCTATTATTGTAAATACCTATTCCATTATTCACTTCCGCAGCATCTACATTAAGACCATCCCCATTAAATATGGCATAATGAGATAAAACGTGCCGACGGCCTCCTAGGAACTAAACGGAGATAACATTATTATTTCTGGGCCGGCTATGAGCGTGGATAAAGCAAGGGCAACAAATTAACGGCTAATGAAAATAAATAAATAACTGCAGCTCATTAGCCATTCCGTTATAGCCTGTTGTGGTCGGAATGAGTTATACGAAGACGTCTCCGTGTTGTGGAAACGGGGAAGTAGAGGGTGGAGACGTTTTGTGATCGCCGAGAATAAGACTGAGTATATGCAAGTTGTGATGCTCAATATTGAGTGAAAATGTGCTCAATAATTTCACTCAATGGAATGGAAGAGCGCGTCTAACAGTTACAAGCGACAAAGAACAGACGAATCTGCAACGCGGGACACACACGTTATGGTTCCCGGAAAAGGGTCACGGCAGATTGGTGCCAGCTAACAGATACTAAGTACAGAGAAAAAAAACTTGCTGAGCTAAATTAAAAATGAAAATGTGAAAAGAAACTTTAGAAACGAAGCTAAAAATCCTTTGTTAAAAGCACCAGACGTTGATATGTAGAATGTAAGAACAGAACAAACAAAATTGTGTCAGAGGATTATTCTAATGTTTTGAAGCAAAGAGGCTCTAATTACAAGGGAGAAAAAATCATTTCTACTATTAATTAAATTCCAGTCTTGAACAGCTGTAGCAAAACACAAAATTAATAGAACATTTACATTTTTCGCTTTGGAAATTTCATATATCCTTAGTAATTATACGCCATTACCGCTGATATATATACGCCAAGTTCGGAAAATTCCCCTTCTCACAATTCCATATAGTTAAACTTTATACGATATCGCAACCCTATTAACCTTGGAGAGAAAACACCCCCTTGAGAGTTCGTAGGGATTGTTTCCTGGCGGAGCGGAATTCTTGAGTTTCAGGAACATATTTTCCTCGGAAGAAGTAAGAGACTATTCCATTTCCATTTATACATATTATTTATTATTTATTGCCCCCCCAACTTCTGAAAGAAACGCCATTGCTTTTAGATCTTTCTTAGTAGACGTAAGTCGATTACATAAAAAGTTAAATGAATATTAAGTTTTTATGTAGTTTACAAGTGCCATCATCTGATGCATCAATTTTTGCAAGCGCTGTATTATTTACGGAAATATTATAAATTTATAGCTTCCACAATAAATTTGTGCATAAAATGGGTTTCCGGCGAAGTTAATATTTAAAAAGTTCCAGTTCCGCAACAATAACCTTCCACCTTGCCCGAAACCCGAAAAAACGTATCCATTCCAACTTGTCCAACTAACTTGGAGTTTCTGAACTTTTTCTGCTATTATCTAGTTGATATATGACAAAGTCAATTTTCAGCAAGCGGTTTCTTATTTTATGAAAACGGTCGTACCCAATAGCATAAACTTAAAAGTTTCGCGCGCGTCAGGCGAAATATAAGAGAACTAAATCGAGAGATGTAGGTATATCTTATGTTTGTTGCAGGAAGTTGGAATATTTGTTTGAAAGCTTGGACTGAGGGGGTACGTTGCAACTAAGTTAATTCCAAGTATTTCTAACATCCGAGAATTTTCAGATATCCGAACGAACACGCTTTCAATTATCAAAAGCGCCATCTATTCCACACTATAAATAGTAAGAAACAAACCAATATACCCCTTCCTCTTCCACTATTCTTTGGGAGAAGCGAGGATTCAATTTCTACTCTCAAACTGTTTCATTTGCCTGAAATACATTCACAATTCGGTTAAGCGTACCTTCCATTTTCCTCATATTTATAATCAACCTTGGAGGGACAATTGTATTAGCAATTTACATTAAAGTTAAACGCAGTGTACATTCAGAAAAACAAAATAGAAAAGCCGTTCCAATGAAAGTTACCCTTAAAATTTAATAAATACGCGGAGCTTGGGGTGTCAGAGAACAGAAACAATTTAACTTTAATCTTTCTTTTCAGATCTTATAATCCCGTCGTTCTGCTCTTAAAACGTAATAAAACTAATTTAATATTAATCAATCAGGTCCGCTTCAGGAAAACTTGCTGGAAACGGGAAAGTTACAAGAATTTTACCGTCTGCCTAGACTGATCTTTGGAAATGACAGAAATGAAAAATAGTTTCCTCTAGTAAAATGAGTATGTCACTATAGTGAAATGTTAAACATAATATCGATAGAAAAAAACCTTTCAAAGTTCCTTTAATTGACACTGTAAATATTTCCGGTTTCTAGTTCTATTGGAAAAATATACGGTTTTGTCGTTACAAAACAGGTCTTTACATGCAGATAGATAAATATCTATACAGGGTGTTAATGAACTTATGTCAAAAATTGAAAGGGGTGAAAAAGTTTTTCCTGTTGTAGTAAGTATTTCTAACATCTTTTTAAATAAAAGGTTTGAATATAGGATATTTTAAAATACCTATTTTCAAGACAACAATAATCAAATTACGACAAGTAGCTCCAAGCATGGATTCGTGCATTGTATATTTTTTCATGTTTTCAGCATCTTGGCTCTCGAAGCTTAAAATAATAAAAGCGAAGAATAAAATAACTTTGCTATGGTATAATCAAAAATTTATTAATGCTTTATTGGGAGTTCCTTTCTGAATAGAAACTTCCTCTTGCTTCGTCAATTATTTATTGAATTTGCCATGTGAACTGTGTCTCCTCCATTTACGGAAAATTCGCGTCACGCTACACGTACATCGGTAAGATTATAACGTTTAAAGAACATTGTGAAATTTCACGAAATAGAGATATTTAATCAATAAATTCAAACCAGGAAAACTTCTTCTTGACACATGCACCGATTTTCATGAAAATTGGTGAGTAAGCTCATTTTACCCTCTTTTACAAAAGTTACATATCCATAATGTGCGCTTATTGATTTTAGGGGGTGAAAACTACCCCTTCTTGCAAAAAATGTAAAAACCATAGATTTAAGTGTTATGTCAATAGAATAAGCATTCTTTTATATTTTGAAAAATAATTTTTGATTTGTAGTAACATTTCAACCCTTAAAATCCACCTTTTATGGGTAAAAAAAACAAATATTAGTTTTCGCGGCTCTGAAATGTTTTGATGGAGCAATAATGAAGAATTGATTATTTTTCACTGTTTATAGATACCTACATGATTTATTGCAACGTTTCAACCCTTAAAATCCATCCCCAATCAGTTGGATTAATACTATCATTACCAATTCATTTTTTCACGATAATTTTTTTAATTTTTAATACGTTTCATCGCTCCAAAAAGCAGGAAATTGCAAGAGCTACAAATCAACCTATACAGGGTGAGTCAGTTTTTTTTAGTAGGATTTTAACAGTTGATAGAGAATCATTTTTTAATAAGAAAAGTTCCTATAAACGTAGGTCTTAGAACGCTTCGTCTGTGAGATATAGGGTGTTGACAATAAACTTTTTTTAAGAATTTTTCTTAATATCTCTAAAAGACCAATATGTATTGAACTGAAATTTGGTATTAATAACACATTAGTTATGGTGAATAAAACAAAGATATCTGTTATCCATTTCGCATACCAGTGACGTGCCTGAGGTGGGTTACTGCCCCCTTTAAAAAAACAAATCGTACGCCCGTGGATTTTTCTGGAAAATAACATAATTTCTAAATTTTTTAATCAATTCTGAACAAAACAGTTCTCTTTCAGTTTTTTTTATAAAATGAACGGTTTTTGGTTAAATTCATTTGGCATGAAACTGTTCCAACGATATTGGTAGTACATTTGTAATAAGAAAAATATGATGACCCTGAAAATCAACAAAAACTATTAAATGTGATAACGTTGACATAAGAACGCAAACATTGTGTAACGTGTGTGTCAATTAGTTCTTTTTTTAAGTTCTGTGTTTGTTTTTTCATGCCAAATTTCAATTTAATATCTGTTGGTCTTTTAGAGATATTGAGAAAAATTCTTAAAAATGTTTGTTTTCAACACCCTATATCTCACAAACGAAGCGTTCTAAGACCTACGTTTATAGGAACTTTTCTTATTAAAAAATGAATCTCTATCAACTGTTAAAATCCTACCACAAAAAACTGACTCACACTGTATAGTTGAAGGGTCTTGAACTCTTCGTTTTCGAGATTTTTAGGTTTTAAGGACTCAAAGAAGGTGGTCCTTACACGCAAGTGCAAACTAAAAAACGTAATATTTCTGTTAATTTTTGTTCTACAAAAAAATCGAAAGAGAGCAAAAATATTATAAAAAATACCTTCCATTTTGAACTCTTGCATTTTTCACGTATCTTGTCTAGTTTTTGAGTTATTTCGAAAAAAAAAGAAATGTTTTTAAAAATTAATATTTTTTAGCATTATTTGAAACTCTTTTTTAAATTTAGGCATTCTAAACCGGTCAAACTTGTAAATAAAGTCAACTGTACATGGATTACGCTTAATTTCTATTCTTATGGTTCAGCCATAGATTTTATTGTTGATTTTTTCTTCGAAAAAATGAGATGACCATTTTATTTTCCTCATAACTCCGCGAGTTTTTGAGCTACGAAATTGTTTCAAAAAGCACTTTAAAGGTCTTTCCAAGCACTTTAAAAAAGGTTATATTCATTTTCTTCGAAAAATTAGTTCTTTCGCCATTATTTTACGGTAAAAAGTTCGATTTTTCTTTCCAAAAAATAAACAATCACCTTTAGAGGGAGATAACTCGGTTATTATTACATCTACGGTAATCAGCAAAAAATGTATCGATTCGTTGTTTCAAAAGCTTTATTTTTGCTATATACGAGTTTTTCGATAAAACGCAAGGTTTCCGAGTTATTTTTAAAAAATGGTAAAACATGCATTTTTAGATGAAAAATCAACATTTTCAATCTTGATCTTATTGTTTTAATTTAACAAAATTACTGGCTGGCGCGGATCTAAAAAGATGTCTCTTTATGTTGTCTGATTGCATAATCTTTATTTTTTAAGTAAAATTAATGGCATTTCTCACTGTTTTATTGCGTAAATTTCATTTTTTCGTGTTGATTTGTGTTTCAGTTTCCGAATACGACATCCTCAGGGCCGTGAAGATCCCCTTCCAGGACGCCAAGACGCAGTACATCGACGAGGACGGCCACGACGGCTTCCCCGCCTTCGGCTTCCGCACCGGATCCGACGTCAAGATAGCCCATCGCCAAATATTGCCGGAGAAGCTGTCGCCGGAGTTCTCGATTCTAATAAGCGCTAAGCCGCGATCCAAACGTGGCGGCTTCATCTTCGCCGTAGTCAACCCGTACGACACGGTCGTCGAGCTGGGCGTCAGGATAGCGCCCGAAGGGGCCAGCTCGGCGGCGCTGTCGCTCTTCTACACCGACTCGTCCGAGTTCAATTCGCAGAGCATAGCGAACTTCACAGTTCCCAAGTTTCACGGTAAGTGTAGAGTGTGTGTGGTTCGTGAAGGGTTCATTGGTAATTATTAGGGTCCGTACATGATCCGTACATTAAAATCCAGGGGCGGATTCAGTACACCGTTGTACAATGTGTCTCAAACTCGATAGTATGGGCCTACTGTGAGGATACAAAAAATTTAAATAAAATTTGGGACACGTGGTGTTGAATGGGATGAGGTAACCTCCATTTTCAACCGAAAGTATTATCTTTGGGATTTGACAGAAACGACTGATGACGTCATCAATTATTTTTTTTCCAAAAACACATCCAAATTTTCTGTTAAAAAGCTCTCTTTCTTCTAATAAACTTATATTAGAGATTTTTTTCTGTATTACTGCCTGTTTAAAAGTTGTAAGCAATATCACCCTAAAGAGTCTCAAAAGAATTACCAATTACAGGAAAAAATTTGGGTGTTTCTGAAAACAATATAATTGATGATGTCATTAGTCACCAAATTAGTCTGCCAAATCCCAAATCTAGATTTTTTTATATTCCATAAATACGTGTAGTCTCTTTTCCTTACGTGTTGCAGTTTGTGAAAATAACGCTTCTAGAAATCAAGTACGGCCCTGGTATGTACGGTTACTGCCCGGACCTTAATAATAATCGAATCATTCGCTACCTATGACTCTACGGTTCGTTCACACGAACGATTATGGGGTTACAATTAAACCGGTATCATTCTGGTAAAATAACCAGTGTTTCCCATCACTAGGCAAATGGATGAGGTTCGCCTTCAGGGTGTCGCTGGACAACGTCACTCTGTTCTTCAACTGCAATGAGACGGAGACGATGCTGGTGCAGAGGAAGCCCTTGGAGTTGGTCTTTGATTCGGCATCCACGCTGTATATAGCTCAGGCAGGGCCTACTATTGGAGAACCCTATGAGGTGAGTAGTGTTTTTTTTTTTCGTTTCCGTCATAACTTCCAAGCCAAGCCGCCAAACAACCGTTTCATTATCGAGTATTGCCTTTACTAGATTTAGAAGAAGCTTCTGTCATTTAAAATAACAATGGTCTCGAAACTGAGCCCTGAGGAACCCCAGAATGTACTGGTTGTATCGATTTAAATATTACTGTTGTTGTGAAAGAAAATTTTCTTAATTTAACCACCAAAATAACGCACGCGGTATATATAATACAAAAAATTGTATGGCCGTCGTTTTTCAATTGTTCAACGGGTCTCTTTTCAGCGATCTTTAAATAGCTTTTTATGGATAAAAGGCCCTACGATGAGCGTTTATTTCATTCTGAAGGTTAATTTTGGAATAAGAAGTGTAAAAATAAATTTTCAATGGCGTCTGACGTCTATTGATGAGAATTTAAGCTAGTTCACGGTACGTTTTTAAAAATAAATTCATGAATGGAGCCCTATTAAATCAGAAAATGAGCTAAACGAGTTTGTACGGTGGTACTATGGAATGTAATTTATACGGCAATTAAGAAAATCTTGGGATACAAGAGGTTGCTGATATTAGATTATTTGTTCTTCTTTTCATACATGTCTACAATGGAGAGTAAATTTTCCAAAGTAACTTTTAACTACGTCGAATTGACCAATAATCAATAATAATTGACCAATCGATCTGTTTTTTTTTTAAAGAAGCTTCTTTCCAATAACTTTTAAAACCTGCTTTAAAAAATTTGATTTGATTGAATATTCACAAAGTTATTCTAATTGTTTATAAGTACAAAAATTCGACCAATGTTTAAACAAGCGTCGGAGTTCTTCTAATTGACGGATTCGAATTTTTCAAAAAGCGTTTGAAAGCTTGAGAGCCCTTCTATATGTGATTACATTTTCAAGTATCTAAGGGCCTTGGTCTTTGCTGTGCAAAATTTTGAAAATTTGCAAATTTTTTTTCAAAATTTAGATTGCAAAATTATTATACAAAATCTATAGAACCGTTTTTGATGAAATATGGTGTGATGATTCTACATAACATGAAGTTTTCTTCAAGTATGAAGGTCCTATACCCAATTTAAAGACCCCAAAAAATAATAATCATGATTCATTCGATTTGTAGTCATAATTTGTAAAAAATTTAATTACAAACATGTTTTTCCTCTTTTCTCTTTTCCTCTTTCATTTTCCCCTAAAATCAACTCTTGAAAAGATACATGATTAAATAGGAAGAAAAATATGACATTTCTCGAATTTTTTTAAAATATTGTACCACCAAAAGTTAAGCCCACGTTTTTTTATGCGCATAGAAAAAATATGGACTTTTTGAAACAAATACCGTCTGGGCTAAAAATATTGATCAACAATGAAAATGCGTTGTTCTTTCGTCTAGCACTCCATTTTTAACTACCCTGAATTGTCAGCTGTCACGCTGTCAAAATTCAAATCTTGCGTGAATTTTGGAACACGATATAAGAACGTAGGATTATTTCCAGTTTTACAAAATTAGCAAATTCGTATTCGCGTATTTTGTTTGCGACTTTTGTACACAATTATTAATTAACCTACAAAACCGTAATATTAATTATTCCAAGCCTTTTTTGCAATACCTACAAGTCTAAGAAATTTTCTAGAGCTTTTTTTAGCCGTATTGGATTACACCTGTACATAGTAATTAACAGTGCAAAAAAGTATGTTATTGGCAATAAGCCAACACCAGTTCATTGGCAATTACTTTATTTTGTACGGCAGCTTGATAAATTGCGTAAATCTCGGTAATAGTTGTTAGAGCCAATAACTCGCCGTTTACAGATATTCAGCTATTCCGGAACGTACCATTCCGAGATTTCATAGTTCCGAAGCATAAACTTGAAACAATTTAAATTGGAAACAGTCGTAAAGCTCCCTCAGCTCCATCAAATTGGCTGTAGTTAAAATCTACGGCATAAATATTATATGACAAAACTTGAACTAAACCACTTTATTGCTTTATGAAAATAATCCCTCTTTCAGAGGTGTGGCGTTCCCCAAGGTTCAATATTAGGCCCTCTTTTGTTTGTAAAATTTATCAACGACGTCGTCATGTTGACAACACTCGCTTGCATTTAATTGTAAGCTTGAAATGATGTTCTCGAGAAATTGGCATTTTATTTTAACTTGTGCCATATACGAAGGTCTATGATTCTGAGATATACAAAGATTTAAACTTTATTATACTGTTGATAATTGTTGATTACCACAAAATATGTTCTACCGCTAACTGATCTGAAATCTCTGTTTTAAAAGTTCGCCTAGTTGAAAAATTATTAATCATAACTCAGGAAGAGGGGACAAGTCAAGTCCAGTCGAGTTTAGAAAACAAATATTCACGCTAAAATAACTTGGAAGTCATACCCTGTCACAGACAAAAAGGTTTGACGTTGGGGCTTAAATAATATTCCGATGCTGACCAATGGTAATAAATTGAAGCTCGTGAATATGATTAATTGAGATATTTATGAGCTTCCGAACTAGTGCATACACTTCTAATTATTCATTCCTTGCAAAAACACAGAAAATACATTCAGTTTAAACGAGAATTCTCATTAATCTTCGATTTAATGACCCCCATTTCAAAAACCGCGCGCTAATATTGTGTCATAGTTTATCTTTGTACCTGCACAGGGTGATTATACCTTTTGCGAAAGAATTTAGGACTGATTGGTCGGTAGGTGATGAGTTCTTGTCTCAGTTATTACAATTTTATAACAATACATTTAGTGACGAAAACAGCGAGTTTTAATCTAAAGTTGTCTTTGTATAAATGAGTCAAAATTGATGTGGAGAATATCCGCTCTACCGCTCTATGAATTTCATACTGCAATTACCGGAATCGCATCTTATTTATCTTTAATCAACTCTAGTAAAGAAACTCAAGGAACTGTTCACTGCCTCTGAAGAAACTAGACTAATTAATTTTAATCTCGTAGAAACATAAGTTTCCTATCCAGCGAAATTAAATAAATTATAAATAACCTAAATGTCTTCGAGCTGTTTTTATTATCCAAACTGTCGTCTGTCTTAATTCACGTTGCGAAGTGTTTTGAAATATTTAAAATATTTCTCTGGCTATCATGTTGTTTTTGGATAAACAGGGTTTAAATTCAATTTTAGGGGCCCATTTGGCTACAAACAACTCTGAAAAAGTTTATTTTTGTACCTTATATATTTTAATTAAATAAAAGTATTCCCTTCCTTATCTCCGGTTTTCATATCAGAAAGTAGGTTTGTTTTTTTCGTTTAATTCCCAAAGCGCAGCTATGTTAAAGTTTTACAAAGATTGGGATTTATTAAAAAAATAAATATAGCGCCATGCTAATAAGATCACAACGAATATGCTTGCAAGTCATAGAATACTATTGGACTATACCTAAACGAGGACTTAAAATTTGTTTGTCGAGTGTGAATATGTATGTCTTTTTTTTATAATTTTTGTTGCAGATTTTTTGAATATTGCAGATAAATTAGCAACCTTGGTTATAAATAACTTGGAAAATAAAAAAGTAAAGATATCTAACGAAATGAATAGTCGTATTCTAATGTGTGAAACAGCATATTCATGATCCTTACAACTCTATTAATATCAATGCAGGTTTAGACAACAATTCTTTCAGTTACTTTAGTCATAGACAGATAGGTATCAGGGATTGATAAAGGTTTTGAGCAAAAAGAATATGATGTCTTCAGTTACTTGATCTTTGTTTTCTTATACGATTCTTATAGAACACTTATCTTATTGTGATTTAATTACTCACAGTGTTAGTCTAATACACTAGACACAAAATTAGGGACCATTAAAAAAATCTCAAATTTTTGTGTGATTTTCAAAGAACTGTAACTTAAAGGGAAATGGTCCTAGAGAGAAAAAAAAAATAAGGAAATTGAAGCTTCAAGTTTCTAATTTTCGAATCTGGTAGTAAATTTTTTTTTAGTGACAGCAGTTTTTGAGTAATTATAAGAAAACAAACGAAAAAAAAAATTTCCAAATTTTTGCTTGTCTTTAAAAAGGTCTATGGACGTAAGAATGTTTTTTTTGTGGTAATTTCACCATAAATCTCTTTTAGATAATTTGATTCCCTTCAATTTGAGTGGTCCGGAGCCCTATACGATGATTTGTCGCCAAGTTATTGTTGATCAGAGCAAAAAAGTCATTTTCGATTTTGACAATCAATTACTCGGGAAATAATGATCGTACAGATTATCCAAGTACAATTTTGAAAATTGCAAAGTATTCTCTACAAGTCAAAATTAGAGGTTTTTGATAAAAAAAAATTTTTCGAAGTGAAATTAGAAAAAAGGTAAAAAATTGCATAATTAGGGATATTCGAATAGCTTTGCATAACTTCGCGACTTTTTTTATTCATTTTATTAATCTAAAAATGGTTTTTTAATAATCCATAATTTATTCATCAAAAACCATTAATTATTGTAAAAAAAAAATGTAATTAAAAAAAAATTTTTTTTTCAATTTTTTTTGACATCTACAATGCTTCACAATAGTCAAAGATATTTTGGTCAATTTTTTTTACCTCTCTAAGGACCTTAGTTTCAAATGTTAATTTAAAAATGAGTTAAAAAAAGTTGATATGAATTGAATTTTTACTGAATTCTTCAAAGTCTAAATCGTTTACATAAGCTTTCTTATATGTGCATTCATATCATAGTCAACAGTATCCATGTCATCATATTAATTCCTTGGTGTTAATGAAGGGGTACTACAAGGATCAATTTTAGGTCCGGTTCTTCTCGTAATTTGTATCAACGATTTTCTTTATTGCATGCATGATTTAGTTTTACAAATCTCATTAATTGCGGTCTTATAATTGACAATTTAAGAGCAATGGCGCAGATTTCTTGAAATGTACTTTAATTTATTAAACTTTTAGTTACTTAAAAACACTTTGTCTTGGTTTAATAAAACTTTACAAATGTGAACGATGATAAACAGCTTCCTCCGCGCTACTGAAACATGTCGGTAAACTTTGCTAATTTAAAATATCTCCCATTTAAAGACCAAGCGAGATTATTCTAAAGTTCAAATAATTCCGACGCAACACTTTATATTTAATATCGCGCATGTAAATTTTCATTAATAAGCTCTAGGTTGTTAGCTGTTCTACTGTTTAATGCGTATGCTGTTTGCATACCGGTGCAAATAAAGGATCTCTGGCTAAAGCTTTTCAGGAGCTTAGCCTGGGCTTTTCCTATAGATAATGTACTGCAGATATAACGAAGGCGAAGATAATAGAATAGGTATTTGTGAACTCTTGACGAATGCAACGGAAATTCCATATTGTTATATTATATAAATTACCATCGGGGTTTCCACCTATACTTCAATCCGTGTATTGTTTATTATGGACCAAGTGGAATTGTGTTCATCCAGCTCACTACATACTTGTTTTCACGTTAAAAGAATTAGTTTACTATTGAAGCAGGATTTAATGTAATTTTACTGCAATTTCGATTGTGGTTTTTTGTCTGCGTGTCTAGAATTAACGTGATAATATATATTTTTCATGTTTTTATATTTTGATCCTTTAACACTCCTCTTATACCATGCATATTCTTGGTCATAGCTGGCGCTTGAATCGCTTTTGTTTGCATAAGAACGAATTAAATTAAAGCTTTTAAACCTATTACGTCACTATTGTCATTTTATATCCTGCAACTATAGTCCAAGCAATATAGAGAAGTGCTTACAGAAATTATTACCTGAAAAAAATGACTCTATAGTGAATTACATTTTAAATTGGGCTTTTTCTTCTTTAAACTGGATCCAAAAGGGCGAACATGGCAAAAAAATTCTCAGTTGCAAAAAACGGTTTTTCTCAAATAACTAAAAAACTATAGTTCCGATCGAAAAATTACATATGAGAAAGTTGTAGGTTTTAAAAATATCTATCGACTGGTTTTTTATAAGTATCGATTGCTTTGTTACTTTTTGAGATATATCGAAAAAACGATTTTCGGCTTATTTTCTTGGTAAAGGGTTGTATTTCTATGCTATTAAATAATTTTTACGATTATATTAATTTTAAGCATCAAAAATTGACTTAAAAAATTGCATTTTTTAGCCATATTTTTATTAAATAATTGTTTCAATTTTTGTTTTATGTAAATGACTTTTTTTTTTTTCATGAATAAAAAAAGAGTCTTGGAAATATTTAATTTTTATTTAATTTACATTTTTTTTATTTTTATGGTCATTTTAATAATTATTAATTATTGCAACAGTGTTTTTCGTGTAATACCTTGATTTTTTTGCTTTATTTTCATATTAAAAAAAACGTTTACATAAAATTTAATGATGTTGAAGAAGAACAGAGATAATTGCGATATTATTATTAAGGTTTCGAAAAGTGGCATATATTTAGTTAATTTACAGTAAATAGTATGTGGAAAAAATTTAAGGGATATATTAACATTTAATTTTGTCTATTTTCTTTCATTTGGTTTTCCAGTTGCAATCAGTGGAGCTCTCCTGCTGTGCTAAATTGTATTCGAAAGAGAAAATAACACGAAATTTGTTTCTCCTGGTTTATGCACTTTTAAACCGGAACCAACAGCAAGAAGGCTATTGATGTATGTGCAAATTTTCAAATACAGTTTATATCTTATGTGGGGAAATAAATTTTCGTAGAATATTGCTTACCTGCATTTCATAACCGGAAATTCCGGGATTTATAGATTTGCGGATTTTACAACTAGAAGTATATTTCCCTTTTATTTGCTTCGAAATGAAAACTGTATTGCACCTCATATCTAATCTTATAATATCTCCTAAATTGTTTGGATTATTGGGAGGTATTTTTCTATTTTTTCATACTAAACTAATTTTTGTATGATGTAGTAAAACAATCTGTTGTACACAGGGTGGTAATAACGACTTTGCAAAGGCGGCATTACGTCATTTTAACTGAACGTTGCCTTTCGTAAGCGTTTGGAAAAAGATGGGATTCTGCTTAAATTTAAACTGTTCACGATTTAATTTTATTGCTGTTTTGTGCTGAAGTGACTAAATAAGAAAAGAGAGTGGAAATATTGCAGACTGCAGAGATTCATTGAAACATCCTTTGAGCGTCCAATCACCAGTACGCCTTTTAATTCTTCCCTACGAAAAAATGTCTGTAAGCCCTTCGAAGGTAGTGATCGTCTCCCTTGATATTTTTAATTTAGATCCACTGACATGATTCCCGCCAGCGCTACCATCAATCTTGTTAAATTTGACACGGGGCTTTGCACAAAAGTGTTTAGCCTTATTCATAAAATTTTAAATTTGCTAAATACATCCTTAAGAATGTCTGTTTCTTGCGTCTTACCCCGAGAGAATAGGCCTGCATTGTTTCTGTGAAACGGTTTGGGCGCCAAACGATAAAAAGTGACAAGACGGAAAAAACGGGGGATATAAATGTTTTGTTTTCGCAGCTCCTTTCCCAGATAACACGCCCCCTCACACCGTGTCCTGCCTTAAATAACTAATACCACTTAGCATGAAAGATAAATGGAATAAAATTTCGGGGAGGGGGGGGGGGTTAGGGGGGCGTTGTCCATGAGTTATGAACGTGCATAACACACAATTGGAGGATCATACAAAGATGCCGTTTGGATTGTTACTTTACCTTACTAAAGGTTTTCTTGTAGCGATAATTTAAATCATCTATGACCCTCGATTGAAAATTGCAACCCTTAGTGGTTTTTCACTGTATTTCCGTAGAATTCCAAATCGTACGCATGCAATATTATTCAGAGAGGTCAATTTTGTATCAGCCATTCTACATCGTTTGGCAACAGCGTAAATTTCCATCTAGTTTTATCAGAAATAAAATTTTCTGACTTCTGCAAATGAAGTTTATTTAGCATCAACTGCTGGGACGTCATATCTGCTAGCATCTAACGAATAATGCGAACTTCTCAAATTTATCTATCGTAATAATACTTGCCGTTCATATTCCTAGTAAACTCGACTTGATACATGCTAGTAATATACAAAATATATGTTGTTTTGTTCCAACTTCTAGTCGTGTTTTATTCCTATTCAAGAGTCAGATGTTATATGTGTGCTTTCCATTATTTCATGCGACACATAACATCATATGGAAGTGAATATGGAGTTTTATGAACATAATACCGCGAAATGTGAACTCACTTAAATTAACCAAGAATAATTTTTCCATTTCATTCGTGAAACCCTATAAACTAACGCAAAAAAAAACTTAAAAAATTTCGAAAATTTTTCGATTTTTTTTTTATTCAATTTAAACGTTATTTGCTCTAAAAATGTGAGAAAACCTCAAAAAAAAATGTTTTCCATTTTAATCATGATTATGAGCTCAAAGATTATGAAGCTCAAAAAGCATGACCCTTTAATTTTTTTTCAAAAGTTTCACTGTTTGAAACGGTTCAAAATTGCTTCTCTAATTAATATCTTTAAAGGAATAAGCTTTATTAAAAAAAGTATTAGACCCTATACAGATTTTGCACTTCGCACGAATTTTTGCAGTTATTTTAAATAAGACCTTTCGCAATTTTGGACATTCGCATTAAGCTGCTAACTCTCTATCCAATCATGTCCGTTAACACCATAACATTTTCCATTAAAATGGGTTTTAACATTCAATCTTTAACTTGATTATCAGCGATCTGAAATTGTGGAAATTGAATCGAGTCTGATTTTCATTTAATCAGTAATTTTATTTTTTTAATCACTCAACGTAGTGTTCCATTAGCTATTCCTAAATGGAATATTAAAACTACTACATACTATTTTTACTGTGTATATTTTTATTTTAAAAACATTTCTTGCGCATATAAGAGACTTTTTATAAACAAAACTAAATTCACTGGATCTAATGCAGAAGTATGTATTTATTTTGATTTGGAAATTCATATTTACGGATTCAGAAAGAGAAGCACCAACGGAACAGGTATAATCAATTCAGTACGTAATATTAAACAAACCCCAGATCGCGCGCTCTGAAAATAACATCGGTTAACTTCAACGACGCCATCTGGCGCTAAAAAAATGTTTGGATATTTTCGATTATGTGTAACTTTCCCTATAAATATTTGTAATTTTACGCGGAAAGAAGTAAAAAGGTCGATTCTAAGTAAATCTCTCGAAATCGGGAGTTATTTCATTCGTGAAATACGAAGAATAGTGTTTTATTACACTGAAGCAAACGTTTTTGTTGAAACTAGTAGGAAGTAATGGTTTTATAAAAATATAATTGCCAGTTGTTACCTTTTTGAATTGTTACAGAACGGAAGTGGAAAATAATTTAGTAAATTATAAAATTACTCCGTGAACAGTTTAAATTTAAGCAGAATCCGATCCTGTTCCAAACGCTTACAAAGCGCAGTAGAGGTTAGCCTCCAAAAAGTCGCTACTGCCAGTTGACATCACACCTGGTGTGATATGACGGGATGGTACACGGGTAGAAAACTAGCCACGTTAATTCAGCGAAACGGGAACGGCTTTGTTGCGTTACAAAATTTGTACTGAATTTTCGTGTTACTTTTAACAAATTAACACCCAGTAGTCCAATTAAGGTACTCCCACACGCCGAATTTATTTCATCCTCGCGTTGAATATTATAATTCCATCCACAATTTAATTTCTTCAATCGATAACCGATTGCGACGTTCTGGGCAGTATCCGAACCAACGAGGTAATTTCATATTCACCCTAAATGAATATTACCCCCACGAATTAACCGAGGGAAACTTCAGACGTATTACTGTCAGATATCATCAGACAGAAATGGAAAAACCGCCCGCTCCGCATAGGCCTTTCTAAATAGACTGACCCTTGATGGGCCCAAATGCTAATTGAATCAAGTCATATAACCTGGTACCCAAATTATCATCCAAATAAACGTTAATTAATTGATAGTTAAGGTTTATAATCAAAAGGGCTTTGATACTCTGGAGACTGTCCTTGGAATAATAGAATTGGTCCCGATTTTTTGTTAAGTTCGCGTAAGATGGACCTGTGTCAACTTTGGTAGTATTTATTGAGAAAATTATAAGGGTTCTCTCCGAAAGGGATATTTTGTTTATTAATATTATTACAACATGGCATTTTGGAGACCTTTTGAAACGGAACAAAACGAAATTTACCATCGATATAATAAAATTGTTTGAGGACATAAATAATTAAAATATATTGTTGGCCAAATGAACATATAATAGACATTTTCTACACATTATATACAAATTAGGGAAAACTATACTTGACGGTGACCTTTCAGAATGCCATTTGGAGTGCCACAGGGAACCATATTAGGTCCACTATTGTATTCTGCGTACGCTTCAAATATTATAAAGTCTTTGACATCATTCATTTATCCATGTATGCAGACAGTACGAAAATTCATTGTTTTTTAAACGTTGTGATGTGTTTAACGCTGATACGAATGTTAATAGACTTAAAGATGTGGTATCTTCATAAAACATCATGCTTTAAAAATCAACGCAAAGAAAACTGTTGGTAGTAAGAATGCCAGAGTTGTTTTATTGTAAAATCTAGCTTTAAAAACTAATAATGACAGTATTTCATTTAAAGACTAGGTAAAAAATGTTGTAATAATAAAGTGCAATGGTACGATGCCCCTAGAAAACCTATCTATCGATTATACGCCGTGACCCATTAATTAATATCGCAAACACCGGTAGATTATTTGTATTTAAGCGGTATTTACAGTGCCGAGCGCGGTACAATTTTCACACAGTTCATATTTACGATTAACGACTTTTCAAACTTACCCCGTTAACGATACTTTAATACCTCTTCGGCTACCAAAACTGAAGTATCTCAGTCAAGAAACAATTAGAGAGTTGATGCTAACGTAATGTTTTCCTTACGTGTCAGATTATGAATTCAAAACATCGGCAAAAGTGTGTTAATTTTAAGGATTTCAGTATCGTTCAAATTTTTAGAAGAAAACTGAAGTCTTTCGGATTCTTAGTATCGTACAGATTCTAGTTTGTCTAAAGACCCATGTATTATCAACTGCTGGAAATGAAATTTAAGCTCTGTCAGTCTCAAATAAAGCATCTGAATACTTGAATATTTTTTCACACGGAAAAGACTGCTCAACCTTTCAAATGTAAATTTTTAAAGTTAACACTCTTTTTTTTTATTTTTAAACAATTAGATTACATCTATCAATTTGCAATTTAATTATTTTCAAAAATTATAATTTTAAAGTACCATTTTTTCTTAATTTTATCAGTATTTAACAAAAAAAAATAATTTCCAAATAATTTTTTTTAACTTGTTTAAACAAAAATTATTTAAATAATTGTAATAATTATAACTAAATACATTCATATTCAGTGTTGAAATATATACGTAAACAAATTTTTTCAATGAAAAAATGCAATAGCATAGGATAAAATATACAGTATATTTAATGGATATTTAAGCAGAATCCAATCCTGTTCCGAACTCTTACGAAGGGCAACGGACGTTAGCATATAATAAACTTTGTTTACAACTAAATATGTGCAAACTAGACAGTTGGTATTACGATATTCGAATTCCTTGGCTCGCGAGACGTCGGATTAAAAAAAAGATCGAAATTGGTCCATTAGAAGCCGATATAATGCAATTTTTTTGTATCTTCGCATTTTAAACCTCCGAATTCAGTCTCGGAGCGAAAGCCCCCTCCCCCACTTTTCGTGTTTTAAGTCACATTTCGCGCGTGCGAGCGACAGCTTTCCGCTGATTTATCTATGTTGCCGATAAGTTATAGATATGAAATTTTTTTCCAGTTTAGAACTCGGAAAAACGAAGCCACTGGATCAAAGATTATTGCTAAATTGTTTATAAATTAACGGTAAATGCCGACAAACTTTGACCGCTTATATCTCAAGAACCAATACATGGAATTTAACTTTTTTTTAAGGAAGCGTCTTTCCGAGTACTTTAAAATTATAATATTTGAAAAGGTTGAGCGGTCTCTTCTCCAAAAAAGACGTGACTCCTTTAAGCCGACAGGATTCGGCGGGGAATGATGGCAATTGTTTATATTGGGACGACGAACCGAACGACATTTAATTACGGTTTTGAAACGAGTCACTACAAAAAGTTTTACTTTTCTCACCTTTGGAAGTATCCCAGTCTACTGACAATCATTTTTTTCGAATTTACGTCGAAGCAGCAGCTTATTCTGTCTGGAAAAGCGTAATACGCCTCTCAGTTAGTGCGGGTCCCACTGAACGAGTTACAATAAACTAACAATTTGATGGTGTTCCCTGGAACGAAAAAGAAAATTGCATTGCAGTTCAGCGGTTGTAAAACCAGAATATACATTTTAAAATGATAATGGGGAGTCGTAAAGGAGTTTCGTTGCTTTTTAGTAGCAATTTATGAAATATTAATGCAATACCTGTACATTTCTTCATCAAAGTACTGACTTTTTAGATAAAATAGTCAATTAATGTTGTATTTGCTACAATGACCGTAAAAAAACGGATTTTACTTTAACAGTTCAATGTATCCGTGTTCCGTTTTCATAAATTACAGAAAAATAAGGTATTAAACCTGTGTACGTTTCCGGGATTGAACGTAATCTTAAAATAATTTAAATATTTAAAGTTCATTTAAAGTTTCAATTATGTAAATACCTCCTACTTTTCACTTATCTTAATGGCGTAGGAAAATACTATACTTAGCAAGTCGTCCAGAAGGTCCTCTCTGCGGATATACTTCTTTGAAGCTTCTCAAATTTAGCCGAGTACTTTTTATTTCATTGCTCGTAACACGTAATGTTTATGCAGAAAGTTATTTTAAATTTGCGACACAGTATTAAAAGGAAGTAGATTGGAATACTTTATAAGATTTTATCTTTACTTTATAATTTATCTCTCTGGTAAGTGATATTGCCAGAAACAACTACTTCCACGGGCTATATCCCCCGTGAATTACACCACACATATACCTGTTTCGGACTTGTTAGCCCTCATCAGTATGCCGTGGGTGCGACAACAGTCGAACGATCCGGCTGCTTAGACGACTTGAAGTGTCCAAAACTTTTTTATTTGTTTTGATGTTTGATAACGTTGCATCTCGCGATGTTTGACTAAAGACGAATATTCAAGAAGAGTTGCTGGCTATCTGTTACTTTGTTTCACTTGTTCACGTGTTTGCGTTTAACTTAAACAGTACAAAGAAATTACAAATAGTTATTCAGCTTGTATTTTTATTTGTTCACACTTAACTCGCTGTAAGGTATGTCCACGCACTATTTTACAAAAGTGTAGCACAAAAGGACTGCAACATGAAAAAGACTTTGAAATATGGCAACAAATTGACTAATAATTGTTAACACACACTTACGATTCAGCATTTGGTAGATAGGCGATGAAACTTGCTATTCAAAAAGTGTCTATACCTGTACCTGTTTAGATGGGTATGTATAGGTTGATTACGGCTACAATTTAAAGATATTTTTAAATATACAGGGTGTCCAGGAAAAGCGTACCATATCAATGTACCATATCATATTTTTAAATGGAATACCCTGTATTTTCCTGCATTTTCGAAAGCACCACAAAAATAGGTGAACTTTATTAAAGGTTCCGCATACCTAGGACTATTGTTTGTTTCAATTTTAGTGAAAATGCAGGCTTAGCGGAGAAATTTAATATTAGCAATAAAAATAATAATTTTAAGGAAACAGCTTTTTAGAGTGTATTCTAGATTCTTGGAGTTATAAATTATCGTATTTGTCGTCACTTAGTATTGTACAGAGTGATCAAAAAACTGATGGGACGCTATTAAATAACGCCCTACAATTCCACACCATACATTGACACTAAAGTGACCCTGCCTTTGAACTTCTCTAATACTATGTGGGTTTTCGTCCGACCAATGATGAGTATTTTTCCGGTTTGTAATGCCACGACTAATAAAATGACTTTCGTCCGTCCACAAAATGTGGTTATTCAAATTTTTATTCCATCTTACATTATTCGACACTTTCCATCGACTTTAAAAACCTGAAAAACATTCAGAAAACTTTTTTTTATTAATAAAGGGAGAAGAAACCCTCATTTTTAGTGGGGTAGAGCGCTCTTGCTACCGAATTAGGCCGAAAAAGACCCAAAAACGTCGAAAAATGCAGTTTTTAATTTATTTGACCATGTTCCACCAATTTTAAAAATCTGAAAAAATTCAGGGGAAAACTTTGATCAAAAATACACATTACATTTTTTTGCGAGACAACCGTATTTTTATTTTTCTTTAAAGTAATTTTTCAAGTTTTAAAACGCTTATATAATTTTTGCTTTTGGGCTGGGAGTTTCGAAAAAAATATCACCATATCAATGAATATTAGTGTTATAGGCTTTCTCATTTTTGGAGCAAAATGTTAGGATCAAGTGTGCGTCAGCATGTATAAAAGTTTATATGCAGCGTAGCAATTTTTTTATGATTGATTATATTTAAAAATCGATTATAATAAAAATATTTTACATTAATAGTGGTAAAAGGGTAGTTTATAAGAGTTGAAAATGGCAAAAGTAAAATATTCTTTCATAAACAATATATAAGGGAATTTTTATTTTAAATTATTGCACAATTATAGCATTCCAAGATTTAAAACGTAATTTTTTATAATTTTTTAGCATAGGGGTGATTTATAAGGGTTGGAAAGTGTTATGAGATACAAATTCTTTCATAAGCAATGAGGGAATTTTTATTTTAAATAATTGCACCGTTAAAGCATTCCAAGTTTTTAAAATGTAATTTTTTATCATTTTTGTCAATAGGGTTTTTAGGGGTTGAAAGGGAAAAATTCTTTTATTAGCTATAAGGTAACTTTTATTTTACATAATTACACGATTTAATCATTCCAAATCTTTAAAAAGTAATTTTTTTATCATTATTTTTTGCATAGGGGTAGTTTTTAAAGGTTAAAAAAGGGTCGAAAAGATCGAATATATCATAAAACATGTTCGAGAACACGGAACATTATTAAATCTTTGTTCTTGAACAAGATTTTTATCAATAAAATGCTTAAAATTTAAGTTTTTCAATTTTTTTCACTTTGGGGTAGTTTTTACCCCTAAAAAACAAAAAGCGTCAATCGGGCTTATGTCACATTTGAACTTGAGCCTAAGATGAGCCTTATTCTAAATTTTCATGCAAATCCATGCAGTTACAAATGAGGATGAGACACCCCAATACCTTCGGAATAATGGAATAGGCAATCCCTTTGACGGTCGATTTGGCTAATGCACCGACGCAGGGCCTGCACTTGAGTGCAGTCCAAACGCTCGCCGGCCGTCATCGTCCGAAATGGACAAGAAGGGAGAGATCGCGGGAGGCTGTGCGGTCCCGTGGCCATCCAGGATACATCCAGAACCAGCCCGGTTTGATTGCAGATAAACGTAAGCGTTTGCCGATATCAAGCCGGCCTCGCCGGGAAATGAGATCCTATAAACTCCACGATAAGAGGACGCCCTCTGAACTTTTTACTGTCCAAGCAACGGCCTGGATCTTTTATTTTATTCGAAAACTTCCCCCCGTCCTTTTATCTGCGCCGGGCCAGCGTCGTCAGGCCTTAACAACACTTTTTGAAACAACTCCGGTTATAATTAGTTAATTTATTTCGATGTTGTACGTATCATTGTAGTGCGCAGACGGGATGGAGCGGGCGTCGCGATGCCGGCGTGGGTCGTCGCGTCTTCGACACAGTAGCGGTCCGACGCTTAACGCCGTTAGTACGAGGCCCGCTCACCAGCAGCGCTGGCGACGGTTTTCAAAGTTCGCAACTTCTTGCGCTATGGAACTTTGCATGTTAATTTCTCGGTCGGGGCCCGAGTCCCTTTGTTTTTCCCACGCTGCTGGAACCGTCCCTCTCGTCGGCGAGGTGTGATGTGATTACTTCGCGATGGCGATGGTACTTTCCAGCCAGAGCAGGCTGCTGGTGGCTCTGTGCTTCACGTTGCTAGTGCTCGCCGGTGCCCTCGCCGTTGGTTCTTTAACGGGGTGGTTCCAAGCCGGCAACTCGTCGGAGCCGATACCGGCCAAACTCAGACAGGTAGGTGTCCCTCCGGACTGTAAAAAAGTTGTTTACTTTTCGCCGTTCAAAGCGCAACAACCCTCGCGAAGTAACGATGCAAATCTTCAAAGGAAGGTCGAGCGAAAAATAGCTTTGATCTGCTCTTGTACCATTAAATTGGTATGAAAACGGAAAAATTGAAAAATGGAACCAAAAGATAAGTCGCAGATTATTTTTTGTCCAATCAGAAACCTGACACTGAAAAAGACAGACAAAAAAATAACATAAGCTTTACTATATCACGCACTTTAACTACAGTTAACGTTTAGAAAAATCATCCAATTTCCGTCAGCAATACTGAAAACACATTTTCTTTCTCATTACGTTTGACAGTTAATTTGTTTGTTTATCTATTTCCATAGCTAAACTACACTACTTTTTTTAGTATTTGTAATCAACGATATACTTTTCCTGTTTAGTAAAACAATAGCGATCTTTACTTCTCCAAAAAAGTGTTTATTGTGTGCCATTCCTTTTTTAGTTCAGGGAACCAAGGGTTTCCCCCTCCGAATTCTTTCGGATAGAACTGATTGTCGTGAAATTTGGACTATAAGTCGAAAATAGCTCAAGAAGCAAAATTTAGGTATATAGGCCGATGAGCGCTTTTGCCTAGGGGTGAAAAGTAAAATATTGAAAATAACCCCAGGAATCGATAAAACAATCAATTTTAAGTAAAAAGTATCTTGTGAACATTTTTCGATAAGTCAATATCTTCTGAGTTATTGGTGATTGAAAATGTAAATTTTTTATTAAAAAACAGACGTTTTTCTATAGTTTTTCTCGAATAACTCGGAAAATAGACATTCTGTGAAAAAAACATCATGAAGAAAATGAAGCTTATAGAAAAAGACAAAAATTGTGTAATTTTCGATTTACGTAGGTGCAATAAGTGCTGAGATACGGCTGGTTGAAATTTCATGTCCAAGAAACCCAGTGATCTGATAAACACTATAAGGGCGTTATAATTCACTTCAAATATTTTAAAAGCCATTTTATATATTTTGTCACTGGGGGTGGTTTTTAATACGGTTCAAACAATGCGATAAATTATAAATTGTATTATTAACAGCTAATAGAATTTAATTTATCCCGTGTGTACTATCAAATCATTTCAAACTGTTAAAAACTATTTTTTGAAATATTTTGTTATTAGGGGTAGTTTTGTAAGGGTTGAAATATTGTAATAAATTATTTATACCATAAACTATCTATAATATATGCGCCATAACAATATTTTAGTGTCAAAGGAACTATTAATTTTATATTTTTATCATTAAGGATGGTTTTTAAGGGTTGAAACTTTACAAAAAATAACGTAAATTTTAACCCACAATATAAAACAATATTTATTCTAAATATTAAGATATGGTTTTAGTCTACATAACACCTATTTTTATATTTATTCAGTTGTTTAGCACGAGAGGTGGTTTTCATCCCCTAAAAATAAGAAGCGCAAAAATGAAAATTTTCCGTTTTCAGAAGATTCTTCAGCGTTTTGCTGAAAATTGAAGGGTGATGGAGCAATTCTGACTCCGGATTCGTGTTCAGCGGGCGAAAATACATCGGAAATTCTAATTGTTTCGCACTCCTTAGTCTACAATTTGTCTTGGGAACAGACAGAGTACAATGTCTATTTTCTTAACAGATTTAGGGCAGGCTATTACTCGTTAGGGGTGTAATTTGCTAACACTACAAGTTGATCGTTCTTTTAATTAATAAAAACTGAAAATAGTACCGAAATTTTGTGTAATATGCATCCGATTTTCAATTTTCAAGAAGTTATAGTTTAAAAATATGCGGTAACTATTTCTCAGACGGAACGGACAACGCAATGTTGACTCATCGACGTATTTGTGTAGATTTGTTACTTTCACGGACGGTATATCTCTTTTAAGCACTTTTAAATGTATTCAAGTGAAATAAGGCGGCTTAAAGGAATAGTGAAATGGTAGATATCTTAACAGTACGTTTTGTGTGCAACGAAAGTGCAACAAAAATATCAAATCATCAAATTGAAGGGTGATGGAGCAATTCTGACTCCGGATTCGTGTTCAGCGGGCGAAAATACATCGGAAATCATATGTCGCATGTACATTTCAGACAACTTTTTTTGTGTGTGGTGGTGTAATTTTACAATGGTGAAAATATACATTTCACTGACTGTTTATATATTTTGGCAGAATGATACGTGAGGGTATGTTTGTTGCGGTTTGTGGGAATTGCAGTCTCGCAGCTGCATGTTTGAATAAATTTAAAAATACGTTTTTGTATTTATTGCCGCTATTCAAACGCGTTGGAAAAAGTATATTCAGAGACAATACTACGTTAATATATTTTTAAACTTTTTATTGTACATAGTAGTAAGAAGAGAAATATGAATCTACTCTGATGCAACAAAAGACTAATATTTATTATTATTTATTTAAAAAATATACCTAAACATGATTACATATCATAGGAACTAACATTCATTGATCGTTATATCTGGATTTGACTCTGTGTGTGTGAGTTCTGTGGTAACAAAGTAAGTAATTAATTAAATTAGATATTTTATATTGTGTTATTAGGTAAATGTTTATTTTATTTTAATAAAATAGAAATCAATTTGAACTACAAAATTTTTATTGTTGAGAAATCCAGGGAAAAAATAATTTGAAAAAAGTTGCGAACCTTGAAGTAATTTTACCAGTAATTATTAGACTAAGGATAATTTTTCTTTCCTAAAACACCAAAATAATGAAAATATTCATTCTATTACACCTACTGAAATTCAAGCAACTAATTTATAATAGTCAAGCTTTTTATCGCACATGCAAAGATATAATGAGGTAAAGTCAATCAATAACCGCTTCATACTCTAGCGATTATTAATAAAATGTATTTAGCTTATAATTAAAAAATGTTCCATGGCTAAAAATACGTCAGCTATTTTAAAAATTCGGTAAGAAAATAATTCTACGGTTTACTTTATTATAGAGACAACGTTTCGCGAGATACGAGTAAGTATATTTATTTTTAACGCACTTCATTTATTTGAATAGACATTCACCAAACTTTTGCATACGCAGATACTTTAAAGTGAGGTAATTAATTGAATAAAAAATATGCAATAGGAAAGCTTTTTTCAAATAAACCTTTTTCGTACGCATATATTTGCAACGGACTCGTTTTAGACAATAATTTGTTGAATATAATAATTCTCATAGAAACATAGTTAAAACATATTAATTTATTTCGCATTAATACTATCTAGCGCGCAATGATTAAAAAAGTTTGTTTTGCATTCGCAACATGAATATAATCAACAGCGAAATGCATCGACGTCATGTGTAATACACATAGTTGAGATTACAATTATCAGACAGAAAATTAATGAATAACATGCATGATGCTGTAATACTTCCTGCATTTATTAAAAATAATCCAGACCTTTCTCTAAATTTTATTCGCAGGTAGGTAATTTATTTTTAATAATAACATGGTCTAATACCAGCAAAAATATTTACTGATATGCTATTTAAATGTTGATATTAAAAACTTTCAACTACATTTTTGTTACTTAAACTGTCAGCAACATAACTTTCTGCAGTTGTGGCTGATTTCCACCCACCATGTCTCTTGATTGCTAATACATCAACTTCTGTATTAGCCAGTAACGTTGCCGATGTTCTTCGGAATGAATGGCCTGTATATGTTTCAGGATGTTCTAGTTTCAAGAACTGTGCAATCCTATCAGGAATCATAGAAAGGGTATTCTTGCCGACTGGTTGGTTATAACATCTACCTGCTTGATAGCGCATAAAAAAGCGTGAAATTTCCCAATTTTTTCAAATTTCTTCCTAGAAAAAATCTATCCTGTCCTGTGCAGTAATTTATAACTATGATTTATATATATAACAAACTATTCCGTTTCCCTTAATTTCCGCGTTGCATGCTACTGAAACTTTCCGCTACACTTTCTAATACGCTGAAAAAACACAGGCTTAATATAGCATAAGAAAGTTAATTACTTGCCTGATATTTAAATAAGTTTGTTAAGTCGACGTCTGCTTCTAATTGTTTCGCACTCCTTAGTCTACAATTTGTCTTGGGAACAGACAGAGTACAATGTCTATTTTCTTAACAGATTTAGGGCAGGCTATTACTCGTTAGGGGTGTAATTTGCTAACACTACAAGTTGATCGTTCTTTTAATTAATAAAAACTGAAAATAGTACCGAAATTTTGTGTAATATGCATCCGATTTTCAATTTTCAAGAAGTTATAGTTTAAAAATATGCGGTAACCATTTCTCAGACGGAACGGACAACGCAATGTTGACTCATCGACGTATTTGTGTAGATTTGTTACTTTCACGGACGGTATATCTCTTTTAAGCACTTTTAAATGTATTCAAGGGAAATAAGGCGGCTTAAAGGAATAGTGAAATGGTAGATATCTTAACAGTACGTTTTGTGTGCAACGAAAGTGCAAATTCAACAAAAATAAAAGAAATATTTCAAACGAACAAGTTAATAATAATATAAATGCGTAAAATTGAAATTGAACACATAAAAGTAACCCTCAATCATATTTCATATGCTTTTTTGGCGATAAATAAATTAAGTAATTTCGTATTAAAATAAAATTTTACACATATTTGTAACCTAACTGCTTCCATCATCAGGTACTTAATCACATTTATTATTATGTAAGCAATTTTTTAAATGATTAACACTTCGGTTTACATAAGATTCCTTTTGATTAATATTTTAGTTTACTTTCGGTGTAGAATTTAGGATTGAAGTTCCTAGCTGAAAGTTTTATAGACTAGGTTTGAAAAATATGCCAGCTTCTCGTTGGAAACGGTTTCGTCAGTGCCTTGACGTAATACATTTGCAGCTGATTTTATTGATAAATAGATCAAAAGCAAGCCTCGTATGTTCTCCGAGTTAAAACAAAGTATTTTTAGTTATCTTACTACTGGTGCCAAACTTTTAGGTTAGTTTTTTCCAGAAATATCTTACTTTGATCATTACTAAACAGGACTTTTGCAGAAATGCACTCACGATTAGATTGAGATATATTTATGGTAGTTATATTGTTGGTGTTTTGCCAATTTGCAAATAAATATTTAAATGAATTCCAAGAGTGTATATTAAAGTTAAGTTTACGAAGTTGCTTTTACTTAATCTAATATTAATAATAATAATATTATACAAAATGTAGTCGTTATCGCAAATTTAAACATTGTTTAATAATATGAAATTTTGTTTTGTAAATGTTGTACCTAACGAAACAGTCTATTTTCTAAAACCCTTGTCGTGTGTTTTTATATACTATGTCTTGAATTCAAAAATATTAATTAATTAACATTGGACCAATTTAATTTAAAAGGTCAATACACAAAAAAAATATGGAAAATTTTACGCATACCAATTTTAGATGATAACATATTTATTTATAAGGAGCTTTTACTTTTAAATTAAATAATGCAATTTTTTTATTACTTTCGATGTTTTATTTTAAGTTTAAGAACATTACTTCAATGTCCGTATTTAGGGCCATGGAATAGGAAAAGAAGCCGGACATTTTTTTTGTGTAACAGGAACAGATTGGACGGGCATATTGGCTGATTTAACGTGTCATTGGTTTTTATGCGCGTGTTCAAATTAAAAATACGATTTAAATTGACAGCTGTAACATTCTCGTGCATCGAAATAAAGTAGTATTCGTAGCGTTTATAAACAAAATCGGTAAATACTGCTTTAAATTTATCGAACGCACGTCGATTAAAAATGTATATAGCTGCATTTGGGCGTAAATAGAACAATATTTTGAGGACGACGCTGAAAAATACAATTAATGTTTACAATGTTCTAAACCGCTTAATCAAAGTAATTATGTTAAAAATACTAATATGTTTTTTAGACCAACAGGCATTCTGAGAAACTCACAAGGTGCATTATCTATGCTAAGTATAAAATTTTTGATATGCAGACGATTTTTTACGAATATTTTTTTTCTCGTGGGAGTAGACTTTGTCTTTGCACAGACACATTTGTAACTGCTGAGATCTACATACTATATTTAACCCCAAAGTTCTTACCCTAGTTTATATTCGTTGAAATATTACAGCACCTATTAAACAGAAACATTAACATACAACCACATACGCCCTATATTTTCATTTAACACTAAAAGGTAGTAAATGTATTTCATTACGAAGGTATAAACCTAGTAAAGTACTTGATTAGCATTTTTGATTTGAATTTATGCATACGTAAATTTCTGTGTTGCTTTTGCTTCCCGTGTTTCTTTTGATAAAATATTTTTAAACAATAAGGATTTTATTTAGGATAAATATTATTCGTCCAATAAAATTTCTTCGGATTGAAATAACAAAAAAGAACCTATACCTATAGGAAAACAAGAGCTTTATATGAAGAGATTAGTCAACATTTCTCATAAGTATCAAATTTGCAATAACAAATTCCGTATTCATGCACTCAAACATCCGATTTTACCTGGTGTGTTGAGCCTGTATACAAACCCTCTATATTAAACAGATCTATGTGTACGGAGAAACGTTATTTCAACAAACGTATTTGGTCAACTGGCGTTACATTTATTTATAGTAACATTCTGTGACCTATCCTGAGGTTTACCTTATCAACACGAGATCCACATATGTAATCATTACAGGTTCCGTTATCCCCTCAATTGTACTCATAGCAAACATTTCGTCGGCTATAATCCACGTTTTATGCGGTTTTTTCAAGCATTAGTTCAACAC
The DNA here is from genome assembly GCF_000390285.2 of Anoplophora glabripennis. NCBI lineage: Eukaryota > Metazoa > Arthropoda > Insecta > Coleoptera > Cerambycidae > Anoplophora > Anoplophora glabripennis. Next base: position 252,985 of record NW_019416248.1, read on the forward strand.
ATTGGCCATTGAATTTCTTTACTTGACTATAACATTGTATATCGCAGATATAGAATTTATAAGGAAAAAATTGCTCGATGACCTCTTTCATACTTCTGTTAGTGGAACAATGATAAGAATAAATTTCAAGTATCCCTTCAAAGATCCCTTCCCTGGGATCTAAAGGAACTTGAATTGTTTGTTTAAACGAGAAAAAAAATTCGGGAAACGGTAATACAGTAAGAACTGTACATTTCGGAAAGAAATACCAGATCTGTGGCAGTGAACTCAATCTGGGTACAACCGGAATCAATAATGATATGAAGTATCCATTACCGACGATTGCAAAAGCGCACAAGTCGATAAATCAAACGCCTGCGAAACCGTAAATACATTTCTGCATTATTAAGGTTGGTGCGCTAAATGAGCCGAAACTAACTTTGACCAACTACAGGAGAATAACGAGTAGAAAGAACGAATACTCCATTGAATTTTTTAACTTACTGCATATGTCGAAACGGAAAGATTTCATAAAAGAATAAAAATTTTAGCAGATCCCTATCGTTATTCATTTAATTCTGGGATCTGATTAGAATTAGAAGACAGGGTGTCACTACGAAAGCTCGAAATTACTTCTAAATACCTGGAAATACAACAAAATAGTTTTACGATGCTTCAAAACACATAAAAAAGCTCCAGAATAAAACAAAATTACCCAAAACAACCTTGAAATGCATAATATCTTAGAATCCTTAAAAAATTATCAGTTTTGACCGCAGGGTTATGCTCGGGGCCGTTGGCCTTTGACCTGGAAGATCATTGACTTTTGACCTTTAATTTCGAAGTCGAATAATTTTTGACTCCACAGACGTCATTGTCCTTTCACTTCTTGGGCTCATTGGCCTTTTACTGCCCGGGATAATCGACCTTTTATTCCTCAAGGTCATTAAGGGTCATGGACCTTTGACTCGCGATCACTGACTGTTAACCTCCAAGATTTTAAGGTATTTAGACATATTTGGTGGTTTTTCAGATATTTCAATTATTACTTTTTTTTTATTCATTTCTTAGGACTTTAAAGTTAAGACAAAGCTTAGTTTATTGCGCTTGAGATTATTACTTACGCTCTTTTTATCTTCTTACATTGTAATTTTACGTTTTATAACATATTGCCTTCCTAAGCTAAAACAAATTTATTATCATGAGCTGGCAATGTTGAAAGAATAATTTTTCGGCTACAAGTATTCTTGTATATTACAGCAGTGTATTATGAAAGATGTTCTCTCCACATACTTTTTTCAATTACGTAAGAGGGAGTATGCCTGAAGCCGTTATCAATTAATTAAAGTCCCGCTGAATCAGAAAAGCCACTTTCAGTGGAAATATTTTACCTTTAAGATAGGTTTTATTATTTTAATATTTATGTAAGTTGCACACAGTGGTTAGCATAAAATTAAGTTAGAATATTTATATGCAACAACAGTGTTAAGGATACAAAAAAACGTACTTTCACGAGAGGTTTCCCCAATAAACAAAATATCATTTGAAGGGCATAAAATTTCAATTCTTCTTCGTTGAAAGACGTTTTCCTTTATCCAACGTCCGTCCAATTTCAAATTTTACACTATTTCACCCCTAACAAGTTACCCACTACAAACTTAGAATGGTAAGAGCGTTGTATCCTTTTTACTTCTTTACAGATGCCAAGATTAGATTGAAGGTAAAAAATGGCCCCATTATTTATCCTTCTGCTTATTGTTCTCTCTTTCATCTACGGTCTTCTGCTTTACCGCTGTAAAATTTCATCGGATACGCGCGTATCATGAAATATAGAGTTTTTCAGGTGAAAATCATTATAATTATCAAGAAAAAAATAAAATATAAACGGTTCTGATGAATACTTAAATCGAAATCGAAGTTATTTATTTTTTGCGTCGCTAATTCACATTTAATAAAGTCAAAGGTACCCCGCCTCAAGAAGTTGACAGCCGAGGAAGACGAGGGAAGACAAGCTTTTCGTTAACAGTGGTGCCACCCGTTGAGAAATTTCCTTCAATAATAAAAACGTCTATTACTTTGCTGCATGTTATGTAATAAACTAAACAGGAAACTTCTACTCGTCTCAAGTATTTTTGCCCAGATGGCATTGCAAAATAAAATCCAGATATAACAGGAATACAAATGTAGACATTTTCTGAAGTTACAGGGTAAAGGAGAGAAAATATCTATTAACTATTTCATGTAAAACTAACAGTAACTCATCTAATTATAATCTGCCATTTTCAGTCCATATCTCCCTCGTAGATCTCGAAATTGAACCGGCAGCTGAGTAAACAGAAGGTGCGAATTCGCAGAGCTTAGACTGATCTATTAATTTTACGGTTCTATTTCTCTACAATTAATATTTCCTATGGTTACGGAAATTTTAGGGAACAAGGCCATTTATATACAGGGTCGGAAAGTCCCCATGGTTCATCGGCCGTTAAGATCCACTTCTTATTTGTAGAAGGGCGAAATGGGCGGTGACTATTAGACGCTCTCATTATAGCCATCTTTCTCTATCGCACGGATTTCTATGACTTACTTTGTCGTGTTTTATTACACATTAATTTTTTTCTTCCCCTGCTGAAAATCGAACACAACAATGCAATAAAAGTGGCATAATTTAAACACAGAACCGCTTTTAAATATAGATTTACGAGTAATCGAAATTTTGCATTAATTTCCTGACCTGTAAAATTGCTTTAATCTTTTTTTTTGCGGGAAACCTTTAATTATATTTATTTCGGTAATGAGTTTTTAACGATCGAAGTTTTTTTATTGATGGGCGATGGCCGATTTGGACTCAAACTTTTTCATTGAGAGTAAATTTGCTGAAGAAAAGGACTCGGTTGTCAGTTCGGGATTAAAATTTCATATTCAGGTACGCATTAAATTGCGATCGACATAAAGAGTCCTTGATGTATGCGTCGTTTGTTATTTATTATTCTTCGCTCATTGTTTTCTCGTTTCGGGGTGCAGGAACTGGATTGTAAGGGATGCTAACGCGAAATAATGAAAGCGAAACGCTAAAAAAATATAGGGGGACACTTTTAAGGGGTACTGGAACAGGAGTAGATGAAGGCTCTCGAGTTGTTTGGATATTAAAAAATAATTTTCGTTCCGTGGCGCGGAAACTTGTTTTCATTAATTTAATACCTATTTTCTGTCCGCAACATTTTTAATCAACGGACTGCAGAAAAATACATAAAGCGTCTAAGAGAAATTGGCAACCAATATTTTCTTTGGTAATTGAATAAACACTCTTAATAAATTGAGAAGCCACGCGTAGATTATACAGCGCGAATTGTAAATGTTTACATATATACTCTAAACAGCGATATACAGGGTGATTTAGAACTAGAAATTTTTTTTGAACGTACCGGAAACACAAAAACAAATTTGTAAAAAAATCAAAACGGGTACAAAATACACCTTTGCACGGCACTGGAAACTATAAATTAAACCGATATCCATCAACTAAGAGTTATTGTACAAGTAAGCCATTTTTGCCACTTAAAAAACTAACGTAAACACTATCGCAGAAACGTTATTACTAAAATTGGATTTTAGTATGCGGATTCCCTGGTGCCACGTGGAGAAGGAGTGAATGACGCTAGAGACTACAATAGCCCAGTGATGTAAGGCTTGAAAATACTACAACCGTCACCAACTTCATCAGCAAATATGTGTTATATTGCATTGCAGGAGCATGCCGTTCTGATGAGTTATGCAAACTTACTTTGGACAACGTCAATTTCAAAAATTTCGATGACGTTATTGTAGTTACAATTCCAGATTCTAAAAATGGTACCTATGGCTACCTACGTACCTATGGTACGTACGTTTACAATTACTTCTTGTCTGGGTTCTGTTTCTCAACTAGACATTCTCAAAAAATATATCATGATTAGCTTGGAAATTAAAACTGAAACTTCACGCTTCCCTTTCCACGATTCCTAATGAGATTGCACAGTTTTTGAAACTAGAACATCCTGAAACATATACGGGCCATTCATTCCGAAGAACATCGGCAACGTTGACTGAAACGGAGGGGTCAAATGGATTTATAACTCGAAATCGCGTTTTTCCCTAGGGAAGTAAGTTACCTCACCTCCCGTTGTCCATAGCAACTTCCACTTCTACTGTAAAATCCACTTACCTCCTTAAGAACAATGTATTAATAGTATATTTACTATAGTGGGAGCAGATAAACTTTTTTTCATATCCACCTATAATCACTCTCTTTCTTTTGACAGTCCAAATAGGCCCGAAATATTTTTTTATCTTTTAAATAATTTTCCATTTCATCGAATTTTTAGTATTTCGCCTCCGGTTATTGAACTCGCTATTAATCCCCTGCAACCTTAATGAGAAAGGGAAAAAAATTATGGAAGTGATAAATTTGCCAATAAACCTACATTCCCGGATTCCGCCCATTATATTTCTTCTTAGGAATATGCCACGGCGTAACGACGCCATTTATAACCCATTGCCAACGGTAAATGAATTTATTAAATCTATTCATTAGATAACACCCGGTGGTTCCCACGAAATCTATGGATTAGCGAGGGCAACGCGTTTAAGCTCATCTACGACTCTCTGCGATTGAAAGTGAGTCACAGAACAATAGGGTTGAGATTTGACGATCTTACGAAGAGGAAAATTCGAATATTACCCGTCTCTTTTGAAAATTCGCGGTGTTTTTGAAAGAGGGGTTTTAATTTGGACAGCATATAATAGGTCCTAACTAATATGAATAGGTTTTTATAGGTACGGTGATAAATAAAATATTTAGCGACTCGTACTACTACCTGTCAGAATACGCGCACGCTGTAATGCAACGTTGCTAAGTTGCATAGATTATCCAAGTTCTGCTACTAAAGTAATAGTAATCATATTTAAAAAACGATATATAAAAAATATATTGTATATTCACATATTCAATTTAGTTACATTTTTCATGCGTACGAATTTATTATTTTTCCTTTTCCATTAAATAAACGAATGGAGACTCTAGTACTTTTATTAGAAGCTTTTGTATGTTTGCAGAAATTCATTTGTCTCTTTATTTGCACCAAAGAACGAGTGGATAATGAAGCAGACGAATACCGCCGATATTAAAAAAAAACGGCTGCTATTGGAGTGTCGCTTAGAAACAAAAATATCAGTTACCGACGAAAATTCGTCGTTACCTTCAATTTAAGAGTACGAGAAAAGTTGGGAGTGGATTTTTTTTCAAACGCCAGCTCGATCCTCGGCAAAATCTACATTTAACTTTATCGATAGAGATCTAACTAGGCAATTTCTTCTCGGGCCATTAAATTTTAAGCCTACAAACATCGTTGTTCTGTAATTTGCTCCCTGCTCTTCAATTATATGTACGTGTAAACGATCCTTGTCTCTGTTTGAGAGCGAGTCACTTTAAGTTTCGCTTCGAAACGTCTCCGTTTTATGATTCGTTAATGTCTTGAAATGAAATTCATAACACAATAAAAGTGTATTTTTTATTACAGTCGAACCTGCAATAAGTTTTATGACCCGTGTACCTAGACAGGCAGACGTCAGATGTGGAAAAGTATGTCTCTTACGAGCTGAAAAGGTCACGGAGTCATCGACGTTGTTCTGAATGCCTTCAGTGACAGGCTCGAATGCAGTGCATAGAATAATAATATGCCGCTTCCTTTAACACATAGAAAGTTGGGACCTGAACAGTTTTTTGGAGGTATAAATTGTCTTTAAGAAAAATTGTCGCAGTGTCGCTTACAGTGTGAACGGAGCTTTGGAAGAGACTTTATAAAGTTACAGTATATTTGATGAAAAACACTAAATTTCATTTAAATTTAGATGTAAAATTTTCGATTAGGTAATGCAATTAGCCATTCCAGAATGTCGGATAGAGAATCTAAACAGTTGGTTAATCAGAACCAGATACAGTAGACTTAGAACTTTGTATATACACAAAATCCATTCGCAGTAAAACAGTTTGTCCAATGTGGCTAATAAAACTTAATTTACTGATAAAAAGAAGGAGACTAGACTTTCAGCAGAGCTTGCTGAAACTTTCCCAGCGCGAGATGAAATTTACTGCTTTATTTAGTCTACATTTTTTCCTAGTTAAATATTTTCAAATAAAATTTCTGGCCTAAACGATTTATAACAAATTTTAAAAGCAGACACTTAGCAGAAGCCCGGAAGATTAGCCCAGCTAAACTTTTGCCTTACCCTAACGAGAACCTTTCAATTTCTTATTTTTTGGATGGCGTCTGGCTTAATTTCAAACATTTTTTTTATATAAACATGGATCAGATTCGTTTTTGTTTAGAAGTCACAAGCATTTTAAAAAATATAAGGTTGACCTCGATTTGGGTATCTTCGTCGGTATTCTCAGGCTACTTCGATTGAAATACGAAATTATATTTTTTTTAAATGCTCCGCACTATAAAACAATGAATTATTCTACAAAGAGGATAACCATTTCTTTTACAAATAATATTTTACAAAAGACGCTTAGAATTGCACGCGTTTCCCATGGCTGTTACACATAATAGACCTGAAACAATAGGAAGGTAGTGAGAGAATACCCTTCAATAGCCGATTCTTTCGGAAATCTCCAACAATGCCCGTAATTCTTCAACCGTTCGTCTCTGAATCATAAGCGGAGTTTAAGAAAAATGCTAATTAATAATAGTTAGCGGGGCATTATTTCTATCAGAGCGAGTCGAATTAATGGCGGCATTCAGAAAGTTTTCTAGCAACGCTCGGTAGGTTTATCGATTAGAACATTATAAAACACAGGGTGATCGTTAATTTTCTCCGGCCGAGCGAAGCCTTCGCCCATAAATGTCGCGAAATCTGAAAAGCTAATGAAACATCAATATTTGACCGCGTATCGACGGAGTGAATTTACTACCCACAAGGGATGAGGTGGGCCTGGATTAATCTAATTGCAGTCCATAACACGAAGAAAACATTTACTGACCCTTTGAATTATTTGATTTTATCGGCAGGGCGAAGAAAATTATAGGATTAATAATACAGATACAAAGACAAAGCAGTCAAGCGAATTCAAAAAGGACACAGAGTATTGTGTTAGCTATGTTCGCTATTTACGCTAAAACACTTAACGAACACAGCGATCTGTTATGTTAAACAACTATTTTCAATATAGCTATTCTTAGTACTCATAGCGAATATAGGTAAAATACCGCTCTGTGCAACTCATAGCTATTCTTAATATACATAACGAACATAGCTAATATAGCGCTACTCATTAGCATTATCCAATTATCCTATATTTCGCGCACGAACATAACGAACACAGCGATCTGTTACGTTAAACAACTATTTTCGACATAGCTATTCTTAATGTACATACCGAACATAGCTAATATAGCACTATCATTAGCATTATCCAATGGTAACTATATTTCACGCACGAACATAGCGAACACAGCGATCTGTTACGTTAAACAACTATTTTCGACATAGCTATTCTTAATGTACATACCGAACATAGCTAATATAGCGCTACTCATTAGCATTATCCAATGGTAACTATATTTCATGCACGAACATAGCGAACACAGCGATCTGTTATGTTAAACAACTATTTTCAGTATAGCTATTCTTAGTATTCATAGCGAACATAGCTAAAATATCGCTTTGTGTACCACCACCATCATCCAATAGCTGATATGTTTAATACACATGGTGAACATAGGTAATACCTCAGCCTATGTTATGTTAAATAGCTACTATTTTAATGTACATCGCGAACATAGCTAATATGACCTTAATATGAGTCTAACTACATTAAACAGTAGTACCTATTTTTAATACAGACGCTATAGCTGCCTTAGTGCTACGTGTGACCCTGGCATGGCTACATGACATCTAAATCTGCTCAGAATCGTCGCAGAATTCAAAAACAATATAGATAATTGAAATAATTCTCGTTCGCTGCAATAACCGAACCAAGACCGTTCGAGTATTAACTAGTTCGTATTCATCCAGTTTCCCACTCTATAATTTTATCTAGGGTTGACAGCTAGAAGTTGAAGAAGCGACGTGGCGTGAGTCAAACTCGGGCGACATTCAAACTGCTCATTAATGCGTTTCCAAGTCCTCCGTTACAAATGAAGTGATTCGCTCTTTTGCAAGGGTGTCGAAGTACAAAGCAAGTGTTATTACAAAGCAGCTAAGTGGCGAAATGGGTAATCGAGGTGAATTGCAAGAAGGTGTGAATTATTGTAGGCAGTTTTGCGCCAAAATTTTCGAGAATTGTTTCGTTAATAATTGTAAGCATTTCGATTACACCAAATTTCCATAAATAAGGTACAGAGAAGTTGTGTTTCTATAAGCGGTTTATTTTCGTTACAGGCGTTTTAGATTTAAATTACTATGTTGGTAATCATTTTGGAACACGGTTGGTATCTTTCTACAACTTATCTGGTATGTGGAAGAGTTGCTCTGATGCCAATTTGCTTTTATTCTACATGTAACACAGCACCTACAGCATATTGACCTTTTTCTTCAATTATCATACAAAGCAGCTTCTCATTGTCGACAGAAAACGCGTGTCCACTGAGACCTGCCCTTTAGGGGTAAATGGACATTTCAATTATAATGAGTAAATAACAATTAAGGACCCTGTTCTTGTTTTACTTGTATTTATACAGTAACGTAAATTACACCCGACAGCAATGATGATGTTGACCTCAATATATTACATAGGCATAATACAACTTTTCATTTTAATGTAAAAACAAATATATAACTGCAGTTGTTGTACAAAGAATATTTATTTTATTAATGTTAAGTTTTTGACAGCAATGTTACAGCAACTACATAATTATCCATACGATAAACTTCTAAGAAACGGTATTTTCTTTCAATAAATTAAATGATTTTATAGAATATGGAAATTTGCTTTGAAATCACACTTTAATTTTTTGCGTTGCAGTAAAAGTTAAGATTATTCGTCAGCAGAATCACCAAACATAGATTAATAAATTTGTAATTATTTATTTAGGTATATAAATTATTTATAACCCAAAGGATCCGTAATCACTTCGACACAGCCTGTTAAAATTCCCCACAGATTTCCAACAACACGCGAACAACTTGCGAGCGGAGCAAAAGTTCGCGACAGAGGCATGTCGAAAAGGCTTGCACTCCGTAAGGATCATCGTTGTCCTGCTTGTTGGAGGCGCCCAAGGATAATAATAAGGGAGGAAATTTCATCAACGAATTCCGTTCCGTTGTCCGCTTTTTCAGCGCAATTGTTAGTACCGATTAATTACGATCCTTTTAGATTAAAAATTGTTCCGCTATGTTCACTTGGCCGCAAGATGATTGTCAGTGTTTTAAGAAATAGGCCAAGTTACTAATCATACTTTCAATAATATCGGTAGTTCTTTGGAGACAAATACAATTGATGAGAACTGTGTAATAAGTCTACTTTTTTTAAATAAAATAAATAATGATATGTTATTAAGCAATAATTTAGCCGTGATCAGGTGTAGTACGACAGAGTTATCTTAAAATAAAAATATATTGCTCTGAACACTATTAACACTCTGAACAGTGATTACGAATTACTTCAGTTAGGAAATTGGTAACTAAAAGTATTTTTCTTTTGCAGTTTATTCTGCTAATTTTAACCACTATTGGCATCTCTTTGAAACATTTCGCGTATTCACTACAATCCAATATTAAACGTACTTTTTCAGTATTTTAATGATGTTTTCTGAACTTCAGTTCAAATATAAAAATATATAAAAAGTCCTATATGCTCAATATAACAACATTGTCAACCAAACCTTATGTAATACATTCCCTTTATAAAAAACTGATTCCGCCCCATATCATTATTATATGAAAACGTTGGAAATGTAGGTAAAGAGAAGCAGACGGCGAATTTCCTTTGATTTTTTACACTCTCCGCTTCTGTGGCTCCAAAGAAGGCAACGCTGTTGCCAGATTTACCCTGGCGTCACTATATTTGAATAAAATCAATGTTGTCAGATCCTCCGATTTACAGAATTTTGCAAATATCCATTACCTTATTATTTACTTTTCCTTCATGGCATAAGTATATCTGTCATAAAAATAATATTAGTTGATAATATATATTAAAATATTAACGGAAAACTCATTTCCTGTTTCACGGAATAGGCACTATGTATGGCAGTTAATCATGCCGTGAATTTCAGCAGCTCTTCAGTACTAAAATTAATGGACTATACCGACAATTAGGCGGATACATTGATGCAGTTAGTTTGCAGTAACTATTACTGAAATTACTTGCAGACGCTGAAAGCCGTTCTAATCTCTGTGCGGGATAATTAAATGGTAATAACAAATCGCTCTCCATAAAATACCAATTTAGGAGGATCTGAATAAGGACTGAGAATGTTGATATATAGAGAAGCGGCATAATGAATCCAATATCTTATACGGCATTTATATTTTTTTCTGAAGATTCGACCGCCCAATCAGCAGTTATAAATTTTCAGTGATATAGCTATCTGGATTATTGTGAGAAATAGAATAAATGTTAACATTGTGTAACTGAAAACTCAAAATACTAGTCAATTTCAGCGCGATCGTATACCCTAATATTTGTCACCATGCTTCTTAATCATGTTACAATTTCCATCGCCCTATTTTTCATCGGAATTTCATCGTTGTTACGTATGTATCGAATTACGCCGGTATTGCGATTGCAATGATGCTTGCAATAATCCAATATTAACCAACAGTTAAACTGGTGCTTGCCCGTAAAAACTGTTTTGTGACGAATGACGAATTTTTCACTGGCTTTTGATATATAATAGAGCGCTGATATATCGCGATTTTCATTGGTTTCCTTTTCAAAGAATATATTCCGCCTTATATTTTATACTTCACTAAATCTGTGAAACAATAATCATTTGTTTTTGAACATGAAAAAGTGTATATTTGTGGGTACACATGTCTGCAAGTGACCCATTTTAAGTATTACGTCAAGAGCGCCAGTTTGACGCCGCCCACGCCCGGACCAGTCTACCCGTTGCAAGCGACAAGAAACAATGTTCAACGCGGGATATTGTTCCCGGAAGCCGACCATGGCAGATTGGCGCAAAGGACCAGATGCTTATACCTGCGAACGATTCCACACTTTTCAGCGAACACTCGCCCGGAAACTTTGTTTTCAATAAAAATACTTCTATTTTTACCGTTGAGAGAGTGTTTTATTTTGCTGCACGCCGAAAGCAACCTTCATATTTATTTTAATGAATTAATCACTAAAGATTTTGTTGGAGAGTCTTCATATTATTCCCACTATTTTTATTAACTATCGGGTGTATGTTATTCCAAACACAACCCTATATGTACTATATAGGGTGTCCCACTGGGGACTGCATCGATCGATATCTAGAAAAGTACTGCTCCGACAAATTTAAAAATTTGGCAACATGGCAATGTCCCTGAGACGAACACAACTAAAATATCTAGAACTCTCCAGCACTTCCACAACCAACTTCGTTATTTTAAATGGGACACCCTATATATTATTACATATTCTTATTCTACGTGAAAGAGGGTCACTTTATTAAATATTCCCTATACCTAGGGAAAAAAGTGCATATTTATTTTAATTAATTAATAACTGAAGATTTCGTTGGACATTATTTATAATATATATACGAAAATTCACAAATCCTTACCTCTCTATTTATAACCTGGATCAGTAACCTTTGCCACAATTACTGAAAGCGATTTATTTTTCGTATACCGGCTGATTAAACAAAATTCACCGTTTCATAACATAAAAAGTTTACGGCACCCTTCTGGACCATTGTATACGTTCATGTGAGTGTTATAAACTGAAAAGAATCACAATTTTATTTCCCGGCTCGCTATATCTAAAATTTTAATTGATCATTTAGGTAAGTATTCGATTTCTGTCGCTATTCCGGAACGGATTTTGTTTCTAGTCGTGTTTGTTTAAGGGCTATAGAGGAGATATATGGGGCTCCGTTTATAGCTTCGATAAATAATCGTTATACGTTATAGTCTGAAAAACACTACAGTTTCACGGATGAAGCTTAGTTTTTATTTATTTAACAGCTAGGAAAGAAATGTATAAGTAAATCCGAAGGCAAATATCGCGATGCGTTTGAACAGGCATTTCTTTGTTGCAAAAATTAAATCGAACACAATTTTCTTCAGAAAACAAAGGAAATATTGGCATCTGGTGGCGTTATTTTACTTTGACAAATATCTCCAATGCCAGAAAATTCGCTAAGAGCGACACAAGTCGTATTACATTTTTTCACTATTTTATAGTCGCCGCAGTATTATCCGTGTCCTGCGGGGCAACAATTACCCAAACTGCCGGTCCCAGAAAGAAAATCCCTGACGTTTTATTAAATCGGGTAGCGTGAATTGTCCCCAGCACGACGGCTATTGGACCATGAGAAATATATTGGGCTATGAGCTACACACTGAATTTGGTAAATGAAACTGAATGTGCACCCATCAAATCCCTGACGTCATATCCGACAAATAACACAAAAATTGAACGCCGCAATGAACCGCAATGTGTCCCAGTTATTGAAAAACTTTCTTCGGATATTTGTTCGCGAATTCGATTGTTATACCATCTTCGAGGGAAATCGAGGTGATAGTGGAATAATAATAAAGTATTTTCGGTTCGATGACGCTTATTTTTGCGCAACGACCATAAATTTAATATTCGATTTTTAATTTGGTTTGGGTATATTTCATAAATGCCATAAATCTACTCTAAAACAGTGTTGGCTGCATTGTCGTTTATGTTTCGATTCTTATCGATGTCATAAATAATAAAGTGTTGGTGTGGGTCAATTTTCCACCCAGAAATTCAGACATTGTTTAAAATCGTCCTAATTCTTTTATGGACTGTAACATACCAACCGCACGGCACTCCGCCCGCAATCAACAAGTTGGAAATAATGGACCAAAAGCCGAACTGAATGCAGGGAACGCTCAAAAATTAAGAAATCAATTAAATGACGCCAGTCCCTGGTATTAAACAAACTACCGACACTTAACCCTGTTGCACTCGGCAGAAAGGTTCCAAAGAGCGGCCTGAATACCCCTTTCGAGTACTGTTTATTTTAGTTTTATTAGCAAAATTGGTTTATTTTACCTCCTCTTTCCACTTCAAGTGCCTCTGTTAACTCCAACAAACATAATTGTTGAAGCAGGGCCCTTGCAAATACTTCAACGTAATTAATTTTTAATGAATCCTCCATTCATTGTTACGGAAGTTGTTTGGCACGAAAATTTGGTTCGGCTGTCTTTGTTAGTAATTTAAAACAGTGGCGATAGCCACCTCGATAGAAAAAATGTCATTTTTTTAGGTTTTAAACTGGAGTTAGTAGACCTCTTCAACTAAGTGAACAATACATTGCAGCCGACTGTACAGGGTGTTAATAAATTTGTCAAAAATTTCAAGGAGGGGAAAAAGGAGCAAAAACTGAGTTAATTGATGTTACAAACTTGTATCGGAATTTTAAGGTTATAGAGAAAAAAGCTAATTTTACAAACTGTTTTGGAACTGCTGAAATGCATTTTATCGCGACTTACAAAACATTCAGCAACACTTTTTGTGAGTCGGACTGTATTCGAAAGTCAGTTTGTAATACACTGTTGTAGTGATTGCTGTGTTATTTTTTGAGAGTACATTTAATAGCCGTATTTCCAAGTTTTCTTTTGAAAATGGCGTATATTATGATCTACTTGCTATCTTTCGTCAACTGAAAGATTCATCTCGATAGATTGTTTCACTTGATTGAAATGTTACAATTTGTCATTTGTAGCTGTATTTTTTCTAGAAAAAAACTTGTTTTAGTAGGAGTACAAAGTCCTCACTCAGTGTATCAATAACTCTTTCAATGAAAAGTCTATAAAAAGGATTCCCGTCCATTATCAATTTTCCTTTTCAAATTGCAATCCCCTCTTAATAGGTTTAACAGAGCGCTTTATATAAGAAATAGTCCTGAAGTCGAGCGGTAGTTAGTGGTAATGTCTTCTGGCTTTTATGTAAAACGATAAAAAAGCTAAATTGCCACTTCTCCTTTACCTTTTACTCCAAGAAAAAGCTAATACGGAGTGGAGGTGTCGTGTTTCTTGCTTCCTATAACAAGTAATAAAGAAATTCAATCTACTTCATCCTACCACGCTTTATCCTTTCTTTGAGTATTTTTTAATGTTACGTTTTAGGAGGCTAAAATGAAATATCAATTAATTTTTGCGAGAATACCTTCAGTGCAACTCACATAATAAAAGTGTAGATCCCTAGATCTAGGCGAGAACCGGGACATTTTCAAAATGTTTAAAAAATTTTAAAAAAATACCTATTTTATCCCAGTTTTTTACTTATATCTTGGAATTTATGCATTTTGGAAGAAAATTGAAGAGAAAAAAAGTTTTAGAATTGACTATATACTGAAAGTTAAAAATGTGTTAAAAATTTATTACCGATGTTGCAAAATAGCAATAATTGATGAAAAAAAAGGCAAAATAATCAAGTTTTTTGGATAATTTTTAAAAAGTATTTTAATTGTTCTAATTTTGGTAAAAAAAACTTAAGAGTATAATAAACCAACACACCAAACATTCAAATTGGTTCGATAGTTTACGCAAAATAATTTTTTGAATCGAATTTTCAAAATATTGCACAGATAAAGGATCTAGATACTTGAAAATTTTTTCACATAGAAAAGACCTCTCAACCTTTCAAATGGTTTTTGAAAAATTGAAATCGGTTGATTAGGATGGCCACAGTATATATTTTTTATTTTTAAACAATTAGATTATATTTATCAATATGCAATTTAGTTTTGTTCAAAATTTATAATTTTATAGTACCCGGAAAGACGCTTTTTTTTAAAAAAAAGTTAAATTCCGTTTATTGGTTCTCAAGATATAAGCGGTCAAAGTTTATCGGCATTTACCGTTAATTTATAAACAATTTAGCAATAATCTTTGATCCAGGGACTTCGTTTTTCCGAGTTCTAAGCTGGAAAAAATTTCATATCCATAAGTTATCGGTAACATAAATAAATCAGCAGAAAGCTGTAGCTCGCACGCGCGAAAAGTGACTCAAAACACGAAAAGTGGGGGAGTGGGCTTTCGCTCCGAGACTGAATTCGGAATTTCAAAATGCGAAGGTACGAAAAAAATTGCATTATCTTGGCTACTAATCGACAAATTTCGATCTTCTTTTTTAATTCGATGTCTAATTTGCACATATTTTGTTATAAACAAAGTTTATTATTTATTCATTAAATATACTGTATATTTTACCTTATGCTACTGCATTTTTTCAATGAAAAAATTTGTTTACGTATATATTTCAACACTCTGAATATGAATGATTTAGTTATAATTATTCCAATTATTTAAATAATTTTTGTTTAAACAAATTATAAAAAAACAATTTTATTTAGATATTAATTTTTTTGTTATATACAGATAAAATTAAGAAAAAATAGTACTTTAAAATTATAATTTTTGAAAAAAACTAAAATTGATAAATGTAATCTAATTGTTTAAAAATAAAAAAAAGTGTTAACTTTAAAAATTTACTGTGGCTGTTCTAAACAACCGATTTCAATTTTTCAAAAACCATTTGAAAGGTTGAGTGGTCTTTTGTATGTGAAAAGATTTTCAAGTATCTAAATTATTTGAGGCCGTGCAACATTTTAAAAATTCGAAAATTTGTTTTCAAACATTTTTTCAAAAAATTATTTTGCAAAAACTATTGAACCAATTTTAATGAAATTTGGCCTGTTGCTTTATTATACTGTAAAGTTTTGTTTACCAAAATTAGAATGCCTCGGAGCAATTAAACAATTTTAAAAAAATTATCCAAAAATCTTAATTTTTATGCCTTTTTTCATCAATTATTGCTATTTTGCAATATTGGTAATAAATTTAAACATTTTTAACTCTCAGTATATTGTGCAATATTCAATTCTAAAACTTTTTAGAAAATATTTATAACAATTTCGAGTAACGTGATGATTAAAATAAATATTGTCTTTTTATACACAGTATGTTTCGATGTTTCGTGTTTGTAGAGTTGTTGCAGAATTTTAGTCAGATAGTCGTACAAACCTACCTCTATCTGAGGTTGTGCTAGAAGATCAAGAAAGTTATTAGATACCTTTTAAGCAATTTCGGTAATTCATAAATTGGTGGAATGATATTCAGTTGGTGTGTTCCCTATCACTCAAACGACTTTTAGAGCGTTTTCACACGGAGAAACTGTCTGACGAAATTCTTTAGTTGTAACGACGAGCGAGACGAACCACTGTACTGTCTACAATACAAACACCACAACCCCGGCCACCCTGACGCCCTACTCGCGCACCGAACTGTCGAGCTGCCGTAATCAGTAACCACCGTTCGGTTACTTTTGCCCGAGTCAGCCCGGCATATCAAAAGTTTTCAAAGGGAATATCTTCAGAGATATTCGACGTTCGAATTCTGACCGTTCATCTTTGTCCTGACACATGCCCTCCGCGAGACCCCTGTTAATCAGTGTCTGAATCGAGCGATCGATGTCCCGTAATCCCGTCCCGATGCGAGCGGGTCCTCGAATGATTTCCTGCTGCCTTAGGCGCCATCCGCACATCGTTTATTAATACCGCCGTCGACGGACTGGTTTGTTTAATTCCGACGCGAAAAAATGAAATTGTAATATATATTAAAACCTGTGTCTGTTCTTGCGTCCGTATTCGCCACAGGGTCCGGGGTAATCCGGGGTTATTATTTTCTTTTCGAATGTCGGAGTCTATCGGAAGTCCTCCGCAAGTCCATGATATTTTTTTTTTTCAGAGCAGAATCATTTCCCAAAAGTCGTCTTGGAGTTAGGCATTTTTTTTTTTTCATTAAAATTTATTATTTCGTTTCTATATTTTGCGCTAGGTACCTAAGTAGTCACATAAATACAGGGTGCTGCAAGCTACAAACTCTATGACAAACTGCCTACTTTCCCGAGCTGCACAAAATGAAAATACATTTGCATATACAGGGTGTTCAGTTTTTCCTGGGCAGGTACCAACTTAATTTTTTTAAATGGAAACATATTTTTTATGGCATTATCGAATTCTACGTGAAAAATTAACAGGACTTTGTGTTATGATCCCTATTAAAATATTAATAGTTTTCGAGATAATCGACTTTTCATTTTTTTTTTCTTATCTTTCGTCACGTAGTTGACATAATTATGATTGTATGACAGCTAGAAATTATTTTTTTTTTTCAGGAACTGTGGAGTGAAGATGGCTATTTCAAAAAACGTATCAAAAGTTGACCTGCGATATACAGGGGGCAAAAAAAATCGTGCCAAACCTGATAATATAAAATTTGAAAAATCTCGACTTTTTCAAATAGAACACCCTGTGTTTTATGATTTCATTAAATGCCTTTCTGTAGACCCTACAATTTTTTAATAGCTTTCCCTATACCTAAGTTGCGTAGTTTTTGCAAAAAAGCCATTTTTATGTAAAATACCGGATTTTATAAACTGATGACAAAAGAGTTTGCTGCTATGGAGACGTCATATTAAAGTTTTTTTGAAGTTTTTAATTGAAAATTATGACTTTATGCATGTTGTTTGCAGCATAACTATTGCATATTCTGATTCTACACAATTTTCTCTAAATTTTTATGCCTGTATCGGTTATCTACGTTCATTTTCAAACATTCTACAAATTTCACATAGTTTTGTAAAGAATTTTATTTGCGTGTGGTGCTTGTTCTTTTGAAAAACCGCTCCGCTAACTCTAATTGTGATTTGGGATGAACTGCCGCCTTAACGACTGGAGAGAATTAAGTTAAAAAATGCGACATACCGCTTCCTGAATATAACCAGCACCGGTACGAAGTAAGGTGGAAAGATTCGAGCTTTTTATATTGTAGCTAGAAAATTGCAGCTTTACAAAGCTAACTCCAGTTCTTCTACCACGCGGCTCCTCAAAGTCGACGTCCTCCTTAAACATTCATTAATTAAGGCGTGTAAAGTCGTCGCTAGATGAAAGACGGTATAAATTCGACGTATGCGGTTTTAAAATGTGTACATCCGCAAATATAAACCCCTGAATATAATTAATGGGCGGAATGTCTCTGTTCTGAAGCAGGTATTTGTGTAAACATTAAATAATCTTACCGAGGCTTAGGTACCTTTTACGGAATAAGACGGACTTAATAGAAGAGGCTCAAGCAAATTTGGGGAAATAACGACGGGGGTATTTTGCGAAAAGTAGCAATTACCGTGATGGTGTATTCTATTCTATAAATACCCTTGAAGGAGGATAACACAAAGAAGACGTAAACCAACATAAAGTCAAGTCCTAATTCGTAGACTACTTAATCAAAATGGCGCCAAGGTCAAACGAAAGGAAGAGGTCCAAATGTAGTCGTCTCTATGAAAAAAAAAACATCTTGGTAGAACTATTTAAATAATAAGCTATTTAAATAATGTTAGATAAGTTATTTAGCCTATAGTCTTGGTAACCATTTGAGCTCAAAATACTTCGCAGAGCTTTTTTTTTAGTTTAATGCAAAAGTGGCCTGTCGTATAGAACTTGTAGGATTTTCCTCAAAATATTGTAATACGTCCTTTCTCTTTTCTTGATGAAAATGTATTTTCGTTAGCACGCAAAATTTGTTCCAATCTGGCAAATATTTTCATGTTAACAGCTTGACACTCTGGATATCTCTCATGATATACACCAGGAAAATTAGCGAAAATAAAAAAGAAACTCGAAAATAGTCCTATCCGCGAAATTATTGTAAAATTGTCTAAAGGAACATAGTACAAGACATCTCTCATCTCGTGAGTCAAAAAATTTTAATAGCTAACTTTTCTATTTAAACAAATAAGTGAGGAAAACAGTTTTTTCACTTTGCAGGGAAAACCATCAATTTTAGCGAAAAGTGACTCACAGACAGCTTAAATAATAGGAATAATATTATCTACAAAATGAGATTTGTTAAATTAAAATCGGTTAATAAACAAAAAAGTCATTTATTGTTAAAAGATTTAAAAAAGAATAAAAAGCATTTGAATTGATTGCAAAATTCTCAAAATTAAAAAAATATTACTATAAATAATGCGGTCGATAAAATTACAATTTTAACTTTTTGAAATTTTAATATATAAAGTTTTTTTTATTATATTTATTACTAATTTTATACAAAAAATTTTTTGTAACAATCAAAATTAATTAAATAAATATTAATCACAACAATTTTCAATAACAGATATAAGCAATATAATACAACAATTTAAATTTTTTTTTCTTCTATTTTTATGAGAAATAATAATTTGAAAATAATTTATGAATTTAAATCGTAATTAAATAGCTAACAAAATATTGAAAAAACAAGTTTACTTTGCCTTAATATGTAAAAAATAACTTTTTAAATGAACGATAACTTCATTTATTTATTTAATAATAGTAAAATAATTCCGAAATTGAAATTTTAATTAATATTTCGTTTAACAATAATTTTTGTGACATTTTTGTAAATTAAAAAAAAATTAAGTATAAAAGATGCATTTTTTTCTGGGGTTCAGGGCTATTCTACGAATTCGTAAATATGCGCATTGTTATTTTTTCGTCGAGCTACCCCTGTTTAAAATAAAAATACGTTTCTACGATGAATAGAAGATATCTCGAATATTGCAAAATTTACATTATTGACATTATTGATGCGCGTAATCAATTTGAATTGCTCTAATTTGCTTGGTCTAATATAAGATAGCAACTCTTCTGACATTTTTTTTACATTCACCATAAATCCAAATCATGTCAACTTTTTCATTATTTGTGAACATTTTTGAATGTTTATCAACCACTTACTAGTTTGTTTATCATGCAAGAAATAGCGTTTGACAGAAACTAATATGTAAACAGACTTGTGACAGCAGTTTCAGCCATTGTTTTCACAGCAATGTTGATTAAATCACGACTAATTCCAGTACAATAGGATACATTTTTGTATAATGTTTGTTATTGTAACTTTTTAAGGAGAAGAGATAGAGAAAAAATTTCTGCACAAAAAATGTTCATAAAAAAACAGATAAATTTAGTTATCACAAAAAAAATGGGTACGTTCGTGGAAAAAAAAGTTGATGGAAATTTTTTTATTTTTTGCATTTTGAAAAAAATTTTTTCAATTGCAAAACTGACCTTAGCGAGTCCCGATTCACGCCATCTATACAGATTTTTCGTTTGTCTGTTATGATTTACCGATCTTTTGAATATTTATTAACTTTAAAATAACGCGCAGCTATAGAAAAATTCCATTTTCATAAAAACGGGAAACTCAATATTCGGTACTGTTTTTGAATAACATTTAATTCCTTCCGTTCCTATTTAATTTTGTTGGTTTCCATTCTTCCTTAATATCAATCGAATAATTAAGCTGCTTAGCAACCGAAAGAAACAAACAAATAAACATCCCCGCGAGCTCTGCGATGGAAATAAAAACCAATTAATTAAAGAATAAGGAAATGATAAACGTTGCGTCAAATAAGGATATGACAAAGCGGAATGATTTGTTTCGGATTGCGAGTGAGAAACGCTCACGAAATAATTCATAGCGCACGATTCCGCTGCTTGCATAAAGTTGAATAAAGTCGGAGGTTTTTGATTTACTTCCCTTCACGTTGAATCCGCATCTTCTTGTAAACATTCGAGAAACCTATACCTACCTGTGCAAATAATTACCACTTACGTAAATAAATAGTAAAAAAATGCGTTTCGCGATTAAAGAAAACTGTTTTACCAATAAAAAATATGATAAATTTTTCATGAATCGTTAAAACAAAGATGTTTCACATCTTAAAACTGTTAAACATTCATATCACGAATACCACGAGAGACTCATTATTGGCATAGGTGAACTAATAATGAAGCTGAATTAAATTAATAAACTTAACTCATACAATCAAATCACCCTGTATAGAACTTCAATTACTTCTGCGCTAAACAATGTTCGGGTCCTTGAGATATAACGACATCGATTCAAATCACCCCTCTAGGTTAAGGTCACAAGCGAAAAGCGAGTAATAGAAGTGTGATACGTTTCATTCGAGGCTAAACAAGGTGACAGAAACTGTTCTCCCGATTTCACCCCTTACGAGGAATGCGGTATTTGCAGGCAACAAATATCTTCAGCGTAACAATGCGAAAAATGTGATAGGATATGATTTTTCAACGGAAAAATTTCATTCCTGTGTATTTCAGATTTATAATTGCATTCCCGAGTTCCCAAGTTGTTGATTCGGTTTTGCTGTTTCATAAATATGTATTTCTGAGTTAAAATTAATTTATTTTTTCATATCTAAACTTTGAAAACAACTGAAAATCATGTCAATCAAAGGTTTGATCAACTATTTAATAAAGAAAATCATACACCTGGGATAAATTGATGTTTTTTTATTCAACACTATTCAATTCTATTTCAATTGTCATATCCCCCATTAAAAAATCGTGTACTTTGTTATTAACTTTAGGTTTAACACAAATATCTGATTCCTTTCGCGACAACTGCTGGGGGATGTCAGCGACTTGACTTATTCCACAAGTGTGGAAGCATAGCAGCTCTTTTTTCATCGTTTGCCATTTCCATTAACAACCCAGTCCTCGGCGTGTCTCGAAGTCATTATTATGTTGCGTCACGTAACTTTCGAACTTTTTCTAAAACTGACGCGGGTCCCATAACTAAGGAGTGCGTGTACAGGGTGTTCGTCTACATCTACAGCAGCCCGAAATAGATTTATGTTTGTAGATAGCACAGAATCGCATAAAAGCGCGCCTAACTCTTCCATGCAACTAGATTAGACAAACTTTATTTACAAAATAAAAAGATACCGTGCTTTAACAAAAATTCTAACGGATATTAAACTTGTCTTTCATATAGCTACACATAAAGCGAATTAAGATTCACGCTGCGCTTCGACTCATCTAGATAGCAACTTTTTCCTACCATCTCAGTCCCGTAATGCAGGCGGAGCTATAGTCCGCTCTACGGAATTAACACTTCCGTGCACTAAATTCTTCTCCTAATTTATATGACGCCAGTACGTCGGTGCGTCGCAGGCACGTACCTAGCTCGACAGCGTGCTTTGTAACTTACTAATGGATATCCCACTTCTGATTATCTTCAGCGCAAATAAGGTCCAAACGTTACACGCATATATTATTTAGGATATCGCGACGTGATCAGTTTCTGTAGGGGCGAGGGAGTATGTGTAGCACACTCATTGAACGGAAATCTAAATTAAACTAGTTAAAATCATAAAAATATATCAATAGTGTTCTACCGTTAGTCTTCTACACAACACTAGCACTCAATACTAGAAAATTTGTGTTGAAAGTCAATTTGTACCACTTGGTTCAGATTATCCAGGATGTACCAAGAATTTTGTCTATGAAATTATTGCGATTTGCTTTTAAACTTCATGTATAAAAATTCTTAGGTTGTATTCTATTTTAGATACATCAAACTGATCGACAGTTCTCCACCTGCAAAGCAATCGGTTTTCCGAGGCGAGGAATATCACTACCAGTATCAAAAACTCGCTGGAACACCCCAATAAATGACTGTCTCCCTGTTTCATGTAACCAGTTTGTTTCTCGTGGAAAACCAAACAAAATAGACCAAACAACACTAGGAATAGTGTTCCAGAAAGATAGTTTCCAAGTAATACAGCGGCAGAATATTAGCGAAAGTGATTTGTAAACATCGACGCGCCCAAGTTTGTGCGAGATTCGTAATTACGTGTGCATGTATTATCTTCAGCGCCTGAAAACTCGGTACAGTTTCAGCGGGGAAGTTGTCGAGAGCAGCAGTCACGTACATGTCAAATGGGTGTTCTGCAGACGCAAACAACTTCGGCTACAAATTCCAACTTCTCCGTATTATCCCGCATCCATATTTAAGAAGCCGGTGTTGGTACTGTCTAAAGTTAATTAAAATATGTATATTTTCAGGTGAAATATTTGTTAATAAATCTGTTCGGTAAATCTGAAAAACAGAATGGCTTCAAAAAAGGTGTAAAAAAACAGCAGAGCAACGATATTAAGGACTTTAGGTATAAATTTGTTATATCCACTGTAATTACCTATTCCGATTTTCCTAAAAGCTTTACAAATGAGGGGTTTTGTTTAATTTTAATCTCATGTTTTTATGCGATATGCATTTTGCGACCTGACAAATATATTGGAGTTTATCTATTCAACTATTTTTATATTCCAGTTAAAAATATATATTGCCCGGATTAAAAAAAATAAATTGCTCGACCAACTCTGAAATTAATAAATGCGAAATTTAAAAATTTAGAGCATAGGTACATGGAACTAATCCCCGTAACACTGTATAACATTTTAGCAAAAGTGGGATTTAATAAAAATATATGACAATGGCGTAGGTGTTATAAAATACATATAAAAATAACGCAGGATTTGAATTGTGCCCCACTTTCGTTCCGAAGAGTTGGCAAAATGGAGTACGGAGAGTATGTAGCTGAGACTGTGCGCGAAATACGTGGAATTTTCGGCAGAAGGAACGCCCGGAAAAAAACAATTGTGAAAATATTATTTGCCAAATTTGAAGTTCCCACATATTGAGTTAACGAATTAAAAACTAACGAAGCAAAGGATTTTTTCCAAAACGGGTCATATTTCAGTTCACGTCAATTAGAGTGACTAGCGGGAAAGAAAATTCTACAAAGTCGTTAGCTCGAACAAGCTAGGTAATTTTATTTAATTTAAAACTTTATATAATTTACATTTTTGTGGGCGAGAGTGAAGTTAATGGTACCTAATTAAGTTTTTCTTTTTGTACATCCTGACAGAACGAGTGCAACGGGGTTAGTTGAGGCGAATCTACTGAAAAATTCAGGGGGAAGTTTTTTAAATAACCAAGTAATGTTCTCTCACACCCCTTCTAGGCTAGTTCCTATTTAACATCCTATTATTATATTCTTGTGCAAGGCTGTTGACGTCGAAGCGGAATACCTTATGCAGTCCTTAATGATTTTAATTAATTTGATGTTAGGGCTTTCTGGGACTACGAAATACGCTTCGTGCACGTAATAAATAATGGGGTATAATTTCCCAGATTAGACTGAAGCCGTCTACGTCCTTTACTCCAAGTAGGGGAACGTGGGGTAAGATCTATCTTAGCACTCACATTAAAAAATCAATTCTGCATTATGTCAATACCAGGATGTCAAAAAAATTTCATTGGAATCACAGCTATAGGAACAGATAGATTTAAGTTTCGGTTAATATACGCTACACTGTTGATTGGGACCGTCCAGGCACTCGTCGAGCCATTTTCTTTATGCTTAAAACAATACCCACTAATTCTGCTTACCTACAGACATAGACCATTTCAAACACTTGTAAGACTGATGTAAACAGTAAACCGCAGTCATAAGAGAGCTATAAAACCCGCAGTAATACTGAATGATTAGGTATTTTTGTTAAATGAGATCTTTCGAAGCTACTTGTGCTTTTTAATATACGTAAAAATAGTAGAAATACATAATCATTATCGAGAAAATCTACTAGTGAAATTTGATCCGTTTTTTTTTGTATAATTAAATTAAAATGCCTGGCTCAGGGGCGGAAATAATATGCTCGGCGGGATTCATCCTCTCTCGGACGTATTTTTGGGCAATCTTCACCTTAAATCTACAGTTTGCGACGTTAAGTCACATAAAATGAGATAATAAATTATAATAAATCAAATTACTTTTAAAAAAATGTGATTACAGCTGATCCATTTGGAGAATGGAAAGCCAAGTCATTATTTTAACATGCAAAGGTTATTTATTGTCTTTCGAGGGATGAGTTTAACGACAAAAATTTTTTTATTGAAAAATACGTGTTCGGCTAAGAATATGATTTTATGTGTCTATAATATAATTATATCATAATTTGATTAAAAGTTTTAAGAGATTCATAATTACTAAAATTCGAGCTAAAATTTAAGCACAACACTATCTTCGTACTACAAAATCGATACAAATAGTTGTTTACATTTTTTCCGCAGAACAAGTCTGCCGCGTACACACGTGGTATGCATCAGCTGTATAGCGTTAGGTTAAGCGCTGTTGCCACGTTGTGATGAAACTCCCCAATATTAATACTCGCTGTATTTTGAAAGCTGTTAATCTTACGCCCCTGTAATATACAACACCCTGTATATTAAAATATAAATTTTCGAATTACATAAACACATATAATACCAATTATTTAGACAAATAATAAAACAGTTCTCAATATACTAGAACAATGACAAAGTCGACAACTTATTTAAATGACAAAATAGTGTTCCTAGGACTGGACTTTAACAATGTAATAGTCCCAAAAGTACACAATTTTTAATTTAAAAATTGAATCAATTGTATTGAAGCTTGAATTAATCTTAGGCTTTTTTTAACTATAACTTAAAATAATCAAACTAGTACAAACATAACCCATTTATTTCCCCGTGAAAAAAAAAATATATTGAGTTTTCCCACCAAGAGACGATTTTTTGTCTTAATTAGAAATTTGGCTTGGTTTCTAGGTCTGTATTGAGTAAAATTTTTGAACCAGTTTGATTGTCGTGGTAATTTCTTTTGAGAACAATAGATTGAAAACAAAATATAGTAAATAGACATGAAAAATCGAAGTATTATACTCGTACTTGCAATTATACACAATTAACTCACATATTTGTGTACAAAAATCATTGAAATCCACATAGGGACAACATAAGCGTAGCCATATAGGCCATTAGCATTTGAGGATATTTGATTAAAAATTGGATTAACCGTGGCAAAATTGTCCCCCGCTTAAAGCGTGGGAAAGTAGAAATGTGTGCAAATGTATTATCAATTAATTTAATTAGAATGTTAGGGCGATGCAAACCTCAAATCCGGTATATAGAGAGAGGAAGAAAAGCACAATGTGTTTATCGACTGCTAACTACGTTGTACAGAGCAAACATTCCACTTTATTAAACGTTAGGATCGAAATTTGCAATGGATTATACAGGCTGGGAGAAGGATTTCATAAAAGGGCAGAGAAAACTATTTTCTAATTATTCACAGGCTAATTACATTAATAGTTAAACTATTGTTTATACATAAACAAACTATTGACATAAATAAAGAACAAACGAAGGTGTAAAGGGCAATGAGGGGCCCACAGAAAAACTTTTCCCTACAAAAGTGCATATTTTTCATATTTCTGTTCCCATTTAATACAAAAAGTTGATCTCTACTTCCAAACTGACTAACTACTTGAAGTTCGGCGGCTCAAACTGCAAATTAAATCGAGTATCAGCAGTTATCGCCGTCCCATAGTAACCTCCCTCCGAATTAACGACACGGCAGCCTAGTATTTACAGTACGCGACACGTGTTGTGCGAGATTACAATGTTATTTCACTGTAAATGTTTAGCCGTGATGCTAATTGCCATAATTTTATGAATTCCCCGAGATAATTCGGACTATCCGGGGGGTTTTAGCGCGCCACATATGAAATTAAACAAGTTTAATCTATTCACATGGAACTCATTGAAAATTTACTGCGGCTTTGTCCTGCGTTTGCTAGTTTCGTTAATTAAACGTATGAATTAATGAGTAAAGTAGCTGCATATTAGTTCCCTTTGATGCAGACTGCGTGGCGCTTTGTGGATGTCTATAGCGCCGTGGGCCTGCTGCAAAAATGGCCATTTTCGTATTGGACGAATAAGGAAATAGATGTGGGTGATTATATCATACAAAGTATGTCGTAGATGTCATATCTCACCCACATTCAAAACATGTCGGTAAGTAAAATTACTTAGAAATTGCGGATTTAATTCATCGCTGGACAAGGCTGTAGTCCGCAGAGTAGTAGGTTATGGAGTTCTATATGATCGACAAGGAAGTAAATTAATTACATAATCGCATTGCTGTATGTATTATATTTCTTTATAAAATGGTTACCTACTCGATCAGATATTTAATATTTGAGATAAAATATTGAAAAGTAAAAGAATGCTCAATATACCTACACCATTTAAAATCATACTAAGCTTTGAGTCGTTATAGTTATTATAATCAATACATTGATCTTGATATAAACAATTTTTTTTGTTACTGAGAATTCGAAATTAAAATTCCCTTCTAGGGAGAAAAACTGAGAAAAATAATTAATTTTTTTAATTGAAAAAGATGACTGACGATTTTAAAATGATATGTTACAAAAACTTGAAACCAGAGGCGTATTTAAATTTCACGCAAACAAAATTTAAGTTATCTTTGTATTTTAGAGTTAAATCCTTACAAATAATAAATACAAATGATTGGAGAAGTACTGAAATTGGTATGTCAATGTCTAATGTCAGGATAGGCGCCCACAGTAATACAACGTAGCCAAGTTGTGCAAGTTATCCCAGTTTTACCTCTTACTTAAATGATAATATTTACAAAATGGTTAAGATTAGTACCTACGTATGCCTTATAATGTTTTTTTATTTGTCTAGATCTAACGGTGTTAAAGTAACACGTCCTCTTGTATAAATATACAGGATGTTACTGACATGCTCTGCCAATAATTAATACCATAATGTCGATATAAAAAAATATGTAAATATGAAATAAGTCAGCGACATAGTTGAAAAATCGAAAACAAAATTGAAGAATTTTTTATAGAAACGTAATTTTAAATACAATGTTTCATCAGAAGTTAAAAAATCAACCAATCGTTAGAATAAGAATTTACATTTTGCAAGGAACTGTTGGAAAAGTTCCAGAACCACTGATTTTTTTGAACTTCTCATAATTATATTTAAAATTGTATTTCCAACAGAAATTCGTATTGTATACTTTTTGTGACACCAACAGCATTGTAGATATATTCGATTTATTCAACTATGTCGAATGTTCATTTTAAACTTTTCATGGTCTTGAGAATGAATAGGGAAACCTCAATATTTTGTTACCAATGAAATAAAATAAATATTGTCACAATAAATACAGTATTACAGTGGCTGGTCGGTTATATTAGTTTCCAAAACTTCTAATAGCAGCGTTAAACGAAGAGCAGCCTAACTTTAATAGTTACAACATTTGGTTTTAACAAGATACAAGTTCCTTAAATAACGTCCAAACTATTGCTGACAAATTTACATTAAATGTAATTTGGAAATACAATATGACGATTAAGAATGGGAACTTAGTCGCATTTATTTTATATACAGGGTCGGAAAGTCCCCATGGTTCATCGGCCGATACGTGAGAGCGATAAAGTAAGTCATAGAAATCCGTACGATAGAGAAAGATGGCTATATTGAAGGCGTCTAATAGTCACCGCCCATTTTGCCCTTCCACAAATAAGATCCACTTCTTATTCCACTAGAAAAGAACCTGGATTTTTCTGGAAAACTGTTAAAGATAAGTATCTATAACCTTATATCACTCGAAAGAGCATTCAATTTTGCATTCACACATGATAATTAATATGGGCCATTCCATTTGAAAAAAAAAAGTTTTTCAACTGGTAAGATTATTAAATGTAGGTCTCGGTATTTCCGAGTCTGAATAACGTACACGTTTTGCTCACAGATGACAGAGAGAGAGAGTAACTTATGCCAAAACGAACTGTGAAAACTGCAGGTTTCTAACTCTTACTGTTTAGACGCTATCTAACCTCATTTAGAGAACTGAAATTGTGATTTTTTTTTTCAAAAACAACTGATTATCTCGAAAACGGTAAGTTTTAAACACCATGTACATTTAATAAACTCTACTAATATTAACCAAGGAATTCAAAAATGCAATTAATTGATTATACCACAGTCTTATTTATGGTAGTCATAAAAACGTTTTCTATTTATGAACCGTAAAAGAGATATTTGCCTATTTCTCACACTTTTTACTGTTACAATATTCCTGATATTTTGATCCGCGCATGGTAGTTCTAACCCATTTTATAATTGTACCAGTGTGTCGGGACATGCAACTATATCGTTTGATTCATAACTCATTTCATGCCAAGTGAGGTTCGTGACTCTTTCAAGCCATATTCAGAATTAAAATGGAAAATTGAGCAATTTGTTAGAGTTTTATTGAACTGTACAATAGACAGCGAAACAATTTCGTCACATGAAAACGCTCTGCCAAAGGAAAATACTCTATTAACAGCGCTAGAGTTTATACACTCCTTTGTTGTATTCAATTTAAGATTGATTGAGTACTGGCTAGCGAGGTGCAAATTTTCACGTTATTTACAAAAAATGTTAATCACTAATAAATAATAACGCAGCCACACAAAAAAAGTTCTGTGCCAATGTAGATTTCTTTGGGTCCTAAACACCAATTTTTATGGCACCTACTTTTCATTTTGGTTTTAAGAGTTTGCAGAATCTATGTACTCATGTGTCTGGCACAGAAAATTTTTCTGTAGCTGTTTTGAAGCAAAAACTGCCTCGACCATTATGTGAAGAAACAAATAGTGATTAAATATGGGCGCCAAGCTGCCCATTGCCCATCAGGGCGGTAACTTAGTTCTAATTAGATTGACCCGTCCCTTAAGAAATTTAAAAAATAAATAGTCATCATCCCGATCCCCATTAGAAAGTACCTAATCAATTCGAATAGGTAAAAATTTGTTTCGGAAGCCTTCCGCTGTGTCTCTACCTCCTTCGTTTAAAATTACACGACTCTCTTGAAACTGTATCCCAATCTACCTAAAGGGCAATTACATTATCATTAGTATTGTTTAGAACTTGTACTACACCTGAGGCTGATGGTTGTCAACCTCATTCGCAATTCCTTAAAGTTTGGGCGGGTCTAAAGTGTTAAATGTGTTACCTGTGCTCCGAATAGTTTTCTAACATGATTATGTGGCCTGTTCACGATATGGACTTTCTATTTTAAATTAGTGTAGTTGGAATTACGTTTAAAACTTCAGGACAGACCTAGTTCTTTTATACAGTTTTTTCTAGTTGGTTTCTATCGTATTTTATTGCTAATTGCATCAAATTAAATATTGCTTGTTATATAAAGCATCTGCTTACATTTTTGTAAGCTCTAGCAGTTCGTCACTAAAAATACGTGAAAACAGGGTGACAGATAAGGCAAAACTCGAATTCCAACCTGCCTCTTATAGCAAAATACCCGCATTTTGCAAGGCGTTGAGTTTTTCTCTTCGCAGAAGCTAGAGGTTCAAGGTCGGAGCAACTTAATCCTGTCTTGAAACTCTTTAAGTACATTATCTAGATTTTTTGCACGATATTCTACCAGCTGAACAGGAAGGCACTAATATTTATTATACTTCAATGTAACCACATGTTTTTTACTGCACAACTGCAGTAAGTAATGATGTACATGGGTCAGAAATTAATTGTAAAACAAAAGTTTTCCTTCTTTTCGATGTGGTGAAAATCTAATTCAACAGAAAACTAATGAAATCCTTTTTGGTTTAGTTGGGAACAGCGAGATAAAAAATATTAAAAGAATATCTTAATGGAACACTCACCAGTAGAAAACTGCGGCTCAAATAAAACCAGGATAAAGTATAATTTTTGTGAGAGTTCTTAAAATTAATCCCTAGTGTACTTAATTAAGTATTTCCCAAGATGGGGCCATTAAAGTTTCAAATCTATGTGCTTATGAAAACCATTACTTCTTCTGAAATAAAGTAGAGGGTTGTCTGCAAAGAAAGTTTTTATGTAAGGAAAATATTCCAATAGTTTGCAGTAAGTTCCAGTTCTACGACTAAGCTTTTCTTTTGCAGTACCTTTTCCCCAAATAAATAGTATGTACGAGTATGTATGTATGTAATGTAAACTTAATAAAAAATTATGTCGCCAAAGTTTTCTTTTTCTTTTCTATAATGTTAGTAGTAATTCTATTGTTTTTATTTGTATTTTGAAAACTTAAATTATTATTAACGTTAGCTTTTATTATTAATATTCTAATATCTACTTGCGCCAGTAAAGATTGTAAGTAAAACACATTGATTTACATTCTGTATTACATTATTTTTTCATAGTATCTTATTACCATCTCCCTTCTCGACATCAATTATTATTAGATTTGCTATGATCCGCATTACCTTGTATAAAGGTACTTCGGGGCAATATTGTTATTACGGATATCCCATTTTAGATATTACATCTATTATTCATAACAGAACACACCACTTATACCATTCCTTTCCTTTTAAGATATAAAAAATCCCTAAATAATTCACATCAATATGCTACTGAGTTTAGAGAATTTTTTTTCCAATTCTACTTATAAAAGTACGTTTCTCTTTCGCTTCACAACTCCCAAACAAATTTCATTTGATTGATTCGTAACTCATCCATGTTTATTCAGTATTACCGTGGTTTTTACGGTGCTCTTATTACCGTAGTCACTTGTTTACGTCAGTCTTACACGCGTTCAAAATGGGTTGTTTCAGTTAGCAACAAATTTTAAATATTGTGGAAGAAAATCAACAGTGTGGCGCATATTACACGAAGCTTAAATGTATATCTCTATATAAAGTGACTCGAGTGACTCAAAATTTTAACCAACATGGTACAAATTTCACAGTGTATGTAATTTTATACGACCGTGGACCAAAATAGAACCAACTTAACACAGAAATAAAAGCGTAAAAGGGCAACACAAAATTTCTTGCGTGACTAAACAAACAATACGCAAGTGAATTTACATAACAGAAATATTTTTCCGTTATTTTAGATGACACAAACTTGTAAACGACGCTTTTGTAATCGATCGTAACGTTAATAATAATAATTATAATAGTTGTCCATATAAAATGTTTGTTTTCCTGGAAAATTCAAGTAAGTCCAGATGCGTAGGCATCGATAACAAACATACGAAAATTGCTATGTAAATTCACTTAAGCGTGCCGAGCGTTTCATTTCCAGCAGTCGAAATTTGTGTGACGGGGTCTGTTCACCACCGAAGGTGGATCAAATTCGATGGGATTAGGGGCTTTTCCGAACGTTATAAGAAAGGATGAAATACAATATAGATCTTCCGGGCTGATTTTATAGAAAGAAAACGTAGGTAACACAAATGAAGATCATTTTTTACCTTTCAGCTTTATGACTTTTGCAACATATTTGTACTAGCACGATAAATCTTGGAAACCAGGGTCGTCATCGCTCTTTGTGGGGTGGTGATGCCAAATTAATAGTTTTTCTGAAACTGTCACGAGATGTTTGCATTTTAATTCTGATCCTAAATGCCAAATCCAGTAGGTGGTAGTATTATTGATTTAATTTGATTTCAGTTCATGATTTGTTTGATTTTTTTTATTTTGGTCCAAACAAATTCTCCAAATACTGGTGGACCGAATATTCCGTTATAAAATCCAAATTAATGGTTAACGAAAGTAATATTCCGAAGGGATCGGAATGGCATCAGGTTTTAACTTTTATTAATAAAGCTGCACATAGGATTTACCTCTTACATAAAGCAGTTTTGGTGGTGGGTACCTTTGAAGGATTATTTTTGAGAATTTCTTTTAATCGAACAAATTTCAACTCAAACCAATCAACTACTACCATTTTCTTCGTTGGAATTCGTAAATTAATGTACCTAATATTACAATAGATCAAGATTAATCCAGACGTGGTGGCAAGACATCTCTTAAAACCATATCTTGTTCCAAAACTCCAACTATAGTTCAAGAATTATTTTTAATGAATCAAATATGCTGATGGATCAACTGATTCAGAAACTTTGATGACTTTCAAGCTTATTCTATTTCAAACTTGAATTGTATTCTCAATAGTCTTCAACACGCGCTTTGGGAACTGAAGTAGACTTCGAACCCCCATGTCTTTTGATGGAGGTAAATCTGCCCCAGAATCAATTAAAGTCGTACCTAGCAGAAGAGCATGTGAAACAGTGGCGACAGATTTTAATGATAACCACATAACATTTGTCTTTTATATCTGTCTACTGTCATATTTAGTAATTCTTCCTTTCTACAACATTCGTGAATGCTCATGAGTCACTCATAAATTTGCCTGAAACTAACAAACGAAGATGATCGACTAAAATTGAGCTAAAAATTTTTTTGTTTACTGCAAAAACGGGACAAAAAAGCGAGCGGCGACCTATCTATGGCCACCATAAGAATTTTTTGTACTAAAATGGTTGTTAAAACATTGTTTTCATTGAATTACTATTATAACCTAGAGGAGGTGGTAATATATTGATACAAATTGTAGCGCATTATAGCTATGTAATATTTAACAAAAATCGTTAAAATAACAGTCCCGCCTACATATCAAACTTGAATGAAAAGGTGTCATTAGAATTAAACTTTACTTTATGTTCATTATACTTATACAAATCAGTGGAATAGAAGTGGCAGTTTTAACACCTAAATATGAGATAAAGGAAACCAGTGTTACAAATACAATCATTCATTATGTCCTTACAATTAATTAAAGTACGTATCAAACTACTACGCCCCAAAATCGACACAGACGTCGCAATAAATTATACAGCTAAGACTCGTATTCTAATTGTTCCCATTACCTTATTTCGACTAAATCCAGCAATAAATAATAATGATTAATTATATCCGTTCCTTATTAATCACAAGGATTTTTTCGAAAATCGGTGAATCGTGGGGAGAATGGGTAGCCTATTAATATTCTGTACAAATATTATGTAAACGTCAGTTGATATTACAATTTTATTCTAAGTTTTTGAGATCAATAATGAAGGCTAGCTTTCTCATGATTATATTCAAATTTAAATCCGCTGGAGCAAGAAAAAATTCTAATGGAAGTAAAAATTTCATGTACAGTGTCTAGAAAATAAAAAAAAATTTACTCCTTTGAAAAAGGGTCACTAGGTAAAATTGTTCGGAATTAAAGGTTACGAAAGTAACATTTGTGGCAAAATTGCCCCATTTTGATTACCCTTCGATTAAAAAAATAACATGTAATACACGAAATCAACGAAAAGTAGTTGAAAAGTTAACTTTCCCATGACAACTTCATTAAAAAAAAGTCAAAAGTTTTTAAAATTACGCTTTTTTTCTTAAAATGCAAAATATCAAAGTTTTTCCTTTTATTCACTCCAAATCCCAAAGATAATACATTCTACTGAAAATGGAGCTTACCTCAGCCCATTTAACACCACGTATCACAGTAGGCCTATACTATCGAGTTTGAGACACCTCGTACATTATTTCATCTCTCTGCGAATTATTTCTTTCGAAAAGGCGAAAGCGCTAGCCATCGAGCCGAATTTTTTAATTCCTCGCAATCACGGACGGACCCTCGAGAGCGACCGACGATAGTGATGCGACAAACGCAATGCATATTAAAATATGCTAATTTGAAGACCATAAATTCATTTGTCCGTATTGCGTAGCTGGGGAACGCTAAACGTTCACAAAATTTAGATAAAAGCCCTTGTTTACCGCAACCTTTAAATTATACCCAGGCGACTGATAACTCTGCCCTATGACAAACTTTTTAATGACCTAAGAGGTGTTTTGAATAATCTGGAATGCAAGCGAACACGCTAATGTTGGTACTGTTCGAAAGGTAAATCGGGATGTTATACGAATACAAGCGTAACGCGTGTGATAATAACATGATTAATGTGCCGCGATTTGGGAATAATATTTCGGTTCTGTAGAGAACTAAATAACTAATTTGTGGCTTCGGACCTGGTGCGGGACAAAACTAGTGTTTGTTTATGCAAAACCAGTTGTAACGCGTAATTGTGCCATTCGCTTCAAAATATCAAACGCCATGTTCTGAACATTCCCACCCTCGCAAATAAACTATTCACAATTTTTTCTGATGAATGCTAAAACTCTTAAACTCTTTTTAAATATAAATTTTGTCTCTTCTAAACTATTGATAACTCATACCGTTTAATCGCAAAAAAATCAACATTCCCTGACAATCATTTCTGTCATTTCCGAAAACGTATAATAGGCCAATCATTATAGCTTTTTTTCGGGAAAAAAATACTACTAGAAGTTTTTCTGCGGAATATTATTCAGAAACGTGTTATAAACAAAATATCAAAAAATCAACTCGAGACTAGTTGGGAAACTTTGTTAAAACAATGGTCAAAATTATGAAAAAGTAGTTTTTCGACTGGCGTAAAAAAACTGTTATTCATAGAGAAAAAAAGGTTTATACAAAAAAGGTAGGTATTAAATAAATCTGTAAAATAAGACAAGTCCGATTAAATTCCGATAATTTGTTTATGCGCAAGAGCTCAAAAATGGTCGAAATTGTCCGCTTTTTTCAATTGCTAATAATTAATGCAATTTTCATCGCAGACACTTGTAATTCAGGATTTTTGAAGCTTTTTGCACCCTTAATAAGTGGTAAAAATTTCAGCCCAAAAACTTCATTAGCTTGGCGTTGGCGGAATTTGTTATCTAAGAAGATGCTATTTTCAATTCATTTTTCCCAAGCTCACAGGCGTTGTAGGGTTTCGATCATTAGTTGTTTTTGTACCTAAATAGTTGTATTGACATATGCATTTACTGATAATTTAATTTTTCAAATTTAATTTGTTTAAAAATGACTGAAAAAATGTTAATATTTATTACATCGTTAAGCGCGCATGCTAAGCCTCGCCTTCCCCACTCGTTCGCTAGACCAAGTAATAGAACGCATCGCCGCTATCTTCTTTTTCGAAATTAAATAGTTGAATTCACCTTAATGTTAATGTAGGACATGAAAATATAGCTCTTAATGTATACTCTCTCCAAATTTCGGCTCTTAATATTAATAATTAAGGTCACTGCGATTAAATAAATAAAAAAAATTATCTCAGCTTCTAATCAACTTACAACAACGATTTTTTTTTAAATTCGAAGAAAACTAAAGTAAAGAGGTTACTATTTTATTTTATAATAATTACCTATCTTAACAATTTAATAAATATTAACATTTTTTCAGTCAATTTTAAACAAATTAAATTTGAAAAACTAAATTCTCAGTAAATGCCTATGTCAATACAACTATTTAGGTACAAAAACAACTAATGATCAAAACCCTACAACGCCTGTGAGCTTGGGAAAAATGAATTGAAAATAGCATCTTCTTAGATAACAAATTCCGCCAACGCCAAACCAATGAAGCTTTCGAGCTGAAATTTTTACCACTTATTAAGGGTGTAAAAAGCCTCAAAAATCCTGAATTACAAGTGTCTGCGATGAAAATTGCATTAATTATTAGCAATTGAAAAAAACGGCAATTTTCGACCATTTTTGAGCTCTTGTGCATAAACAAATTATCGGAATTTAATCGGACTTTTTTCATTTTATAGGCTTATTTAATACCTACCTTTTTTGTATAAACTTTTTTTCGCTATGAATAATAGCTTTTTTACGTGAGTCAAAAAATCACTTTTCCATAACTTTGACCACTGTTAAAACAAAGTTTCCCAACTAGCCTCGAGTTGATTTTTTGTCTATAATGACTGGGCTATAAACGTTAGTCATAATTAATAAACTATGCAATTTCAAAATCGTCATAGTTTGTCCTTCAGAATGTAGGGTGGCTCACTGGTATATGCATTTCATGCATACGTTATGTCTCGAAGAGTTTAACATTAAGTGTAACAAAGTTTGCTGGATGGTTTTTACTTAAAATGCAGCACTTCTCGGACAAAGCCATTGTCTGGAGCAGAGCACCCGAAAACAATTTGGGACTAAATAACGTGTATTGTATTAATCTTGTGCAACTAAACTGGAGTGATATAAATCTTGATATGGGACGTAAAACAGGTCATTCAAAATTAATTTACATAACACGGACCGAAATGGCTGGGCCGGTGAGGAGATTTCACGCTTGGTGGAAACATAATAAATGTCATTTCCTTGTTCGTTCCGATTTCGCACACATAAATTATACACGTGCGATATATGACGAGACGGATTTTTCAATTAAAATGCAGCGAATGGGTCGTTTGTAAGGTGTGAATTGTGCCGGGAACTGTCGAATAAAATGTGGAGAGCAATAGCCTGTATAAGTTATTTCACTTTATCATTTCGTTTTCTCTTGGCCAGAGAGAACAATACGGCGAGCACAATGACTCTAAATCTCGGTCATATTTAACATTTAGGGGTGCCTCAGGGATCAGAACTCGGGCCTATGCTTTTTCTTCTCTCTATAAACGGTCTTTGCCTACCAGAAATATCTCACATTCAGAAGCGAAGAAGGTTAAATTTGCACTGTAAAAAAATCGGTGTAAGTGTGATAAAGGTTCGGAGTGTGAGTACATTTTCGCTCAATATTGGATATTTTGATCATTTTACTCTTTTGTGATTATATTTAAACTACGACTGAGTCGTTTCACTCAAGTATAGGTACTCCTTTAATAAATTCTTCCTAAGAATAGGAGTTATAGGCTATTGATTATACCCAAAAAAAACAAGGTTAAAAGGAACTATGAGCAATTTTATTGCATGAATCGTTCAAAGGGTCATTTTAGATGAAAAAACTGCGGAGTGCTATTAAATTAGAGGGTAGAAATTGGAGATAGGGGTAAAAATGCACCCCTTTCAGTTTTTTAATTGTAGCTCGAAAACGAAGTGAAATTTTGCTATAGTTCATAAAAAAAGTAGATAAAATTTCCTTCAAAGTAAGAGGTTGTAAAGTATTTTTGGATGAAAATTGACATATATGGCCGCTCAAACTTAGCCAATTTTTCGATATTCGTCGCGCTTACCCTTTAATTCTCATTTTTGCAAAATACGAAGAAAATAAGACGTTCAAGGATTTTCATCACATGACTTTTGAAGTTTTTTAAATATAACACGAAAACGAAGCAAAATTTCGGTATAGTTCATAGGAAAAATTTTGTAGAGAATTAAATTTACCAGAAATGACATTTAAAAAATTTAAAAGAAAAATTTTATGCAAAAAAATCGTTAATAAACAATTTTAAAGAAAACAAAAAATAAGATATTTTTATTTTTTTACTTTTTTGACTATTTTTTTTTTAGTAGGAGTAGGCATTGAAAATTGCTGTACTACAAAAAAATTAAATGCGATTACCTTCATAATGATGCGTTTTCAAAAGTTTTCGGACTAATATTGACTGAGTTATAACCGCCCAAACTTAAATATTTTTTTTTTATATTTTCGTCGTTTTTAACAAATTACAACAAATTGGTTATTTACTTAATAAAAAAAATATTTCAAATGTTTTATTTGTTAAAGATTTTCACAACTGTATGAAACTATGAGGGATTTTTCAAATGAAATTACATTTAATCATATATTATTACTTATCTGAAATATGGAGATGTTTCTTTTTTTACAATAAAATAATTTAGCAAAAACTTGAGAATTTAAGTACAATAAAGTTTATTAATAATGTATTTATATATACATTTTTTTTATTTAACATTTACACTTTCAAATTGAATCAATAGCTACGTCTTCAAGTACATCGTTTTCTGCAACTTCGACTTCTTGAATATTGTTACAATTGATACCCATGCATTCTTTGCAAAATATGGAACAAACCATTCCAAGTTCTACTTGTGCCTAAATCAGAGTAAATGTCCTCATTACTGAGCGAGTTTAAATGTATATTAATTTCGAGTAATTTGAATGGCGCCATGAAGATGGCACCACTTACATGTTGCTTCTGTAATCTCGACCACAGTCAATAGGGGCCAATTAGATGCTCCAGAAAAACGTGATCGCCAGGAGAACAAGCCTTAGCCGGCGGCGGCAGGTCTCAGCTGGCGGGTCTCAGCCAGGACAGGAGGAGGCCCCGCGAAGTGAATTAATTTCAACACTGTATACCCTAATTATTCATTTATGAGTGATTTATTTTTGCACTCTGTATTTAGTTAATCAAAAACCAAGTCTGAGTAAAAAATGACTCGATAATAGTTAAATTTAAAGCATATTAGAGTAAAAGTCAACTCTAAATTGGTTTTGTATACTCGGAATAGAGTCAAACGTCTCCCAATTGATAGTTAGCAGTAATTCGGATTTGAGTAAAACTCACTCAGTTGTACTCGTACTTATAGAGTGAAAATTTAGATATTTACGACTTTTGTAATAGTTACGTATACTTGTCTGTCGAGCTTGTGGTTTATTGGAATAATAAATTGTCACTCACCTAACTTTTTCACCCCGAAGGCCGTCCGACTCGACTTTTCCATACAGACGTTTCCACGCCAACCTACAAATTTACATATGAAGGGTACCTACACCTGGATTCGTCGAAAAATCCCATTGAATCATGTTAAATCGCACAAGATGAATGCTATCAGTTTTCCCTCCTTAAACGAGGCGACGCCGTCGCTATTTGTTCATTTTTACACCGGGCCCTGCATATATACAAGTTTTCTGCATTTTATGATATATTGCGCCTAGCCGAGAGGACGGAAAATCCATATAAATTTCCTGGTTGTGAGAATATCGCGGACGATTTGGGTGTCGTGGATTTTAATGTCATTTTTTTGTGGGGGTAATTAGCAGCCTTGATTTTGCGACGTATTTTGTGGCTTTACGTCGTAATTAAGAAAGTTCCATTAAAAAAATTCTTTTGGGTAATCGATAGACGCGTACACATGTTTGTATATAATTTAAAACCGCCGCAAAAATCACTAAACGCCGAGCGCATAGCGAACTGTCGATACGGCCTCAAAATACAAAATTTATGGGTACAGAACTGCGCCATATCTGACCTAAAAACCAAAATAATCCCCATTAAACATTACACCCTGCAGCCTGTACTAGATAAGTGCTGATTAACATAACTCCTGTCATATTCTTCTATCTAGAGCGACACGAGACCTGATTACTTCCGATTTTTAATGTAATAGCTTTATTATGCAACCGGAGCCGCCTGTACGAATTAATTCGGAAATTAGATAATACTGTCTGCGCATAAATATCGCTGATTCGGTTTTGTTTATTAACCATTACGGGTTTGTATGATATAACGGGCTTATGAATAAATCCGTGCGATATTATGGACATACATTAAAAGATATGTTTTCCAAAATTGAATTTATCTTGTATACGCAACGGGGTTAATTTTTACTGAAATTGTATGTGGCTCGTTTATATTTGAGTGAATTTAGGCACAATTTGCTCCCAGTATTAAGGATAACGTATTCAAGAAAAGCTGGATTTGGGTTCTACTCTAAAAAGTGGCCTGATCTTGAGACCCCACTATGTCTATATGTATATTGATGCAAATCCTTCATTTGTTGTACTGAAGCAACCGCACGATTTGAGGAAATTGCTAAAAGTGGCTGAAAATGACCGAAACATTTTGGAAAACATTTTACACTGTAAAAAAATCACTTAATTTTCTCAATAATGTATCATTTTCTGTCGACGCCCCATTTGACTGAAATTTCACGAACAAAATTTGGACAGGACATAGCTAATACAATGCGAAACATCGCCTTAATGTTAAAAGTGCTGTCACCGCCGTTCTTGGTGGTGAAAATTCGAAGTATTTGGAATTATTCAATTTTCATGGTTGAACCAACAGAGTTGAGTTAACAAAATTTGGACAGGTCATAGCTAATACAATTCGAAACATCGCCTTAATGTTAAAAGTGCGGTCACCGCCGTTCTTGGTGGTGAAAATTCGAAGTATTTGGAATTATTCAATTTTCGTGGCTGAAAACATATCTACATAGTAGAGTGGCCCAAAAAAAACGAATATTTTTTTTGTCTCCTGTGAAAATATGTTAGTTTATCATGTTTTAAGAGCCCCCTCAAAAAAATCAGCTCAAAAATTTTTTTATAGGTCCTACAAGATTTTTAAAAATTTCCAAAATCGTCAAAATATATTTTTAAAAAATTATTTTTTTCTCGTTTTATCATTTTTTAGGTTGAAAAAAAAACTCAATTCTGAGAATTTCAAATCGATTTTTAATTTCTAAAGGTCATTCATAATTATTTTAACTTTAAAAGTAGTGTACCTAAAAGGATTTCGAGCGATCTCTAAAAAAATATCATCCAATATTTTTTTTTGAATTTGATGAAAAAAAGTATAGAAATAAATCAAGAGACACTTGAGGCAAAATTTACTACCGCACTGTGTCAAGTATTTATATATTTTCGTGATTTATTTCTATTCTTTTGATCATGAAATTAAATAAAAAAAAATATTAGTTCGTTAATATTGAAATCGATTTGAAATTTTAAGAATCGAGATTTTTTTCAACCTAGAAAATGATAAAATAACGAAAAAAACATTTTTTTTTAATTCAATTTCTGACGATTTTGGAAATTCTTGAGCGACCTCTAAAAAAAATTTGTTTAGAGCAGATATTTTGAGGGGCTCTTAAAATATGATGAACTAACATATTTTCACAAGAGAAACGAAAAAAAAAATTCGTTTTTTTTGGGCTACCCTAATAATCACAAATGAGTAAAATGATCAATATTGAGTGAAAATCTACTCAATAATTTCACTTCACTCTGCACCTTCTTGCCTTCACTCACACCGATTTTTTTACAGTGTGTTTTTTAATGAGCTGGACACTAGTTCACCTTTTTTTTATATAAAGCTCATGTCTTTATTTTAAAAATTAGTTATCTCATTAGATGTATCACTACAGGCCTTCTAATTCCAACTGTTTTTGGAGTTTTTGAGTTTGTAAAAATATGTACCTGCTGAAAACCCCAGACCTGACAAAATCAAATGAAAAACTTTCACAAAACAAAATTGCGCCGATTCCACTTGTCTCTTATTTTTCCTCATTTTGAAAGAAACGTATCAGCGGTACGAACTTCGACGATAAATACCTGAAACTGAAAATTTCAGAACGTCGGCTGAAAAAAATTTGAAACTACTTGCGTAACCGATGCTGAAGCTGATAAATTGCTTATCATCAAAGTTATAAATCAATAGCAACGTGTATCCTGGCTTCCGGGATATTTCTTGCCGGCAATACATTCGTTTATACCATTGCGCGATGTGATAAATCGAATGCTGGCGAGCTCTTAAATAATGAAACGGGAGCGACGGCTTGGCTT
This sequence comes from Anoplophora glabripennis, assembly GCF_000390285.2. Classification (NCBI taxonomy): domain Eukaryota; kingdom Metazoa; phylum Arthropoda; class Insecta; order Coleoptera; family Cerambycidae; genus Anoplophora; species Anoplophora glabripennis. Next base: position 295,084 of record NW_019416248.1, read on the forward strand.
ACATTTGTTCTTGTATAAATCGCAAGGATTTTCTTTAAAGGGCGCTTTGGATCAAGTGAAAATTTTCCTGGACCCCAACATGGCTTCCGAGCAATGCAAAACGGACTTTCAGGTTTGTATTTTTGTATAAAGTTAATGTAAACATCGTAAACTACATTTTTTTGATGTACTAGTTACTCTCTTCTTAATTTAAAGAGTAAATCGTTACTTGCAGACTAAAAATAGACAGTCTTGTAAAGTTTACTAACGGTTCTTTCTTTTTTTCGACAAGCTTTTAATTTTTTCCCAAATAACTTTTCATTTGTCTTAATTTTTTTTTTGCATTTTACAGGGTGTTACCTACAGAATGTTACATACTTCAAGGGTATAACTAGAACCGAAATGATATCGATTTAACCAAAATTGCTTACACGAAAAATATCGTAAAAAAGTTACATATTGTTACAAATTCATGTAAGATGGTAATTTTCTTATCTGTATTTACTTATTCTGCTTCGCTTCTTCTTCTTTGTATGCTATTTTTCTTCTTCATTCAGTTCACATGAGCTGGCGCCCAGATTACGTTGTAATTTAATTCAAATTTTGTTTGTTATGATTATCGAGAAAGTCTTTGTTTGAGAAAAAAAATAATTTAAGATTCTAGCAAATTTTTATCTAATATGAGTAGTCTTCCTCACGGTAAGGTCCTGAGAAGATTAGTATTTTGACTTTAAAATATTATACTGATTAATGAATTTAGAGACTTACTTAACCTTGAGAAGGAAAAGGTAAAAAATTTATAATTGAATTTTAACTGACCACAGTTATGTTATTTCTCGTAAAAATGAATTTTTAATTCATTTAATTGCTCTGATCCAATATATTTCAAGTTAAAATAAAAATTATGTGATTGGCTAACATTGAATTTATTTTACTATTTATCCAAAATTTTTCAATCTTCTATCAATAGAAGTATTCTTGAATTGAAACCTACGTTACTTCCTCTACTCTAACTTAAACTAAATAACAATATCCAAGATATGGATTTAAATATTCAATTTAACACAAGTCTGTATTATATAAGGGGTTTATACCTCTTTACCACTGTCTAATACACTAATTTCTTTTCTTCTTGATCCTTTATCTCCTCTATTTCATAATTTCGACTTGATAGGTAAATATTTTTTGTGTAGTATAAAATTCTCTACCCATTTCTGATAGTTGCGTGTAAAAATTTAAACGTACAAAAAAGTTACAGAAGAATATTCACAAAGGGCCGTAGTAAAATGAACGCGCTGTAAGATTGAACCATAATCACTGCATACTAGGGTTCTAGAAGTATGTAACATTCGTTAGGTGACCCCCGTATTTAAAAATATATACTATTTCTATTTTTGGACTGTACCTAGCTTGACACTCATATATTATTTATTATTATTTTTTTAACTACACTAGTTATTTTTACTTGAGTAGTGTTTTATTTTCATTTTATTTTTATTTTTTTAACCAGGGTTTTCAGTCATTCGATGAAGACTATAATAACGAAATAGATGTAAGTAATTTATTGAAATTTAATACGATTACTAACCCCCTATTAACAATGTTAAGTCAGTTGACGATTTAAAGCATGTAATTTGGTTTTAATCGTTAACTATTAAAAATTGTATATTAATATATAATTACTCAGCGTGTTCTTTTAATATTTCCTTTAAAAAGATAGGTTAGGTTAAGTTTCTGTATATTTCTTAAAAACAGTTTGGGAACCACTGGCCCAAATCTTCAAGGAAAAATATATAACGACTTTACGGCTATTACGGCTGCTAACATAATCAAGTGGCATTTAATCTTGCCGTTAATCGTCATTGGCCGTTAGTAAATTTAATTTGTACTACTAGGCAAAATATTTAAAGGCTCTTTCTCCATTAACTCTCTGAAAACGCACTCCGTTAATCTTACTGAATCATTACGAATTTCCGGTTCCTACGTGGGGGGACCATTAATCTCGCGTTAATTGCCTCCAATAGATCTTAATTAAATGTGACCCTTTTTTATACGGCGAGCAGCCAGATAACAATTTTAAGTGGGATTTTCCAGGTTTATTAAAAATAATTCGTTAATCCAAGCAAAAACCCGGAATAAAAACAAAACGGGAACAAGGTGGGGAAAGTGGGGAATATCAACTTTCTATGGAAACTTTTGTTTCTTTAACTTGTTTGACTTACCAAAGTATTCTTTTCTTCCAAGGTATTCCCTAGTATTAAGTGTACAGGATACTACTCAGGTGTTCTCCAAGGTTCCAAATTGAGACCGCTACTGTTTCTTTACTTTATTAATGATCTGCGAAATTTCATACGTTATTCCAGGCGGGAAGCTTTGAAATGATCTGGTGCATGACTCCAATTGTAGCTTTATTTCAGAAAAATAAAAAAAGACGGACTGTAATACGTGTATGTACTTCATATGCTACAATTGCTGTGTCTTCCACACAATGTCTGTCTGGAAATAATAAATAAATAAATAAATATCTTACTGAAATAAATTACAGATTTTTGTGAAACGTGTTACGTTTATAGCGTTTCATATAATCACAGTGTTATTAGAAAACTTTTTGCTTTGATTTCATCAAAAAACGGATTTTTAATAAAAAAAAACTCGTCTGGAGCTTTACCTTTTAGTGAAATAAATATGTTCATTATGATATAAAAGCCTGGTAATGTTGGACTTAAAGAAGCAAGCAACATTTCAAGTTGATATCTAATAAAATATCATATTCTTGCCTCCTACCTTCGTTCTTGTACATACTCGAAATAAAATCGTTATTCATTACAGAAAGCTCAACATTCTACTTGTTGTCCAGAGGTTATACGTATTTAGGTATATTTATACATCCCGCTTAATACAACGCCATTCCTTTATAATAAAAAAATGCCTAGCGTTCGGAGTAACAAATAGTTAATAATTATATGGTGAATTAGAAATTTATTAAAAATGATTAGATTTTAATGTGAAAAAAAAGAATCAGTAGTACAAGCCACTTTTTATTTGACCGGGATAAATTTTGAATAAGGACAGTTTATCAATTGCAACGAACTGTACTACGGGGTCTTTGGAATTTCCACAAATGACTTGTTAATTTTTCAGAATGATATAAAAAAATAGTAAAGCCTACCTAGCTAATATTCGAGGGAAAAATGTACCCTAATATATCGACGTCAACGTGTGAAATCTAAATTTAGTCCAGGCTAACGGAAGTGCCATTAAAATGTAATTAATTTGGAAATTCCCACGACACAAATTGAAAATATTCTAAGAACGTTGTATGAAAAATGTCCACCTTGCATGTTTTATGCTTGTAATAGATGGGTTTTAGAGTTTTCTGGGTGTTATTTATTTCCATAAGAGATTTGTCAGTTAATACGGAATCTTCACCAAACCAACATTTATATGTAACAGCAATACTGAGACAGTTATTTTAGTTGACATTAAAAAATAATGTGTTAATGAAAGGATTAACACACAATTATTTTCGAAATATTTAATATGGTAAATCCTACATATATAGGTTTATTAAACGTAATGTTTAATCGTTTCATTTCAATTATAACTGTATCTGTATCAAAAATTGTACAACTGTGAAAATCTGGCTCTAAAATATAATGGTTTGCATCGTATCTACATGATCAGGTAGTGACTAACTTTACGTCTTTATATTTTCTAATATTTTCCATCATTTTTCCAGAAATTGCATTGTTCATCAATTTATAAAAAAATTGAGCCGTATTTGATATGGAGTTGTGTACTTAACTGCCAATTAATTCCAAGGTAAAGTACCTACTTGCAGTTTCTATATAAGTCATTGGTCAACGCTATATTTAAAAAAATGTATAGATTATCGCAGATTTGTAGATCAAACTGTTAACCACAAATTACTTACGACAATAATCGGACTTTTTAAGATAAGTATCCCATTAAAATGGGCTTGTAATAATTAAAATTCAGAGGTCCCAAACCAGTTAGGAATAATCCCATGCCACCTCGGACCCGTAAAATTAACTGTCAATAAAAAGTTTTTCCCATTGTCTTTACCTGTAACTTTCTACATTCGGCGGAAATTCAGGGCACCCTAGCGTGTAGTTTTCGAAACATATAACCGCTTGCACCGATTTACATAAAACTGCCTTATTGCCCCGAGGAGCCCTAAGGATCTCTCAAATTCGTTATTTGTGTTACAGTACAGGCCAAATTGCTTAAAGTAATCTTTATCTCGTCCCGAGGGACAATTTTGCGACGTCGAATTAAATAGTAACGTTTATGTACACTTGAAGAGGCCATAAAGGGCATATTTTTTTAAACGATGCTCCTCCGCCGTCCCTTCCCATTATTATAACGGTTATGTTTTATGGGCACGGCCCTTTTGTATTGCTTTGGAATCTCCCGCTTATATCACTTTAAAGAAAATCTATTTGTTGTGTTGTTACACAAAACTTGTAAACGCTTGTACGCTTATGACACGCACTGGCTCCCGTCAGGTGGAAACTGAGGAATCTTTTACGTAGATAAAGCGTGAATTTTCTTATGAAAGAAAAATTTTACTCATATTACGATTTAAAACGCTTATCCTTCAAAACCTCGCATGTATATTGTTTCATTTATTTTCATCTGTTACCTTCCATCACTTAAGATGAATACAGTTCATATGTGACGGGTTCTACGCACGAGGAAAGAACTTCAGAACTGATATGAAAAAAAAAAGAGTATTCATTTTGTGCTTTTATATTAAAAAACATATATTTTACCGTCACCGGGTTTTGATTGAATGTGTACTAGAGAACTGAAGAACGCTGGAAATAATTTTCAATCTCAGATGTCTACAGAGAGTAGCAAAAAATTTCGTTTTCAAGTTTGTTTTAAAAATTAACGATAACGGAAAAATACATTTAGTTCAAGTGTTGCTTTAGATCGCAATCAGCGAATCAGAGTAGTCGTCAGTGTAAAATTACAGTGTAAGATTACATTACATTTGTATAATTACATTTATAGCTGCAACCCAGGTGTAACAAAATCAACTAATCACGGCAATCAGAGAATTAAAGCAGTTGCCAGTGTAAAATTAGTGTTAACCGAAAGCACATTTATATAATTACATTTATGTACCCAAATGTAACAAAAACAACTAGTCATAGCAATCAGAGAATCAAAGCAGTTACTCAGTGTAAAATTAAACTGTTAAGCTAAAGAGTAATTGTTAATGTAAAATTACAATATAAAGAACGTTACATTACATTTGTATAATTTCATTTATACCTGTTACTTGAATGTAAAATTACAACAACTAATCATAACAATCGGAAGAATTACATTTGTATTTATAATTACATAAGTTAAATGTAAAATTACAAAAACTAGTCACAGCAATCGGAGAACCAGTGCATGATAGGTTACATTACATTTATTTATTTACATTTAGACCTTCAAATCAAAAATCAACTAGTCAAAGCACTCAGTGTAAAATTACATTGTAAAGTTACACTACAATTGTACAGTCAATATTTATATCTGTAACCTAACTGTAATGGCAAGCAGACATGGCATCAAAAAAAAAATTACATCACATTTGTATTATTAAATTTATATCCGTAAGTGTAATTTGAATGTAAAATTACAACTACTAGCATATGGTTGCGCTACATTTTTTCGAAAAACATTTTTACAGAGGGTGAGGGTTTTGTTCTTGGCTATTACTAAATAAAACTAATCATCCTATTCATTAGTTCGTCTTGTGTAAGAGGGTACAACAATTATTAATGATCCGATTTCCTTCGCAGGTGGAGAGGACGGATTACGACGGGTCTTTAAGGGAAGGCAGCGGTGCGGACGACTTGGGGGCGTTCCCCCCACCACCACCCCCTCCCGATGGTAAGACTTGCTTTTGTGGTAAAGAGAATTGTTGTAATTTTATTTCTGACGCCGAACAAGCTGCTGGACGGTACAGAGGCGAGAAGGGAGATCGTGGTCAGCGGGTAAGTAAAATGTTGTTAAAATAAAAAAAAAATTGGTCATACATACAAGGCGTAGCACGGTGTGGAAGTAGTTGTTGCGATATCGGGTGTTAAAAAGTTTTTATTTTATTTGCTATCGCAAGAAATGTCACAAATAATTTTTTCAGAAAATGCAAACATGCAACATGTCAAATATGAAGGATGTCCTAATTTAAGAACAATTTCTTGTAAATCATTTGCCCTTAAATCTTTCATTTTTGAGATATAGGGTTTTCTAGAAAATTATATGTTCTGGACTAAATATTTTCTAAACAAATAAGGATGTTCAACAAATAAAGATGTTCCACGAAATTTTCAAAAGTTATGGCATGCTACTATACTTTTTCCACATTTTTGAAAAGCCAATTCTGTTTTGAATAAAAATTATTTATTGACTTGTTTGCATAACTTTTACTGTTTTAGTACAAATTAGCAATTTCACAAACATTTTTGACGCGTTGTAGTCTCACACCCTGTATATGGAATTTTAGTCGGGTTTCCCTTATTATCTTCTAAGACTGATAGATTTGAATTATAAATAACAAGAATTTCATTTCTGGAATAAATTAATGTTTCTCTATCGTACAAACTTTAAATTATACTTTTCTCTGTACTAATGTGACGACCTATGTGTATTTTTTATATAAATAAATAAAAAAAAGAAAAACTATTTAAGAAATGTCATAAATACATATTTTCAGGAAATGTAGGGTGTTAAGTTTTCAAAAATATATCTTTTGAACCAAACTTTTGATGTAAAACTGCTATAAGCCCTAACGATTAAGAATAAACCGAAACGTCGACACCTCAGCCTATAATGAACGAGCTTAATACATTTATTTCTCTTTCCAAGTCTAAGAGATTTGGCTGGCGTCTTCAGAATTTTAAACGAGAACAAATATATTACAACCAATTTAAATTTCCGCTGAATCATTTATTTCGCATGTCCGGAATGGGGAATAATGTGGAGATCCGGATGCATAAAACACACACAGAATCGGTTTCGATGCATTATAGACTCCATGAATTCTTGGGATCTCACACAACTAGCTCTTATTAAAATACCGGACAGGGCGATTTGTCACAATTTCGAAAGAGTATTGGTCACTTAATTTGGGATTAGGTATAATAAAAAAAGTATATCAGATACTTTAAAAATTATAATTAAAAAAAATCAATGGCTTCATGGATTCTTTTTTTTTATTGCGAGAATATATATCACCAAAGTTTTTTCGATAATCTGTAAATCACTGTATATGCACAACAAAATAAGTTATGTGACTTACAAACAAAAAGCTCATTTTTCGTTAGAATTTCAAAAAATACACATAAAAATATTGTTTTATTCCTAAACATATGTTAAAATAAAACAAAACTAGTTCTTGTACTTCTTTTTTCCGAACTTTGTTTTCAGTTACGACTACTAGATATACTATTAATATAGAGTAATATTAAGGAAAGAATCACAAATATACTACAGTGGGTGGAATTAAATGCTGGTCAGGGCATTAGTCCGCAGAGTAGTTTTTCCCCGCAATATTATAAGTAAAAAATAACGTCTTAAATGTAAATCATTTAAATTTTATTGGTTCACAGGGACCACCAGGAGAATCTATAAGGGGCCCCCCTGGACCTCCGGGCCCACCAGGACTTCCAGGTGCAGCTGCTCCAGAGGTAAGTAAAAAAAAATGTCGCTAATAATTTGATAATTTTAAATAGAAAGAAAACGTAGATATTTATATCTTAATTGTCCCAATCTTTTGCGCCCGAGCGGAGCGAGGGTTGGCAATAGAGTCCGAGACTGGTAAATTATACTTAACTGCTGCGTGGTGCATAACATTTTATCTGCTCCCACAGTTGTTTATGATTCATGAAATAAAGATTAGGTTTTATTTTTTGACATTTCTTAATCAATTCAGTTTGACATTATTCGAAATCTTGCAAAGTCGCCTTGGTTGTTTGGATTTTGTCGTTTCTAATTTAATAATTAACGCAAAAATGAGTAGGGCGTTTATTTGATCTTATTTTAGTCTTCCACACTGTTTTCCACAAGCTGGAACCGATTTATTTGTGCGTGGTTTCCGAGTATCCCACCTCATAAAAATGTTGCAGAATTAGATTTCCTCCTACAAACACGAAAGACATATAAATTATACAAATTCTTCATAAACCCTGATAATGCTCTTACGAGAGAATGAGACGAAACCTACATTGGTATTAGAGTCGGCAGTCGACGATTTTAAACGCGTGTATACCTATACAGTTCCAAAAAGGTCGTTATTTCCACTCATAGTCTAGCTTAGTCGCACAATGAAAACGTCTGGAAGTTTCTGCAATATTCAGATGTATGTAAAGATAATATTATCGCGTACCTCCGAAAGAGGAAGCTCGACAACTGGTACGCTCTGGGAACAAACTTTAGTTTGTTACACAATTTACGTTTCTGTGAGCTGTTTAGGGCAACAAATTTAATTCTTTAACGAATATAATCCGGATCATCTTTGTAGGGGATGTTTTACAATAAAAACGTGCGTCATTCGACTTAATGTAAGATACACCCACTGCAACTCCCAAAAATAACAAGATGCAGTTATTTCCAAAGCAATAATTGAGTATTGACATTTTAAATATGTTTCACGAGTCGCTCAGTCAGTTTGAACGGAACAGTTATTTATGATATAAGTGTGAAAAGTGACATTTTATTCCCACGAACAAAATAAAATCACTTTTATCCACAATCACCAGTGTAGTTCAATGCTGGTCGGGGCATTAGTCCGCAGAGTAGCTGTTCCCCACAATATCATTAATAACTTTACTGACGGAAAATTAATATTCTCGAGACAAACATTCTCATCCGACGCTGATATCGACATATTGACCTGTACAGACTACAGTGGGGCCTTTTGGGTCAAGGCTGCACTTCAGTCAATAACATTGTGTAGAGGATTAATGATCCACCGCGGCGTCCTATTCATATCGCAATAATAAAAAGGAGTTCGGTTCGGCGTTATTGAAATAACCAGTGGCATTCGCCATTGTCGAAATCCGGGTAGAAATAAAAACGGAGAACTACATAATATCGTACAAATACGGTTAAATAAACGTTGGGGGAATTCTACGTAGTCTAATAATGCTGTGCTTAGAAAAGCAATAAATAAGGTCGAAAAGTGACGTTGCTCCGATTATACGTAACTGCTATTGATGTTCTATGGTTCACTAATTCAGATATGTCGTTCGAAGGTAGTGGAGTGCATGGAACTCGGTGTCTGAAGTTCAAAACTTGAAATACAATGCACACCAGTACTTCAATCAACGTGTTTATGTTTATTTATCTAACTGTAAATATAAATATTTTATATTGCTTCAATCACCTGTCAAAGTAGACATCTAAATCTAATAGGGCAAATATATAACAAGTAGAAATTCAAGACAGACTTATGTACTTAGGTATAAGTTTTATACCAACACAGAGAAGAAATATAAAAAATTTGCACGCCATAACAACCAGAAAAACACCCATCTCTAAATCTTTAAACACAAAAGATTCTGAGGAAAAAGACCTAAGCTTCGTATATATATATATACTCCTAAAAAAATATCATTTATCGAATATACGGACGCCGTATTGTATATAGCTATGTAAATAATATAAAACACGGACAAGTTAGGTATATAAAAAATTTTTACGTCATAACAACCAGAAAAACCTCCATTTCTAAATCTTTAAACACTAAAGATTCTGAAGAAAAAGACCTAAGCTTCGTAGAGTAATATACTCCCAAAAAAATATCATTTATCGGATATACGGACGCCGTATTGTATATAACTATACTAAATAATATAAAACACACCATATGTTTCAGCAACAATATTCCATTTTACAGTAATAACTTTCCATTGCCAAATGTTCTATTTGGAACACAAGAAAGTGTATTTTTCATTAAAAAATATGTTTGGCAACAGATATATTGAGAAATTAACGTAGTCTTAAAAAACGCTAACAGAAAACTTTACCATTAATTCAATACAGAACTTTAACTTAATACGATACAAAATCAATTCTATTGCCAATAAAAAACAAATCGGATTCTAACTTTCTCCCATTTTTCTCCGGGGGGTATCCAAGTTTGCAGACAAAACGAATTCAAAGCAGTTTCGGTAAACTGATTTTTGATTAACCCTATCAGATATTCGGTATTGTTTTTTGTGTCTTGTTTACTGAACAGAAATGAGTCTTTCTTGAATATATTTCGATATTAAATGCCGAAGTAACATATTCATCCGCGCGAATTCAAAATGATATCAGTTATACATTCGTACGTACGTTTTAGGTATCGTGCATAATGTCAGCAGAACAACGGTTCTATATTATATTGCTAAGAACGGGGCAACTAATATATTCAACTGTATTCAAGGGTATAATTTCAATTTATATGTATTACATTCAGATAGCTGTATGTGTGTTATTATATGTCAGAAACGTTCACGTTTGCAATTGAACAAAATGACGAGGGTGCCGGTAAATTCTTACGGAAAACAATAGAACACATTTATCTTTTCACAGAAATACATATTTAATGAAACAGGTACATCAATAAAGTTGGTTCCTGTGTATGAAATATTTTCCTATACTATTTTTCACTCCACTGTTAAATTAAAATATAAAAATTCGAATTTTTAATACCTAGAAAGTATTTGTTACTATTTTTTATAAAATTCCACACAAAATAAATTGCCTCTACTTGTTTTCTTCTTATTTTCTTCATCAATCGAATCTATGCCTACATATCTTAGATTAATCCAAACCAACATAACACGACACAAAATTGAACCGCGATTGATACGCACAGATACGATGTTAATTCTGGTTATGTAGAAACCAGAATGGACGAATTCGTTCCCGTTTGATTTTATTCATCATTTAAAAAATAAATATTTTAATAGCAGTTGGAGTTGTGCTATTCCTGTTACATTAAATTAAATTACCCTCAGCAGTAATAAATAACTAGCTAGCATTATTACTTTAATCAAGGCTTATGACACTTTTTCAAGCCACTAATTTGTCGTACCTTACCCAACTTTTACATTTTGCTAAAGCTTAAGTTTTTTGTGGTACTGGTAGTTATATATTTCACGAACTTCTACATGTAAATTTTTTGCTGTGGAGCTGGGTAAAAACTTTTAATTAATTGTAGGAACTTTCCTCCATAGAAAATCTTTTCGGAGGTAAAATTCTATGAATTTGTAATTCTTTTTCCAATTATTAGGGCGATTGGGAACTTGATGAAATAGCTCGCTCCATTTTAGAAAAAATATATGAATATTTCATACACTAGAAAGCAATAGGCTCCTGTATTGTTTGAAGTTGATATTGCGCTGAAAGAAATACAACTTATTGTAAATATTAATGTAATTAGAAAATTCTTGTAATTATAGTAATTCTCTGTAATTATAGTAAATTTCATGTTGTAAGTTTTAAAATGCTAGTAAGTGTAAAATAATATACTTTACGTAGATGACTGTTCTTCAAATATGTACTTTTACTTAGGTACTCCTTTGGAAAATTTATTTTAAAGATCGACATAGTGATAGAAAATTTTAAAGGTTAGTAGAACAATACGCAAAATTCTATAAAGGAAATTTTCAAGTTAGGCACACGAGTCATTATTTCTTGTGTTACATGAATACTTGACTTTTTCCTTTGTTAAAAGTAAGAGCACTCTTCGAATGAAACTGTAGAGGCATGCTAGATAATAGCTAAAATTTACAAATACAGTGCACAAAATAACTAACCTAAGTAAAAGTATATAAAACAGTTCTATAAGTTTGTTTTTAGAAGCTAGTTCTATCTTTGATCTTGTTACAAAACAATTGTGACATACTTTTACCATTGCTTATTTAATTTGCAAAGCTTTTACCATTTATAAAAAAAATACAAAAATAAGTAGGTATTTAATAATTTCCTACATGTAACTTTTACTTCTTTCAAGTGAAATAGATAGGGAGCCCCCAAGTGAGTTTGTTTAGAATGCTATTTGAAAATTAGTTAAAGCAATATCTTCCGTCATTGTCGGAAATTTAAATAAAAGGAAATTTACATAATTAAACAGGACGATTTCAAACACAGTACATACCAGTCATCCAAGTAAATTACAACGTAAAAGTACTCGTACAATGGAACAATTATCTTTATCGATCGGCGGTTTTATTTGTGTATAAAGATTGTACATTTACTAAGAATTTTATGTGTTCAAAATGTAATTTAAATAATTTTTAATTAGATTAATTTTATTATATTTTTTAATAAAACGAGTTACGAATAAGTTCCTTTTGTTATACGTATCGTGATATACTTCAAAACGGTATTTCATCAAAACAATGCCGCTTTCCAAGTCCTAAAATGAGTATTGGGATCATTCAAATAACAGTTGTGAAAGAGAGACAAAATAATTTATATTATTCCCAGAGTTTCCCAGAGCTATTTTGTTACAAATGCTTGTAATACATGAAGCAATAATTTTATTAAGAGCCTTAAATGAAAGTAAAGATTAAGTAATGGATAAGATAAAAATAGGCATTTACATGTGTTTCACAGTAAATATAATCATATTATTTATAATGTTATTCCTATAGTTCCGAAGAGCTATTATGTTACAAATACTTTAATACATGAAGCAATAATTTTATTAAGAGCCTCATATGTCTTAAATTAAAGTAAAGATTAAGTAATGGATAAGATAAAAATAGGCATTTATATGTGTTTGACAGTAAATATAATCATATTATTTATAATGTTATTCCCATAGTACCGAAGAGCTATTCTGTTATAAATACTTGTAACAGTTGTAACACACTGAGCAACAAACAAATTCATACGCCTACCGCTACAATTTGATTCTATTCACACAGTTTTGAAAGTCTCATAAATATTAATTCCTAAAGTCCTGAAAAATGTATTTCTGAACTTACACATGTATCATTTTTCAATTTTCAAGCAAAATATTTATTTCTTTTGCCATATTTAACCTACCACAGTTTTTTTTAATATTAGCATATCCGTTTCCTGTTGAAAGGTTTCCAGACCTCTTTTGTTACAAATACTTGTAACACGAAGCAACAATTCTATTAAAAACCTTACGCGTCTTTACGCTATTAAAGGAAAAAAGGATTTTTTTTTAAATTTAAATAACACATAGTATGTAATCATCCCAATAAAACTGTTTTTTTATTTCCAGGCCGTATGCACTTGCAACCTTACCTCGATCTTAAGTTCCTTGGGAGCAAACAACAACTTCCCCTTTACGCCCGCCCATGGCGTTGAGGGTAAAACAGGACTTCCGGGAATACCCGGACAACCAGGCCCCTCGGGGGAGAGGGGGCCCATTGGGCCAAGAGGGGACAAGGGGGAGAGAGGGGAAAGGGGTCCCATGGGCCCTACTGGACTGCAGGGGCCTAGAGGGGAGCCGGGAAAGGACGGTCTACCGGGACAACCAGGACCTCCCGGCCCATCGGGACCCCCCGGGCCGGTAGAATTCGAAAACGTAGACGTAAGTAGGGACATATTCGTCTCCCTCCACAGGATGATTCACACAAATGGGTTCATTGAAAGGTTTGGAACCTGCAGTGGTGACATTTTTTGAAAATTTGTGAGACTGAGTACACTACACAACACTATTCGGCTGTTTTGAGTCTAATAGTATTTGCTAATCTATTTTTTCGTCCTGAATCCGAATCTTACCACGTCAGAACCTTCAGAAGCGCAAAAAAGGAATTTTTGCATACATGTGAGGTTGTCACTCATCTTATTAACACTCAATACTGTATACTTTGACTAAAGAGTTTCTCTTGCATTCTAATTTCCTTTTGGTTGAGTGAGTCCCCCACTCACGTTGATCAAACAATAAATCGTGAGAACTCACGTTAACCAAGCACTTTAAAGAGAACAGAATCCTGCTACGTGGATGTCGTTCTTTCCTGATTCTCGCTAAATGTAGGTTTCCAATACATGCATGTGAAAAGTGTTATCACTATACTCAATTTCTATATTACAGCTGAAAGTCCAACAATAAATTAAGGTCTTGTATTTTCTTTTTTGTCTTGTACCGGTAGCCAAGTCTTGTAGCGAGGAGAAATGGTGATCTGGATTTTAAACAATGCTCTGATAATTTCGTCGTTTAGTATACAGGGAATGTTATCAAAATGCTGCCATAGCGTCACGAGTGTACGTCGAGACGTTTCCTATGCGATTTGGATTGCACTGTTTGTATTTTTCTCACCCTTTTTAAGTTATTGGGGTTAATGGTTGATATTTTCGTTACCTCTAAAGTACTGGGTATCTTTTTGCGATACGTAATAATGCAAAGTAGAATTTAAAAAAAAAAAACTATGACTGCAGTTTTCAAACCTTGTTCAAAAGAAAAACATAACTAAACGTGGAAAATGTTCAAATTCTTTGGTCGAACACTGTGAGATATAATTAACATTTGTTTTAAGTCATGTAGCAATAGGGGGAATTAAATCTTTTTCATTTAATCGACTATATTAGTTCATCAAATTCCAGTAGGTATATTTTTAAATGATTTTCATAGTGTCCTTTTCTTTTTTGATATTTATACGATGAAAACGAAAACTGTTTTTCAGAGACTACAAGAAATGTGTTTTCCATTTAGAAAACTAAATCGGTGATACAGTACTGCTTTTTATTGTTAGGATACACTGTTTTACAAGTCCACACATCCCAATGCATTAGTTTATATAAAACACAGTATTCGACCATCGTTCTTTGTCATTTAAACTGAAGCATTAACGTAAAACGTACATTGATAAAAATCTGACTAGAATTTAATATTAATACTTTATGTTTAATGCTGCTGCTTTATAGCCTAGCTGGAAACCCAGAGGACAATTTAAGGTAATTAATTAAATGAACAATATTGCTTCACTCGCTGTACATGTTTGTGTTTAATTTTCAGAAAATATTTTATAAATTGAAAAAAATTAGTAGTAATACTACCGCTGTCATCTGAAGAAACTGTTAAGTTTGAGAGATACAAAACAATTAAGTTTGCGTCTGAGTAACTCCGCTCGCAAGTACGACCGGAAAGGCTCCAGTTAGTGTATTCGTATATCCGCTACCCCAAAAAAGGCTCACGTCTTATTCCTTCTAATCGAATGCGTTTTTTCTGCGTTTCTTCCCGTTTCAGTTGGTCTATGCGTTCTAAGCACTTAGCAATATATTTAAGTAAAAACTATAGAAAAAAGAAAAATATTTAAAAAATTTAAAAAGTTAATTTGTTATTTCAAGGTAAATATGTGCCAGATGTAACAAATTCTGCATTTTTGAGGGCCTTATTGTCTTTCTGTAGAAGATACACAGAGGTTAAAAAATGTACAGGGCGTTTTTCACATTTGGCCACCTTTTGTTTTACCCAACAACTTTTTATTTACGTTTTTTTTAAATTTACTTTCGAGTTATACCCAAACTTATGTCTTTTTTAAATGGAATGCCCTCAATATTAGTACATACAAAAAATATTGACGGCATAACTACAAAAATTATTTCTTTGTAATTGTTAGAAAAAAGTTATGCAACGTCATAAAAAAAAACAACCAAAAATAAAAAAGCCAATCAAGATATCGAGATGCGGTTTTCGCTTATCGATTTTTCTCGAAAATCGAACCCGAAACATCTCGACAACTCTTTCTCCTGTACACAAAATATAATAAATCCGCAGCAATTCTTTCACCGCTATAAATAATACCAAAGCGGTCGTCCAACACCCGCAAGCTATCCCTGGAGCGGCTGTGACGAAAATTTGCTGATACATTAGTACATAAATCACCAGATTGCGACTTAAAACAGAGTTTGTACTTTATATAGGCCGCGTCTTCTTTATTGCTATTAAAATTTATAGACCTATAAATATGCATGGAAGCGAATTTAAAGTTTTCCAACGTTTTGATAAAGGTGGCGTTCGGCAGACTCGCGGATATTGTCACAATGTTATACATTGTTGTTTAATGCACAAATACGTACGTCTAATCTGTGCATATTCTGTTTTATTTAAAGTGTTGAATTGTAAAACGTGCTACGTATCCATTTAGCTCTGAAGTATGTAACAATTTCTACAAATTATTCATTCGCTAATGAATTAGTAATTAAGAATGTATTTCGAATACGCAAATGAAATATATTTCCATAGCAATGTCGGAAAAATATTAAATATATATATTAAAGACTATCCATTGATTGATCGCTGAGGGTCGGGGACCCAAGCCCTTCATTATTTATCAAATTTTGCACACTTTGCACCTCAGGAATTAACGATACTTTGCAAGGTACGGACGGAGTCGAATTATGTAGGTATTCCAGTTACCATCAAAAGATCATATAGAAAGGTATTCCTTGTTTTATGACATATTTTTTACTAACCAACTACTAAATTTACTAAATTTAAAAGCACTGTTTTCTAGAAGCTTCATTTGTTTACGAAAAGATTAATATACATTAACTTGAGTGACTAAAACATAAAGAAGGCTTAATTCTTTTTAATGAAATCTGTTTATCTATATGCAGTTGACCTTTGTTAGAACTCTGAGTAATTAATTATAATAACATTAGATCTACTTTGTCCAAAAAATAAGGTGGATGTTGCAGAAGGCCTTTAATGACGAGGTTATGTCGCAAAAAAAATATTTACAAGCGGTGCAAAGACTTTAAAGAAGGCAGATAAAGCGTTAAGGACGAACAGGCATACCGGAAAAGGATTTTTCAGACTGTTTCGAGAGTTGGAAAAAACGTTTCATTGGATACTAGTAAGAAATATCAAGTCGTGCCAATGTTTTTTATTAAATTCCAGTAATTCTGACTCCACAAATATGATTGTGATGTGATTATGTATAAAATGCTACTAAAACACTTATACAATAAATAACTATTTATTTTTTAGACAAATTCACCTTATTTTTTGGACAACAGCATCTGTTTTTCAAATCAACTGCAAATAGACATCAAAATAAAACTGAGATTCTCAAAAGTTAAATATTGTTGATCGCTGCAATTTAATTTTGTATCATCATTTAATTTCTTTTGATAAATACCAGGTATAATTCATTTTTTGGTCCAAGTTTCCCGAGCAGTAATTATGTTTAAGATTACATTCCTTATTGACACTGTACGTATATTTTTAACGTTAATAAGACACGAAGCAGTTTTTTCATTAAACTGTCGGAGCTCGACCTACGTTTAGCATAACCTGAAGCTCTAACTTGATATTAAAGGACTATCTTATTTACATTCAAATAAAGCTCAAAGATAAATAGCTTCAAACATTCCTCTAGCTCCGGGTATATTTATAAACCTACACTTTTATAGCTCAGTAGCTTCCTACACGAAGGCAGATGGTAATAAATACAACAATTATGTCTCACGATCGATCCCGTCCATCAAATTTTCGTGGTTTTAATTATAGGCCTTGCAATTCTCTTTCATAGTCGTGGTATGAAAATACAGTACTATATTCAAATAGAAACGAAAAACTCCAACATTAGTTACTGTCTCTTTTTTCATATTTTGCAATGTGGAACTAAAATGAAATTTTATTAAGTCCGTACCACACTTCTAGCTGAATAGTCAAGAATTAATTTTAATTTCATTTAAATTTTGTTTCATCTCGCTTATTCAACATCTCTACAAACAAAATCCTTCTTTCTGCAAGGATGTTATGGTGGTAGGTCCCTGAAACGTCCTGGAAGTATTTCAAAAGCGTATTTTATAAAGAAAGGTCGTTTGATGTATCAGACCAAGTCGTCCAAGTTAATTAATGGATTGCCGGGAAATCTATTCGGGAAGATATCGGCTCAGGATAAAGCCTTTATTTGCTAATAAGCTTAATTGATTTGCTTTATGTCGTTAGCTTCCAATAAACGTCATTGTACGGATAGATTTCCCGGTGATCTGTTCAGTATGTTTTAGATACAAGAAATTAAATCAGTTCTTAAAAAATCCTGTTTAATGATTGAGCAATACATCAAAACTGTTACAATTATTACACACTTTCAGCTTATTCCCAGTTTTTCCTGGCGATATTGAGTGATTCGTTTGAAATATAGCCGCCTTTCTAAACATATGGAACTGTTTCAATAAAACAAATCGCGACGCCTTTTTCCGTAAGTGTGCCAATTTTTCTCATTGGACTGATAATGGGAATGATTTTGTCATATGTAGCAGTTGCTTCTGGGAAAGGTTAATCCAACCTTTTAGATGTCTCACTAAAAACGTTAATCTATCACGTAGATGCCTAACATAGTGTGCGGGTATCAAATTAAAAAAAAAACAGTTTTGTAAAACTTTCAATTTGAAGTGAATTAAATGCTACAAATATTTCCGACAAGTTCTCAAAAACATTAAGCAAAAAAAATGAAAGTGTAATTACTAGATGAGTGAAAATATGTATGTAATTTTTTTTTCTGGATCTTTATTGTTAACAGTGGTTGACTTATATGAAATGAAAGTTTATCTAGGAAATGTGCATGTAAAAATGAATTAATGGACCTTTTTATGTAAAGCGATTTGTACAAACACGTGAGCTGTCGAGGGAATCAGCGGTTCCAAAAATGTTTCTCCTTATTAATGTGAAAAGGCGGTAGATATTAAAATAAAATATTCTATTTGCAAAAAATATTTCTACCAGTCAATGGACTCGAAGCGGTTCCAAAAATGTTTCTTTGTATTATTGTGGTAAGGCAGTAGTTATTGAAACGAAATATTGTATTTGCAAGAAATATTCCTGCCAATCAAGTTTTGGTACATCGATGTATTTACTGTCTAAGTTTGTAAATACCTTTATTTATTTAATAAATGCATTAGAATTTTACTAAAGCGCAATTTAACAAAATTCATTCCGTAGCTTGGTTCGAATTTCAGCATTCCTAAAAGTTTTCGAGAGTCCTAGAACTTATATAGTAATAGGGAAATGATGTAATCAATCGAAGAAGTTAGTTCCGATACCGTCGTCACACGTCAAATTATAATTTGGCTGAAAAGCAACCTCCTGCGTGCCTCTGATCTCTTTCGTTGGTCAGTCACGGAAACTATTCCGTACCGATTTAAATTCCATAGGGTGGTTATATTTTTAAAACTGCTAACGCAAATTGTCAGTTGTAAATCGTTATTCTGGATTTCTGAGGAATGTAAAATTAAGTTTAAAAAAAAATGGAAATAAAACAATGAAAAACACTTGTGTTAGAATCTGTTTCATTGTACTTAACCATATGAGCCCTTGTGAAAACGCCAATATCAGGTCGAGGGGCATCAAAGATCAGGGTTGAATATAATCCAACGCTTACAAAGGCCGTCTACGAGTAGATTTAGATGTGTTGCAATTCACAAGAGGCGAGGTTTGGTTGCACTACTTGCCATCTTATAGCTGAATTGGATTTTGATTGCGATTTGCCTCTGCCGGTAGACTGGGTGTCCAATTAAAACCTTGCTCCACTCAGTTTCATTAGTAGTCTGTCTAGAATTCAGTTACATCCGCTTATACGAAACTGTAAGCTCACGGAAAAGCCATTTATTTTCTGTTTTATAAAAGTTAGATGAAAATAAAACATTTTTGGAACCACTGACTCAACCGATAGCCCTGCAGGCTCTAAACTGTTTACATTGTAATCTCGAGCCATGTTAATATGTTTATTAGCACTTATTAAACACAAACAAATACACCCTAGACAAACTGTTTTAAAATTTAAACATTTGTTCAGTAATAAACACAAAGCAAGCGGCGCGTTATCTGCGACCACAACTATTGACCACTTTTTATGTAGTATGTAAGTAGGGAACGATTCCAGAAGTCCTCAATAAGTTTAAACAATTTTGATTATTATGAATTTTAAGTAGATACCATTTTGTGGTTTCAAGGTTCTGATTATTGAAAACGTTTGTTACTGATACCTACTATGAAAAAATCCTCTCCAAGTTTGTAAACATCCTGTATAAACACGTTTATCCATAAATTTGTTGTCACTTTGAAGATTTGCGTGAATCATCCTATAACAATATAAAGTAACACTAAAATCAACCCTATTTAGCCACAAGCTTAAATAAACCAGTTCAAAATTTTCCAGGACACAGTTCTGGGCGGTTCGATGGTACGCCCAGGAGTGCCGGGCCCCAAAGGCGAACCCGGAAAACAAGGCCCCTCCGGTCCCAGGGGAGAACGGGGCCCTGCAGGCCCGAAGGGGTCCCTGGGCGATGCCGGGACCAAGGGCGAACGTGGAGACAGAGGTTTGCCCGGCGAGAAAGGCGCTCAGGGCACGAAAGGTGAAACAGGAACACCCGGACTCGATGGTATCCCTGGAACACCGGGAGTTTTTGGGAAGCAAGGGGACAGAGGGGAGAAGGGGGACGCGGGTGTGCCGGGTCTTCCCGGGCCTCCTGGAATGGCTGTTAGTGCCACCAACGAGGGGGCGGATTTCCTGCCGGGAGTTCCGGGGCAGAAGGGGGAACCCGGAGATAAGGGACCGAAAGGTGAGTCCAATTAATAGGTAGAAGAAGAAGAAGAAGAAGAGGGAGGAGGAGGAGGAGGAGGAGGAGGAGAAGCAGAAGAAGAAGAAATACCAACTGGAAACAAAAAATATGGTGATATAGGGAAAAAATTCTAAGAAAGATAGTTTTTTTCCTGTTAACCTAAAAAAATTTATAAATGTAAAAAATGGTTTTTCGCTAATAAAAAAAAAATTGAACTCCAATCGAAAAAATTTAAATGAGAAAGTTGTAGCCATTACAAAAATCTATCGATTTGTATTTTTCAATATATCTATTGCTATATTACTTTTCGAGATATATCGAAAAAGCAGTCAAAAATCGTCATTTTTTTGTTTTTGTTGTATCTCTTGCAAATTAAGGTTTTTAAACTTGTTACTTGCTGTAAATGTAGCCCTCGGCAAGCAAAAAAGTGTCTCTTTTTTTTAATTTAAAAAACATTAAAACATTTTCTAGTTATATCGATTTTTCGAGAAAAAGGTCATTTCGAAAATTGGCTCTTCTTGCTCGACGAATAGTCGTAGAGAAACGAATTAGGGCTCATTTTTTTCCTAAAGTGTTGTACTTTCATGGTAAAAAAGAGTGATAACGATTTTATTCATTTTAAGTGTCCAAAAATGACCTTGAAAAAAGTAAAAATTTTTTTGTCGCGTCTTTCTTGAATATCGTTTTCGATTTTCATTTCTGGATAATGTCTATTACAGGAATCGATTGCTGGCATTTTTACGCGAACTTAAATAAAGGAAACGTTGCTCTACGACTTTTTGGAGCCGAGAATTTTTTATTTTTTTTTTAATTCCACAAGCCACTATTTAAGTGCTACAGCGTCCATTTTTACAGAGATTGAAGTTGAAGACTTATATTTTCAACAAAAAAATACTGTGGTTTGTTTTAGCCATATTTTTAATTGTGCGTCAAACCGAGGCATTCGAGCGCGGCGCGAGCTAACTGTAGCGGGTGGCGGAGTGGGGGTAACACTACTCGGCCGCTCCGAAAACTGAATTCACGCGTTCAAAAACGCCCTTACTCTCAAAATCTTCATTATCTCGACTTCTGGACCACGTACAAAAATCCTTTTGTATTTCTATCTGGGGTAGCTCGACGAGATAAACCAAAACATGACTTTTACGACGGCCTCAAAAGTGTAATTACCTTTGAGAAATGTAATTTTCCTTTAGTCTAAAATTCTATCACCTCTTGTTAACATTTCAATAAATATTTAATAATTATTTATGAAATAAAGTAACACAGCGTTTCATGGTAATTATATCTTTTTATTATAAAAGATTACAAAATATTTATTTAATTATTATTATTATCGTACAGAAAATTACGTGGTATGAAAATATTCGTCGATTACATTTTTTATTTTCACAGCTTATGTTTGAATTCTACTTCTCTTCAATTCACTCGATTGTGATTCATTTTCTTCTTCCATCGTTTCGTTTTCTGTATTTTCCACGCAATCAACTTAATTTTCCACATAATTCGACCCATCAATNTTCATTTTCTTCTTCTTCCATGGTTTCGTTTCCTATATTTTATACATTTCAAACAATTTTTTTACAACCACAGACTTTATTTTTGCAACCTTTGACGCAGTTACATGATATATTTTTTAATATTTCCCCTGGTATTAACGGTTCCTCAGTATATACTGGTATGAGCATTTTTCATCAGTTTGCATCCCCATATAGTTACGTCATTGTCGTTTCTTAACCATTTTTGTACTTGCAAGTAGACTCGAAAAGCATGTTGCTTGGCTGCTCCTTCAGTAAGATAGTAAATTCTATTGAAACGAAGCTTTAGAAACCGACCTTTTAAAATATTCATACATATCTATGTTCATTGAGCGTGACCTCTTTTTTTACAGGATAGTAATGATATCACATCCAGAAGGTCGTAGAATAATAGACAACTTCATGAGAATCCGATTTCCGGATATATTCCACTAATGTGGTTCAGGAATCCTTCTGTTACATTCATTAGACTATACGAAAAATATATCATGAACGTCACCTAAAGCTTTGACTTTAGAGTTATTATCTCCAAGATCTTCTTCTTGAACTCTTAAATCTGGAGATAATGGTGAATCCATGCTGTTTCTTCAGTTTTATTGATAGAGTTTAACGTTTTTTAATACTTTTACTTTCAGTTAAATAATCACTGAACTGTCCCGTTACTCCACGTTATTTTTAACTAAACTTTAACGTTATTTTACAAGTGACCAGCTTACATTTAAACCATTTCAACTCTTACCTCGCGAATGCCCATAAAGACAGGCAGGATAACAGAAACCTGATCAGATATTCCCCGCATCCGGCAATATTTCGTTGGGGAAGTTATTCAGATGAGGGCTGCATTTAGGAAATACTCATCCTCGAAAGAATAAGGCTCAATGTTTTGGGTCACGGAAAAAATACGTGACATCCTTAGATATTATTTAAAGGACTCGAATGGAATGGAAGCGTGGACTCGCGTTTCCTACGCAGGAGTCGCCCGTAGCATTTCCAATGTATCACGCGTACCGGCAAACACTAGGGGCTCCGAAATTTATAACCGGCAGATAAAAGGTTTAGAACAAGTATCCCTTTACACATTCCCGCCCGTGGATATGGCGTATCAAGTGACTGTTGTCAGCAAAATTGGTGTCTACGGCTCGAACGCGCTATACAGGGTGCTGCGTGTATAATTTATAAAAATTAAACTACAGTTTCCTAACGATATTTGCGTATAAAAGCGTATAGTAATATACAGTGATTAACAGTACAAATTAGTTTCATAAGAACAGCACAGAATTGGATTAATTTAAGATGCCTAGCAACGATTAAGTTCATGAAGTGGTTGAATAAAAAAATATATTGTATTTTGTTTAGAATTTTAAAACTTTATAGTAGTACCCGTTTTAACTTTCCTAAATGTGTCCCTGTCTAATATTATGATCAAACCGTGACAACATGTAATTGTTTACTTCGTTGGAATATGTAAAGTGATCGTAGTACAGTTCACATAGACTCTAGGTCTATGTCAAGGCAATGAGGTCATATTTTGAGAGACTGACGCATCATTTACTCTACTTATCTTCAAATTGATTCAAATTTACGCTTTTAATTATCAATAAATCAAATAGCTAATAACTATGCACGCCTGTCTAAATACAATATGCAACTACTCAAAATTTAAAGATACTGAATCAAATTATACGATACAAATACAAAAATGATTGAATAACGTTTGTAGAAAATAAGTATAACGAATTATTCGAATTATTTTAAGTCAATTTCAAACAATTTCTTTCTCTTAGGAGACAGAGGCGTAGATGGCGAGCCAGGCATCCCAGGAGTGCCGGGTACGCCGGGTACACCGGGCGCCAAAGGTGAAAAGGGTGATTTGGGTACAGAAGGAGCGATTGGTCCCGTCGGTCCTCCAGGATCTAAAGGAGAACGCGGCGAAAGAGGCCCACCAGGTGCCGTGATCATGCCAGAAGGCAGCGAGCACATAGTAACGGTGAAGGTAAGACATTGACAGTGGATGCGTTGAGGAACATCGCGATTTGTTTAACAGTACGTTTGATTTGTTCGCAGGGCGAGAAAGGTGACATGGGTAAAAGAGGTAGGAGGGGAAAACCTGGGCCAATGGGACCGCCAGGACCGCCGGGGAAAGGCGGCGAGATAGGATTACCTGGTTGGAGGGTATGTTTCTCTTATCCTTATTATAAATGTCTAGAAATAATCTACATATAACCTTACGTTGTATTAAAAATTAATTAATTAATTAATTAATTATTAAAGTTTAGCAAGCACAATAAGTGTTTTAAACGAGTGTTTGCTGCCGCGCGAATTCGTGACGTCATTTAGTGCGATCGAGATATAGAGAGAGGACGGTTTCAGTAAGTAACAATAGTCTGGAAACACTTTCTTGTGCGTTTCTGGACGGTCGAGAAGCTGGTTGTGTCCTCGATCACACTAAATGACGTCACAATGAGGAATTTTAATTTTTACACAATTTTAAACATCTATAATTAACTTGTACACCGTTAGTTGTTGTCGGTTATAAATTGTAAACGTATGCAGTGATAAAAGAAGTTAAAGTTTCATGCAAGTTCCCTTTTTTCTCTTGTAATTTTCAGGGCGAATAAATCGCAAAAATTTAAGGATACCTTTTCGTATAAACTTTTGTAGTTTATAGAAAAAGATATCCTTATTTTTTATATGTATTATGTACCCTGGAGATATCAAGAAACAATTACGATCGCCCTGTATAATTAAAACTAACGCAATATCTTTTTCCATTACTTTTCGGAAGCAGAACACTAAGGTAAGACACTTTTGACCTGTTTTGAGTGATTTTTTTTTTATAAAGGCAATGCATTATTTCTTTGAGTTTGACATTTCTATGATGACAATCCCAATATTTATTTTGTCTATATCCATAAAATTGATATTAATATTTATACCCAAATGAATTAATCAACCTTAATAAAGTAATCGTTGATTAAAACAAATTTATCCACAACCACCTTATAACCGGACTTTTATCCACACATATGAAACGTATAAAGTGATACTTTATCCACTAGTGGAATAAAGTAACTTTATTTCACTAGTTGAATAATGAAAAAATAATAAACCTATAATAAATCTAATTTAATTAATTTATTTATTAACATTAACATTTACATTTTATAGTAATAGACATTTCGTTTTTGGTTTTATCACATTTAACTTCCTTTCTGTTAATAACAACCCTTGTAGAATTATTGCCATCTTTTCGGAAGGCATAACATCTGTCGAAGTTTGTGAAGAATTTGCACAAGTTACAGATGTCTCTTCTTGTAAGGAACAGCTATAATTTCCTTGGATTTTCCTTGCAATATCAACTATTATCAACTATGTCAAAATTTGCAGTATTTTACATAATTACCAGGGTTAAAAATTTGGTATTAATTTTTGACACAGTCTGTGCAAGAAAACCTTACACTTTGATTATGATTATAACTTTGTGTTTTGTGAATGACACTAACACACTTTTAATCTCAGTTTGACAGTGTGATTATTTCTAATTTGTAATGGCAATAGTGTTTTTAAATTTAATAAAAACTACGAAAGCCTTATTCTGGTTGTACCTTTTTGTTAAAGAGAGATATGCTTTTAAGATATTTGTAAAAGAATTAGTACCTATTCTACGAAAATACAACAAACTTTTCCACATAACAAAACACTATACATAGGTGAACACTCAACAAACAACGAGTGAAGAAAAAAATTGTACTTCCATGCGCATCTTTGTCCTAGACAAAAGCAAAAAATCGTCTGAATTAAAATCCCCTTTTAAACAGTCCAACGCGTACATTTTTTTAACGGGGAATGGGTAAATTTTGGAACAAGCTTTCCTGTAAACGCAAGTACCCATGAAACTTATTTAAATTTCAAACAAAACATTAACGACTCCACAGTGCACCAGAAACAAAAACACCGTGTTCCGCAAAAATATGGTGGAGTTTCCCGGTTGCTCACAAGTCGAATGGAAAGGTTACAAAGCAAAATGGGAATAATTCTTTGAAAGCCCTCAGATCTCGTTGAAGAGTCGGTATTATTCCTTAATAATGTCACGTCTGTACACAAATGAAGTATCTCCCTTTTTACAGTGCCGAGTTCCTTTCAACTTTCGTTAATTTTTTTAAGGCCTTAATCAGTAAGAGATTTTTTCGTTGAGTCTCTCATTTTCATTGTAGAACGAAGTTGTTCCCAACACTGCCACAAGCGACAAAGTTTATCAATATTTCATCATTCGTGTGTCAACAAAAACGTTTGCAGTTGTATTTTGAATAAAAAAATTTAAAATATATCTTTCTTTTATCAGTTAAAACATTTCTGTTATCTTTTAGCAGAAAACATCTGGAGCCTTCTGACCTTATAAAATTTTAATACCATTCAGATAATCCCTTCTCGAGCTAAATGAGAAGCAGCGCCCTTTTTCCAAGAGGTTGAATAAAAACGAACAAATCTGTTGCACAGATAAACCTGAGACGTTAAACTCGATAATGTACTGGAACAGGACAGCTGCGAGAGAAACATGTTTATTTCGTAAATAATTTTAGTTCGTAAAAGAAGTAAATGTTCCAGGTCAGACATGATAAAGATAAAATAAGAGAGGCCCTGTCTTTGCTGTTTTATATTTTCAACTCATAACGTCAACATGCTTTCATAAATTATATTACGCTTGTTTAACTTTTACTTTTTAATTACTTGTCCGTACACTAATCTTTAAAAAGATTACGAAGTTTTGTTCTAAATTTGTTGGTCGTTAATGGTCCCAAATTTAGAGCTTACTTTCTATGTTACAGGGAAATATATGTCGAAAAACGGGTATGTTTGTTGTTCCCCTGAATTTAGCAATAGTTTTTTGAAATAGGCAAACTCGGATTCTTATTCTACATATTTGGGATATTTGTGGACAACAAAATAGATTACTTCAAACACAAACGCCAAAACCTATTTTTACTGCTCTATCGCCTGGACTGTAACCTGTGGCTACCTAGGGAATACGGAATATTCCGACTATTAATTTCGTAATCTGAACGCAGAAAAGATAATCCGCAAACTGCGACGCAGAGGTCCAAAAAAAAGTTTAAAAACCTAATTTGCTGTGTATTAAATAGACGGCAGTTTGTTTTACGAGACTGATTTATGAAAGTATGGCCGAGGAAAACCGACAAAAAGTCCAGCGTGAAGTAAATGAGACCACCAGGGGGTTTAAAAAGTCTGTGCGTCTCTCGGGTCCAAGTACTCCATTATGACGCGATATATGAGGCGATATCCGAAGCCACGGGAAAGTTTTATTTTCGATTGTTCTTAAAACATAACGTAATCGATCTGTATTGTTGTAAGGTTGTTCTTAGAATGATGAAAACATCAAACATTGTCGCATGAAAAGTGAATAGTTATAATAAGGAAACTAAAATAAAGTAAAAAAAAACTTGGACAACCAGTAGTAGCGAACTTTTATACTAACAAATAAAGTCTCACTGTTCCTTTATAGACTTTTTCTATTTCCATTACATTTTATGTATTTCACGATTTACCTGACCCGCCTTGTATACAAACGGTGTACATGGACCTCAGAATAATCGGGCCACTCTAGCTGCATGACAGAAAAATATGTTCAAGTAAAATAGAAACTATGTATATCGATTTATTTTAAATATATTTTCATATGTCATAGCCATACATTGATATTCATAAAATGTTTAAATTATTCGAATATTTGTAAATGTTATATTAAAATTTCGTGAAACAATTGTCCTATTATGTATTATTGAACATACACTATAAAATGTACAATTTAATTGATGAGAATTAAGCAAAATTTTCCATTTATTATTTAATTAGAACCAACAAACTGGTACATGTAAATTTAAATTTATTCAATGTCTATTTCCATTAGTTACCTTGTGGGCTACTTTAATTTTTTTAATGGAATTTGCGAGTGATCGGCAGTTTTTTATATATTTCCTCATTAACACATGAATGCCACATAACAATGGAATTTTCAATAGAAAATAAACTGAAAATGTTGTTTAGTCATTATTTAATGTAAAAGTTAATAACAAAAAAAAATATCTCGCGAACTATAAAAAATGGACTCTAATATACGTTAATAAAATGAAAGGACAATTCTGTCTGTCAAATTTAATATACCGTCCTATTTAAGAAATTCAAGTCCAGAAAAAATGGACAAATTCCCGTTACTTTTTTTCAAACCTCGTATATCTCTTAGAAACTTTGATTTACTTTCATGACAGCAAAGATTTTTAACAGCGTCGATTACAAATTTAGCATCGTTTGCCAAACTTCAACTCTCGATACTGTTTATTAAAAGTTAACCTGTACAAGCACAAACAAAGTTTACAGACAAAATCGATTCCAGTTGTATTTGTCGAGTCGTATCAATATAAATTTGAATTTCCTTGAGCAAACAACGTAAACATGTGTATTTAACTTGTGAACCTTTTCTATACCGCCGAAATCAATATTTGTTGACGAACCGCGAGTGTTTTTTTTTAAGATAACTGTCGGATTTGCAGCCAATATAACCGAGGTTCACTATTAATTTTTTTGTATCTCTGGGCTCGAGCTATATGCGGCACACATTCATCTGGATAAAAATACAGAAGTGGGTGTTATTGAAATCAGTATGTCACGAAAATTACGGTTCGATTCGGGTATATTACTTTTATCGGAATGAAGATCGCATGAGGTTTTTCAAAGCTGCGAGATGTTTCGGTGTTTCAATAAAGCTCTTGGTACAAATTTTCTAATTGGTTAAAAATGTTCTTTAACTTCTTAACTTATTAAACTATATCATTATGGATTATAACAACAAATAATTCTTGTTTTTTGCTTGTTTTTTTATTGTCTGCAACTAATCTTTCCACAGATGTTCTTCCACCGAAATTTCCACATACTTTGCGCCCAATCTCAGCTACACACTCTCCGTATTTGTAATAAATTTTCACATTCTTCACTCGTTCATCTCTCTAACTGTAACATGTTTATTACATGTGATTCTTAATGAAATATCTTGTAATTTATGAGGTTTTGCAGTTCATTACTTTACTAATTAGATCAAATCCTGGAAAAGATACTTGTTTCTGTAGTGCCACAATGTGTGGATGAACCATTATTTAATTTGAAATTTGGGACTTTTGTTACGCTATACATAACAAAAACTGTTTTTATGCTTTAAAAAAACAATCTTAATTCTAAAAAAATACATCAAAACTTGAGTGAAATAATATGCTACAAGTTTTTAATTTTTCACAGGGTCGACCAGGCATACCAGGCGTTCCAGGGGTGAAAGGAGAAAAGGGAGATTTTGGAGGGGTAAGTTTTATTTTGTACAATTTTCTTTGAAAAATTTAACAATAGTAAGATTATTTTTTCCTAGTTTATCAACAACCACTTTATAATCAGCTTTTGCGACAAAATATTTATTTTTATGAAACAAGTTCAAGATTAAAAGAAAATGTAAACTGTAGACCGAAAAAGTGATTGATTTTGCAAGTGTGTAAAAGCTTTGCTAGAATAACACAACAAAAATTGATATCATCTACCAAATACACTCAAGAAGAAATCGGTCCAATCGGACATTTCCCCGTCTTTAAGGGAAACATAAATGCTCGGATCCATTTCTTAACGATATAAGGACCTGATTTTTCGTAGCAGAAGCGCCAGCGTAACTATAAACTTTCCAACCCTTATTAAGCAAGCACGACCAAACCGGCAGGTCCGTTATAAGCCGCTACAATGCACGACCTACCCCAAATCTGGAGCGGGAACAAGTAAACTAGAAGTGCAAATCAGCTACGTGCTATTCAAATATCAGTCGGCTCGTGAGTTTTAGTTACCCTTTACAACTTAGTTGAAACGCGTCTTGATTAATAGTTCCAAAACGCCTATTGTCTTCCAATCGTGGAGTGGATTAACGTGCAAATTGAGCAGTTTAGGCGTCGTAAAATCTCAGCAGTTACTTATTCCTTGCGACGTGTGCTACGCCGTATACTTGCTTCGGCGCTGCGCTTTATAGTCCAGGCGACAGACCAGTAAAAGTAGGCTTTGGGGTTTGTGCTTGAAGTCATCTATTTTGTTGTACAGAAAAATCCCAAATATTATGTAGAATAAGAATCCGAGTTTGTCTATTCCAAAAAAACATTGCTAAATTCAGGGGAACAACAAACATACAAAAAAGAACGAAAATGACCAGTTTTTCAACATAGTTTTCCCTGTAACGTTGAAAGTTAGCCCTAAATAATTCTTTATTTTTTGTTTATTTGACGATTTTCTATGGGAATAGATATATTGACTGATTCTAAGCAACTTTTGTTCTATAAAGATTTTTTTTTTTGATAAAATACTTTTCGACTTATTCGCGAGTGAAAATTTTTTAACCTTTTCAGACGGTTTTTCGCGAATAATTCAAAAGGTATTTTATCAAAAAAAAAAATCATTTTTATAAAAAATTTAGCTTATAAAAAACAAAAAGAATTGTGTTTATGGTGTCTGTAGACCCAACACAAGCGGAATAATAGCTTGTTGAACGTTGGTTCCTATTCGTCAAACGCCAAAATTGAAAGTTTGATCGTGAAATAACCAAAAACCAATGCATTTTCAGGGAATACTCATAGAACCTTTTTTAAAGTGCTTCAAAAAACCTGTATTTATATTTTTTTTATAAAAGTCCCTAGTATCAAATCTAAGCGAGTTAATGATGAAAATAAAGTTGGTCCGTATTTTTTTCGACGACAAAAACGTGTAAATCACCCCCTAACTACCACCCCAATTGAAAATAATCTTTACCACTTTACAATTTACTTTATTTATGTACTTGTATGCTCTAGAAGTTTGACCGGTTTAAAGTGCTTAGTTTTGAAAAAAGTTGAGCTTGAAGTGGAAAGAGAATTTTTGTATTTTTGGAAAAGATTGTCTTTTCCTCGAAATAACTCAAAAACTATTAATGATACGCAAAATTTTGTAGAGTACAAAATTGTAAGTTTCAGTTTTTTGAAAATTTTGTTTTTTTTCTGTAGGATAAAAATTAAGTAAGATATGCCGTTTAGAGTTTGCATATGTTCGTAAACAGCAACTTGTTCAAGCCCTTTCAGCTCAAACCCTTACAAAAATAAGGGCTGAAAGAAAATTTAACTTTTTTGATCGTATAGCCCTTGAAAAAAAATCTACAAAATGTTTTTTTTGAAGGGCTTGATAGCATAAAAACTAAGCGAGTTATGGGTAAAAAACCAATCACATATTTTTGCAGATATCAGAACATGTATATTGAAGCATTGATGAATACACATTATAGCTATATTTTAGGAATAGAAATAGGAATTTTAGATATAGAATAGAAAAGGAAGACGAGAGCAAGGCAGGCTATGTATGCATGGTTAGATTTTTTTTTTAAGAAGAAATAAAGAACAATACGAAAATAATTACGTTTTCGTTCAGAATATATGCTTCTTTGTCTAACCACAATAATAAATGAGTATTTATATTTAATATTATTTCAAAATGAATCAAAAGTAAATTATATGAAGTTTTAATACAAATTTATGAAAAAAATAAAAATGTGCGATCGTTTAACATACTGCGTTATCTCTGCTCGATACCTAAGGTGAGATGACGCAGTCATAAGAAAAAAAAAGTTAGTTTTTACCAAAATCTCTGACATTTTGACATATTTGAAGTCATATATTATAACTTATTAAGCTCTTTTAACGCAATCTGAAGTTTTGCTCTTTATTTTCAATTTCACATATGTTTTATAATTATTTTAAAAAATGTGCGTCATCTCTCCTAGATTTACCCCAATTGTTCGACTTTTTTTGCAGGGGTGGTTTTTATAAGGGTTGAAACTTATAAATAAATAATTAATAAAAAATTAAAACAGTAAAGAAGTCTTAATTTAATATCACTATACGATTAAATTATTTCAAGTTGCTGAACAATATTTTTCAACATTATTTTTTAATAATTACTGTCATAGGGGGTGGTTTTTAGGGATTGACGATTTTCAATTCGTCATAATAACCTATTTAAAGATGATTTCAACCTATTACACGCTCGAATATACAATTCTACAATTATTTTCGAATAGGGGAAGTTTTCACCCCTACAAAATAAAAAGCAACCCCCGGCACAGGGTCAACTTTGAAGTAGAGGGTAAGTAAGAACCTAAATCCAAATTTTGGTGCAAATCGGTGCTGTTTGGGAAAATTATACAGCAACGCCCAAGGACATTTAAATAAAGGGGACTTATTTATTTACATTTCTAGATGAAGCCTGGTCTATTCACAGTCTAATTGTATCATTGTTGTCAGCTGTATAATTATACTGGAAATGTACTTAATATTTTTATCGCAATTTTCATCACAATTGTGAAAATTATTATTATAGGATAGTATTATTAAGTTATGCATACAATATTGTTAAATTCTGTACATATTAAACTATTTTTCATTTTTCATATTTGCCATGTTTGAAGACTTGGCAACTACGCAATAATTTGTAGCGTGTTCCTCGTTCGTTCTGCCGTGGTTGGCAGAATATGGCGTCTCTTGTTAGAAAATAGTTGTGATTTTAGTAAGTGAAACGTGATTAGTGTTTATACATGTATTTTGGATAAACTTTTAAGGTGTGAATATGGTTAGACAGTGCAGAATTTGTAAGAAATTGGATTATAAACATCCACATCAGCTATCCTTCCACAGGTAAGCGTGCTTGAAGGTGACTTTGGAATGTATATGCAACTGTGGCCATTGTCGTGCGTGTGGGTAACTTTTATTTGAATAACGGTAAAATTTTATAAAACTGACTTGGTATTTTTTTAAAATTTTTGCTGAAATAGTAAGAAAACAATAATATGAACCACGTTTGGCCATTAAAATCAAAGGAAAATGCTGCACCACAAATAAGTTACAGACATTATTTATATTTAATATATTTATAGGTATTTCAATGTTATCCCTTATACCCAACATTACAAATTTTAATCATTCATCATTTTCATTTTCCTCTACGACAAAAACCTTTTCAAAAATATATTTACAATTTTACTAAATGCACGAGCATAAAAACTGAATAAATACAACAGCAAAAATATGGTGGTGGTTCACTTATACATAAAAATACCGAAGATGCAATCAACTGAAAGTTGCATTCATTCAACCATTTGATGTTCTCCTTTGGGAATATATTTTTATGTCTCACTGAAAATTTGCCTCAGTATTCTAAAAGTGAAATGTGAACGTTTTTAGGATGCTTGGGGATGGTGCAACAAGAAAGAAATGGTTACAGTTATTGGGATTCCAAGAAGTTATAAAAATATTATATATATTTATTATAAAAATACTGAGTAACTGTTGAAATATATTGACTTAGGACTATAAAATATTTTATTTTGACCCATCCAAAATGTACGGCAATGGAGATGTAATCGCGCACATTAGTTGGATGAAAATAAA
Source organism: Anoplophora glabripennis (assembly GCF_000390285.2). Classification (NCBI taxonomy): domain Eukaryota; kingdom Metazoa; phylum Arthropoda; class Insecta; order Coleoptera; family Cerambycidae; genus Anoplophora; species Anoplophora glabripennis. Next base: position 328,664 of record NW_019416248.1, read on the forward strand.
GCCCTCTGCTTTCCCCTTGTCTAGCTTCACCCAACATATGAGATAGACAGTGACATGCATAGTCCCCTTTATTTTAAATGTCCTTGGTAACGCCGTATTTTACCTTTAATGACTGGACTATACATACGCCTACTTGAGATTTTTGACTAGAATTAAAAAAAAAATCTTAAAATTAAATTTAGTTTGCACGCGGGCCACCCCGTACACTGCGAATAAAACAAATTGATGCAACTTTAATGAAACAACGAAATTACGTCACAACTTCTCATGTGTTGTTTCAGCTTCCAGGCGACAAAGGCGACAAGGGCGACAGGGGCGACCGAGGCCACGACGGCACCCCTGGCCGAGACGGCCAACCGGGTCCTCCGGGGCCCAAGATTTCCGCCGAAGAGACAGTGCGCTACATCCCGGTGCCTGGCCCCCCTGGACCGCCCGGTCCCCCGGGCATGCCAGGGCTGTCCATAACAGGACCCAAAGGGGAGCCCGGCAACCCCGTGGCCTACGGCGAGACGCGCTATCTCCGACCAGGTAAGTGTTGACAAATCCCCCCTAACCGTGTTATTTCGGTTTGGCAGTTTACATTTCGTTAGGGCCGTACATGCCTCGTTCCAATCCGCGCTTGAATATTGCGCATGGAGACGGGAAGTTTCCGTTTTCTTTAAAATATCCCGGGAACTTTAAATAATTACGCAAGCTCGCAGGATTTTAAGACAACAGCGCGAGTATACTTTTCCAAAAGGATTTTGGTGCGCTGAAATCCGAGTCCGTGGTCCAAATTTCTCGATTGCCTCTGGTACTGGTTTATAGGTTTATGGGCTTAGGGTTTTTTGCTTAAGGTTTATGAGTTCGGGATTGAGCGTATTGGCAAAAAAATACAGGGTGCCAAATATGTATGGAATAATGTTTATAACTTTTTAAAAAAACTCCGTATAGAAAAATGATACAATTTTTACCTCTGATAAAATACTGCGCTTTTACGAGATAAATTTAAACATCTCTTGAGATGCTCTACATTTACAAATAAATCGGGATTCGATCAGTTTCCTTCAAACAACAACCGAGCTGAAGAAAGAGACCTAAATAAATTAATTTTCAGTCGAAAAATATCAAATTAAAATGCCACTGTAAGGTGAAGACGAATCTCAACAATCCAATACAATAAAAAAATATACTCAGCACCCCTGTTTCCTTAAAAAGCAATGAATTTAATTACCTAGTGATTGAAAATATTACATTATTTTCTTTTCTGCACGACAGTAATGGGTTAGAAGAAGTCAAAGGTTCTTTTATAAACGGGAAATCTGAATATTGCTTGTATATAGTATAGTAATCATAGTAATAATAGTACTCTTTAAAATAAATGTTCAATGATATATTTTTGTAAATAACAAAATGGCAACTAAATTTAAGCGATTTATGAAAAACCAATTATTATCGGATTCTGTATTTCATAATCATATTCTGAATATTGATTTATCCTCTATTCTATCCTAATCAGATTATTACAGTAGCTTAAATACCCTTGTGCACACAATGCTGTTTTCTGTGAAACATTAATAAATTCGTTATGAAATACGTACCAATAAATGCCAAATATGATTGGCGTTGGCAAATCCGTGATTTAATTCATACATCAAATATCTGTTTGGAAAATACAAAGAGGAGGAATTATACCAACCAGGATCGAGTGTCTTCTCTAGTTTAATCCTCTTTGATGAGGATAATGCATCTTAATTAACAGTCACAGATAACGCAGCCCCACAAAATAATTTCTGTACCAGAGACATGAGTTAGATTTTGTGTATTTCATGATGCTGGAAAATAATCCTCAATAGGTGGTAAGATACAGCTGGTTGAAGACAATTTCATGTCCGCCAGAAATTAAATTGGAAGCAGTTAACGTAAAATAACTAAAAAAAATCAATTTTTCAAGAAAATGCACAGAACATTTTTTAAAGTACTTTAAAAAATCTTTAAAATGAATTTTATTTTAAGTCATTAGCATAAAAATTAACAGTTATGATCAAAATAAAACTGTTAATTCGCTTTTTCCAAAACAAAAATCAGTACAAAAACTGATGAATTTCTCACGAGATTTAAAATTAAAGGTAATCCTTCTACAATTTACATTTTTTATGTGCTAACGATATAGTATACAAGATTAAGCGGTTTAGAATGCATATTATTGCAAATATTACACGTTTTGATTGAAAAAAATATTTTTAAATCCAAAAAAAAATAGATATTTTTGAAAATAACTTCACATAACATGTTATATAAAGTTTTTTGTTTATTTTAATGTATTCTGTCGTCTGTTAAAATTGAGGCAGTCAAGCTTCCAACACCCTGTACATGCTTAGTTTTGACCCAAGGATGCTGATTTGTTTAACGTGACTCACCCTGTTGAACGATCCCAAACTTTAGATTAATAAATCACTGCGGTTGTTTTTTTTGCATTCAAATGTAAAAAAATCCGATGGAGGTTTGCTTGCCCACCTCCATATTAAATATTGAAATGTTCACCTATCGTCTCGCGACAGTTCGATGATGTTATTTCCCCTCATTTATTTACCTTCATGCCTGCAGGAAATCACGGCGACGGCATTTCCTAATCCTCTTTAATTAAAAATTGTGTTGTGTGTAAATAATTCATTATGTTTTCCTGCTGCGGAAAAGGAACGAAAAGCAGCTCGGAGGAACAGAAGGCTTTGAAGGAATTAAAAGAACTAAAGGATTTAAAAACAGGTAATGTATACAAATACCAACTGCTTTGTGTAACGTAGTTATTTATTAATCACGTGGGGAAGGAAGTAGAGGGGTCGATGGGTGTCGTCAAGTACTAATTTTACATTTCATCTCCTTAACCCTAGCTAGCGATAAAAAAATTACTTGATATACCTATAAATGAACCAAAATTATTATTTGTTGCCTTTCATTCGCTTCTAAATACACTAAATCTCAATATAAATCCACATGCATCATTTTACTAGCGTCGCGTCGCCGTCTTGTAAATGTAGATGTATATTAATCCTTATTCTCGATATTTCCTTTCCTATTCACAACCCCCAGTATCGTATAAGAGCGCTTCACGTTTTCCATAATTTTTCTCGTACGCACTGCACCTGTCCCACTATATTTCTTTTGTTTTCTCACAAATATAACCCCTGCTCTGGAAAAAATTGTCGTGAACCATAACAACCGAGAGCTAGAATCAATACCCATTCGCTTTTTTTCTTTTTGGAGTAATTGAAAATGCTATATTTTGATTGTTTCAAACAGGGCTTTTCATGAAAATATGTTTTTTGTTGTCTATACTTCCATTAAAAAAAAGGATTTACGTAATAGCGTTTTAATTTAAAAACTAAAACGCTGCAAAAAACTACCTCGGACAAAATCCATCGAAAAATATTTTGCTGTTAGTGCAAAGCGCCTGGTTATATTTGAACTTTTAAAATATATTTAATCTACGATGAAATTCTGCAGTAAAGCTAATGGGGATGAAAGTTGAAAAAATATTTTATTTACGGTTCACATAAAATAAGATTTAATTCAGGGTACGGACCACTTCAGCTTTAATATCCACAGACGATAATGCCTACTTTTATATCCAAATACTTAGATTTATAGTTTCGAGGTAATAAAAGTCTTATAGCATACAAATTTGCATGTTTCCTCAAAGATAATAAAAGGATACTTACGTAAAAAACTCAGTAGTATACAGGGTGATTCAGAAATGGTGACCAAAAATGAAACCTCGTATTCTTTGGTGAATTTTAAGGAGAGTCTTTCCTATAAAGTTAAACTTCAAAAGATATTTTTAATTTTTTTAAATAATTAAAAACTAGTGAGTGAAATAATTTGAAATTGGGCACATGTATTTATGTAAACATTGTCCAAAATCTGAGGGCTATCCTAAAATTTACATGCTCCATCGTCGGTGCATATTTTTTCTAAATAAAATAGTACGCCACTGCTTTATGGTAACAACCATGATATTTTCGGATTTGTCTTTCTATTTTCTACAAATCTACTCTCTTATGTTTTTTTAAAAAAGCCTGATTTTCGAGTAAAACTTAAAAAACCAACTGAAAAGTTGAACTTCTACAAGTTATTCAGTCCTATTTCAGGAAGGTCCTATTTCTGCTGGTTCATTCGGATATTCTGGAGTTTCGAGCAAGTTTCAGGCAGTACAAAAAAATAACGAATGTTTAACTGTTACAAAAAAATTAATCAAGAGCATGGAAATTAAAATATAATTACTAAAAATCGACAAAAAGCATATTTTACGTGGATGTAAAGCATTCAAGATTTGTATTATTAAATACACGAAATCTATTTCCATGAAGACAACAAAGGGTTGTTTTAAGTCTCTGACTTCACTGACTTGAAATTTCTCGACATTTGAAATGTGGTGAGATTAGAAATGATTTGACGAAAGGAAAACCATGTTAATTAACATACCTTTAATAAACGATATGTAAGGATCCGGATGAACAACGAATTGTGAAAATTTGTTCTGGGAGCAGAGAAGTTGATTTCCAAAACACAACTGCTGCTATTTTGTTTCTAAAGAGCACCACATTAGATTTATGCATTATACATCTAGACAAATTGAAGAAAATCTTCTAAATTGTTAAAATACATAAAAAAAAATTCCAAGTAATATGTAAATAAGTCTTATATATACAAGGTGTCCCGGTACTTGATACAAAAAAGACGAGGTCAAAATAATATCGGTTAATAATATTATTTTGACCGCATCCATTTGTATGCGACTTTTTTGTATCAAGTACCGGGACACCCTGTATATTAGCAATTAAAATGCTTGCCCAAACTCTATAGGTGGTCTTTATGTAACAAATTAACGAAAAGTGTTTCTAGAAACATGAGTTTTTTTCAAATGTTACAGTTTATGAAAATCTTTTTTTTTAATTTCAGGAAAACAACTGAAGAAATTTAATTCAAATTTGGCACTTAGCCTCATTTTTTAATTGCCCACGACCGTGTTACATATCTTCCATAGTTTCTTATCTACAGGGTGTAGTTCGAGGGGTAAACTAAAGCAATTTTCGCTTGCATTTTTTCTTCCCTCGAAAATAGTTCAATTTCGATAAGTTATTATGATAAAACACTAAAAATTTGTGTGCAGTATTTGAATTCAAATATCTTTTCTCAAAAAAGAACATTGGTTGACATAAACTAATGCAAAAAATAAAGGATCAAAAAAATTTCCAAAATTTTTCCATTATTTTTGACAGATTGTATTTAGGTAAAAAATGGCCGCATTGGGAATTAAAAAAAGCGTTTTGAAGCTCTAAGATTCTAGTTTTTAGATCTATCGGTAGAAATTTTTTAGAATGCAATTCTAAATAGCGCGAAAAAAAAATTTGTTTGAGTTTTTCTCACATTTTTACTAATAACGTTTAAATTGATGAAAACAAAACAAAAATTTGAAATATCAAACCACTGCATTTAAACATAATTTTCACCAAAATAACCGGATTTACGAGATGATGGGGAGGATGGGGATAAACAAAGACAACGCACGACAACCATAGAATGGGGTGGGGTCACTCAATGAGGACATTTACTTCGATTTAGCTACAAGTGTATGAAATACGAGTTTATCTGCAGAATTTATTTAACGGTTACCTCAGTTTTAGTTCAAATATTGTCACAAATTAGTAAAATTATTAAAATATTGAGCATTTTGATTGAGTGGAAATGTATTCAATAATTTCACTCAGTGTATTCACTCACACCGATTTTTTTACAGTGTCGGTCTTGTAAAATTTGAATAAATTGTAGATACCTAGTGAGACTGAAGTTAGAAGTGAATTAAATATTTAAATTGCAAAAAAGGCCAACTGATGTAGGAGGGAAACTTTTTTATATAGTTAAACTATTTCCAACTTTAACATTTGTATCCTTTGGATTTTTGTAGGACTTCCCAAAGAATTGTTTAAAAATAGTTAAGTGGGTTTTTGACTTTTACTAATTGCTGTAAAAAAGTATATACAGGGTGAGTCAAGTTTTGGTAGTCAAACATATTACGAATTCTCGATTAATATTAAAGATATCGACCTGATTTTTTCACCATATATTCACGGGGTTCTTATAGCGAATATAGGAGCAAGATATAAATTAAATATCACCGAACGAGCCCATTGTTGGACGTCGGGAACAAGAGAACCTGTTCTTCGCACTTTCTGGAGACACTCCCCCGCCCCCCACATTCACACACCAAAAACACGCTGACCCTTAATAGAACCCCCGCAAAAACCCACGAATACCAACCCAACTAGTCCGAACTACCGCCAGACTAATTCAATCTAATTCCAGGAAGAGCCACCACGAGCCCGCCTATTCCGTCAGCTCCGGAGCAAGAACTTTCCACGGCCCGTATTGTGCCGGGAGCGGTAACTTTCCAAGATCGCGATGCCATGACGAAAATGTCGTCCGCAAGTCCCGTGGGGACGCTGGCCTACGTCATCGAGGAAGAAGCCCTTCTTGTGAGGGTTAACAATGGCTGGCAGTACATTGCGGTGAGTTCCACGGCCTCCTACGTGTATTGTTAACAAAGTTAGTGTACGTTTATGCTGTCAGGCCGATCCAGCTAATTGCTGAGACGTTTGCATACCATTGCCGGGTAACGAGGGTCGGGGAATGTTTTTTTTTTTGTCTAGGTCGTAGCCGCTAATCACCGGTGATGGTTAAATTGAATGCAGTCTTGAATGCTTCCATTTGAATGATTCAGTCATGTCATTCATTTTAACCACGTACAAAGAAGGCCTAATAAAGACAGAACATCGACAAAAAATATATCTAATTCGGTGATAAATCACAAAGACCAATCACTCTGTATATGTGTATTATATTTCGCTTGACCAAACTCAACTTAACTGCAAGGCAGAAAATGTGCTCTGCCGTTGCCACTGCGCATCATTAACTTATTCCTGCATTAATGTTTTCAAATTTTCATTCAATGATAGCGTCACAAAACCAATTTGCTTTTTATACTTCGCGTTGGACTTTGCGGTTGTAATGAAAATAAAAGATGTATTATCCTTTCCAGTTGGGATCGCTATTACCAGTGACGACTCCAGCGCCACCTACGACGAGCAGCCCACAGCAATTGAGACCGCCGTTCGAATCGAGCAATCTTATTAATCACATATCCAAACCTGCTGATGTTTCCAATGTAAGTACATACTATCTCTGACCCTCCAACTGTGTGTGCATTAAGTCGAAGTCATTAAGTTAAATGGATATGATCCGGCCAGGGTTACCAATCGGTCGATTTCTCCGGGTCTGTCATGGTTTTTCGACAACCGAACGGAAATCGTACTTTACTGGTTGCAACGAAACTACCAAGTCCGCCAGATATTAAAAGTTATAGGGGAGATTCTATATATCACCGTAATTAAAATATTAATTATGAATTTCTACTCTATACGACAAAATTGTACTGTACATATCAGATTCTTGTATTTTCGGAAAATGTCAACAGTGTGTTTAGACCGAGGTTATTACCCTACAACACCCTTGATACCGAGGTCATTATTATCCTATAACACCCGTGATACCTTCAATGTTTAAGGTCCTTCAAGTCCGTTATAATTCGAAACAGTATCTCAAAATAAACATTTTTATTTAAATGTTTATATTTGCTGTTCAACTTGGTACCAAACGTTCTGTGTAGAGAAAATTTTAAAATTGGATCTGAATGTACAGTGCAAATAGAAATTGCTTGCAAATACTTTGAATTACATAATTTCGGGCTTCTATTCGCAAAAAACTAAATAAATAATTTTGTGTTGTAAACATATAATTTTCAGTTTGGCTTTGAGTACACTTCCTGTTTTTGTTGTCAAAGCAAATATCCAGAATGATTCCGAGTTATATACACAAGTTCATGTTGTTGTTTATCTTTGAGCATTTGGATAAATCAGCATAAAAAAATATGGGAAACATGTTTGCTTTTACTTATTCGATAGAAAGTTCCTTAAAAATAAATATCAGTATATTATTGAATTTCATTCGATATGGGTGATTTAAGTGAACTGTTCTTCCTAAAATGTACTGTAAAAAAATAATAATTTCATGTCTCATCTGGCTCCAAACAATATCCAATATGTCAAATTTATTCCCCACAATTTGCCGTTCAGTTTTATTCTTCAAATCCTTTCAGAATTTTTCTACGGCGGATTAAATGATTTTTGAATCAATTCAAATGATAAACCCAAAAAGAAAACTTGAATTCTCCATTGCAAATTTTTAAAGCATCATTTTTCAGTCACCCCAACGAAGTTCGCACAACTGCAAATTTCCTGAGCTTCCCTTTGGTTTATCGACACTTTATTTTTATTTTTACGTTGGACATTCCTTTTATTTTTAACAAACTACTTCCTTTTCCGCCGTATAAGCAAAGCAGGGAGGACATTTTATTTTATGGACTATATGAACCCGACAGTCGTATAAAAATTTATTGTCTGTGCAATACTTTATTTACTACATAAAAGAATTCATTTGTATTTTTTTATTTCCCGAAGTATAGTTCAATCAATAGGCAGAAGCGCTTACAAAAAATACCACCTGGAAACAAAAAATGGTGATAGAGGAAAAAAATCTAAAAAAGAAGTTAACTTAAAAAATTCATAAAAGTCAAAAAAGACGGTGTTTCGCTAATAAAAAATACTTGAACTGCAATCGAAAAAAGTTAAATGAGAAGGTTGTAGCTATTAAAAAAACCTATCGATTCCTATTTTTAAATATATTGATTGGACTAATATTACAAATTGTATAACATTGAAAGTAAGTGATACTACTTTATTTGGACCTAGTTCATTTTTATAAGAAGCAGCTTTAGAAATTAAAACTTAACTTAATAGTTTGTAATTAATTTCTAACGTATATTTCTTTTTGTTACAGTGGTACCCAAAAATGGTAAGTATATAAACTAGTAAGCAACCTGAAACGTCTTCAATATCAACAATAAATTGTGGCGCAGTATTATTTGCAATAAAGCGCGTTGTGGCGATATTTACGAACTTTTCATATCTCGCAAAAATATCTCTTGTACCGGAATATAAAAATTCCTGGCAGGACTCCGACATACTTATAAAATGTTTTGAATAATAGTTACAAGAGTCTATACGTGGGCGGTAACTCTAGTGCAAGTTCAGGGATGATTGAGATAGCTCTATATTGATGCCTCGGGAATGTACAACGGTTCAGTGGCGCAGTTACAGACATGTATACTTTGTTTCATTCGAGTTTTTTTGTCTGTAGGTAAAGCACAATCATAGACTTAAGAGAATGACTGAAAAACATATGAATTTACAATTGTGTAAGTGACAAGTTCCACGCACGATATCTATTTCGTTTTCAATGGCGTTTCCCTGCTACTTGCACATTATATTTCACCGGTTCCAATTTATACCGAAAAGCAATAGAAAATCGCGAAATATAACGGAGCGCGCAATTCACCACAACACTTCAAAGCAATTGTAATCCCCCGGAAAATCTATTATAACGTCCGTGCATTTTTCATGCACGAGAAGGCATTTGGTATATTCAAAAAAATTCTGACGTCTCGGGAGGTATTCTGTCTACAGGGTGGAAGAGGTTTGACTGCCATTACTTCAGCATGAGTTAACCATAAATGAACAAAAGAAATATATATTACAGAGGCGTAAGATTAACAGTTATGAGACAGATAAGCAGGATGTGAAAAATTCAATAGGATGGGCGCCCACAATGACTCAGAAACTATAGTTCTTAACTGGAAAACCTCATTTGCTAGTTTGCGGAGCAACACGTTAGAGAACTCTCAACACGCAGTGTAGTATCACTGGTTGCGGAACCGTACCGAATATTTCAAAGTTTGCCAGCTCTCACTCATGATAAAAATATAATAAAATTTACAAAAGGATTGCTGTTGGTTATAACAAGCGTTCAAATAAAAACGTGGTCGAAGTTGGCTTTGACACATTGGACGTAGGGCGTAGCTTATAGCGACCAACTTAACCTCATTTCTCAACGAGCTGTATAGCAGCTGTCAGTTTCAATAACAAAGCGGCGATACAGCGCTTTGACAGATTACGTTTAAGTTCATTTGCTATACGCTACGCCCTACGTCCAAATTTTCAGAACCAACTTGACCACGTTTTTATTTGAACGCTCGTTACATAGTCCTAATCAAGAATTGCATTAATTAGTGAAGTTATTTATAGCGCTAACTTTTATTAATATAATTAAATTGTTTTAGGAGGAGTTTTACTTTAAACTTTAAAGACTAGAATTTTACAATACAGAAAAACTTTACATTTACAGAACATATTCAACCTGTAGCACAGATCGAAAGAAGATTGTATAGATATAGGATAACTTTAATTGAGATTTATTAGCGATTTATTGCGTAATAAAGCGATTTAAATTTCAAATTTCAAAATGAAAAGAAACACTTGCCTTGACGTGAAAACTGTATACCTCTTTATCTCTTTATAACTTTTGTAATAAATAACTTACCTTAACTGCAAAAGGTCATTTATTTTTATTTATGTCTGCATTTTTGATAATTATGATATTATTAACGATTTTTCCGAGGATTTTTCTAACTGATGCTGATATGCAATCATAGACTGCTAGCAGTTATTTGTAATTAAATTTGAAATATTAGTTTTTTGTTTAATGCAACTTTTACTGTCTTATTCAATGAGGCCAAATTTAAAGGAATGAAATATTTTGAAAACTAACCGGAACTAGTTAATTTTTTTATAGTTAACATTAATATTTTATGTTGAAAATAAAACTATGTTAAAAAAGTATCCGTACCAGTTACAGCAGCAAATTAGTTCTAAAAACAACGTTAACTTAAAACATCTAGTTTTATAACATATCTTTAATACTCCATTTTGTTTAACGTATTATATATTATTATGGCCGAATTAAATTTAACCATCACAATAAATCATTTTAATGGCCCACTGAAGAAATGCAAGTAGATAGTTTAGAAATTACGACCAATATAATCTGGAGAATGAGCTTGGTATACCGTAATATTAAAGCTATATCCTTTTACGAGGAAAAAAATGCCTTTACTTAACGTGGCCTAACTATCATTTGGTTTGGTCGGATTCGAAATTATTACTATCAAGTACAGGCATAATTAAGCACAAAACGTCTGAATCTGGTTCGGGCTGAGGCAGTACAGTCTTGGGGGTCATGAAGGCTTGCAAAAAATGTAATAAAATTTACAGGGTCGTATTTAAAAAAATGAAGTTGATGATGGTCCTGGAGGAACGAAACGGTACATACATAAAAATTGATTATGCCATTCGATAGAGGGCAAAAAGTGGCAATGAGAAAGTGTTCTTCTTTTTTACCTCAAACTGAAATTAAACAAAAATGGATTTCCAAAATTTCGTTTTTTTTCAAATATTTCGAAAACTAACCATATTAGCCTTGATTTTTTAGGGGCATAACGTTGGTCCCCTGATTACGCAACTTTGCCCCCATTTAAGCTAGTACTCTTACCGTTTCCGAGATCTCTCTAGTGAGAAGCGAATTTGTAAAAGCCTGTATAGGAAAGAAATACAGGGTGTTCAACAATTATGCTTCACTATTTAGAGAAATTATTCTACCCATAAAAATAAGAAAATAAGTTCATTATAATGTATATAAAAAAGTGAATTCGTAACAGTTTTACTGGATTTAATTTTTTCCAATTTCTTGTTGTGTTACCCATGGGGGTATATGAGGGGGGGTTTAGGGGGTCCGGATCCCCCTTGGCGTTTAGAATTCTGCCTTTTTCTGCGTGAAGTCAGGGCAAAATCTAGTTTATTTTTGTCCTTATTTGGACACTTGGACCCCTCAATCATTTTTGGTGTGTTTCATTAAAGGTGTTATTCTTTTTAGCTCCGTATGGCGGCCCTGAACGAGGCCTACACCGGCGACGTACACGGAGTCCGCGGGGCCGACTACGCCTGCTACAGGGAAGCGCGACGAGCTGGCCTGCGGGGCACCTTCCGCGCCTTCCTCTCCTCGCGTGTCCAGAACGTCGACTCCATAGTCCGCATGGCCGACCGCAAGCTGCCTGTGTCCAACTTGAGGGGCGAGGTGCTGTTCAACTCCTGGGCTGAGATGTTCAACGGCGACGGAGCCCCGTTCCCGCACCCCCCGCGTATCTACTCCTTCAACGGCAAGAACGTCCTCACGGACCTCTCGTGGCCTCACAAGGCCGTGTGGCACGGCGCCCTGGTGAACGGCGAGAGGGCGCTGGACACGTCTTGCGACGCCTGGCACGCCTCCTCGCGGGACAAGGTGGGACTGGCGGGCAGCCTGAGGGGGCCGACGCTGTTGGAACAGTCGCCTCATACGTGCGACAAGCGCCTCATACTGCTGTGTATCGAGGCCACCAGCGAGCTGTTTGTTCAGAGGAGACGGAGGAATTTGGATACCAGGTAACTATGTATATTAGCAGAAAGGTCCAACCTACACAACAACCCCAAAATCACTCCGATCGAACCACTCCTGCGCCCAGCGATCGCGATTACTAAAGATCAAGAAAGTTGCAGTGGTCGTGAATTTGACCATTTTTCTTGCTTGTACATAAATTAAAATCACGTCCTCAAGTTCGTTATTATTGCATCTTTGGCGAAAATGTTTTTCATTGTTCAAAAGTTAAAGAAATCGTTTAAATGTTATTTATATTGACTCTTAAATTATCACCAACTCACCAAAATCTCAAATCTCCGATCGGACCACTCCTGCGCCCAGCGCAATTATTAAAGATACAAAGATTTTAAACATTGGCACGAAAACAGAAGTGTTAACAATGAGAACGTGTTTTTACTGGAAGCAAACGGCAAAGTACGCCATTTCGGTGTATTAAAACCCAAGTTTTCGAAAAAAAATCCGCCAAGTCCTTTACCGACTTTAGTTGAATCGAAGTCCTAAGTTTTGCAGATGATTAAGTAAAAGGCACAGAAAACTTTCTTTAATATCTTCCAACAACTACTTAAACCTCGTCATATAATCACCCCAACTTTGGAACAACTATAATTTTAAAGTTTAAAACTCCGAACGCCCAGAACATCCCGAGCTTGCCCTTCGATGTAGCCACTTATGTGTCATAGATCGCGTTTGATTCTTTATAATAGTAAAACGATAAGCGCATTAGATAGTTTTAGAACAACCGTGCGATGTTACACAAGTTTTGAATCGGCATTAATGACATCCCGCTTGCTCTGTATAATTCAAATCTGACGTAGCCGAGTGTGAGCCACTCGAAAAGGCCCGTAGCTGTCTGTGTAGAAACTAAAGATCTGGGATAACTAGCAGGTGATTAAGGTATGCATGCGAAATTACCTCTTTTGATCGGTCTTTACGCACGCTTTACGTTGCGAACCCCCTCAACGAGATTGCACTTCGGTTAATATTTAACCGATTTGTCCTTAGGTGTCTGATGTCCCACGTAGCGCTGGCTTGCTCGAATGATTATACAAATGGAAAGAAAACTGTTAACATCACAGGAAACGTTTGAATCCACAGCTTTCCATTGAAACAAAGTAGTCATTTTTTTAACATATCGAGACGTTTGTTTTGCTGAAAGAACATTTACCAATGTTTCCCCCAATAAATCAACTAATTATTCATTTTTATTATAAATTTTTTAGTAATTAATTGTAAAAACTGGTCGGTTTATTGCAACATGTAAAAAAGCACTTTGACAACTGTTTGACAGTAAACTAAACAGTAATCTTTCATTTGCAGAGCTGAAGATGCCCTTCTCACGGAAGAAGAATACCACAGTCTTCTTAATTCCATTCATTGAGTATTTAGCTTTAGTGAATTATTATTGTTCCATCCATAGTCGTAAAAGTCATAGACCTTTTATGTGTCATAACATAAGTATAAGGCATCGTTGTGCATTTTGTTTGTAAAAATTTTTTATGTAATCAGAATACCAAATAGCTGTATATAACTTTTGTTTACTTATCGATTGTACTCTTTATCATCGAAGTCGACACAATGGCATTACAATGTTTTTTTGAGTAGCGCGCATGTTTATCGTTTGCCCTCGTTTTAAGCTAAGCATACCGTAGATCGTTTATTTATGTATAATTTAACGTAAGAATACAAAGTTTTTTATATATTCAACATTTTTATATATTTCTATGTAATTATTGAATTACCTACATGACATATAACTCTAATGGATCTGAAATAACTGCATATCAGATTTATTGATACACTTTATGTCGTTGTATGTTCGATGGACTGAATGTAAATATTATATGAGCGTTACAGAATGTCGTTTTGTGTATATGTATTGAATTATATAGGGTTATCGAATGCCATGTATTTGTAATAAATTATTTATGAATGTTCAATACATCAATGATTAAATTCTACAGTGTCTGATGAATTATTTCCTGTGATCTGAATTCCTTACCCCAAATTATCCTCCTCAATTATCCCCCTCAATTATCCCCCTCAATTATCCCCAACTATGTCCCAAAATGTTCATACTTCATTATTTATATTTCCCCACATTCTTTTCTTTTTTAAATCCTCAAGGAGTTGCAATAATAATACATTGCTGACAATAGCTGTCATTTTCCGCATCATCCGATGTTTAGTTATTTACATCAGGGAGTTAGTGAAATCGAGAGTTAAAAAATCATATTCCACCAACTATAATAGATATAAGTTCAAAATCTCTCAAATACTGTACTGATTCTAGTGTAGAATATATATAATTTTAAACATTAGAAATTATCTCATTTCCAAACCAACAATCCTTCAGATTATCAGAGATAAAGTCATAATTTTGAAGTAAAACGAAATACGAATAATTAGATACTTTCCCGTCTCCATTCGCAAATCAGATAAGTATATAAAAATAGATACGTGCTATCTGAAAAGATTTCTAGCGCTTGATAGCTGATTATCTTCAATCCATCCATCTACATATTAAGACTATTGTATGTTTGAAATGAATGGTAGTCTTTTTTCCAAAATGAAACCAATTTTCGTTTTCCTCGCATTACCTGCTGTGATATGGGCTTATCCACAGACTAAGGTACATTTTTACTTTACCATAAAATAGTTTTTCATTGTCCCTAATGGAACGTTATGAACAGTTAATAGCAACAACAAAAAGTCATCGTATATAAAAGAAACTTTTCAAAACTTATCAGTTTTAAATATAAATAGATAACTTTTCTGTTCACGTACTGTGAATATTTTTGGTTCATAATCTTAATAAGAAACTAGAAACGATAATATAAAATCAAATACCTTAGAAGTTAGATATGGTGTTCCACAGGGATCGGTCTTGGGTCCTTTACTTTCCCAATTTATGTCGTCGTATTTGAATATTGTCTACTTATTATTTCCCCATCTATAAAAAAAATAAAATTAACCAAACATACACTTATCCTCAAAGCACGAGTCAGTAGTTTTAATTTAAAGTTCATAAAAGTAAAAAATGACGCATTCGCAACGGACAAATTCATTTGAGTTTAACTTTATTAGAGGAAATGGTACAGATACAAAAAGTGAATTATAATTTTCGTCTGTCATTACTTTTATTTAGCTATTTCAGAGCGATTGGCAGGACTTCTCTTTGAGACGGATATTCATAGAACCCGATAACCTTGACAGCCCAAAATTTGATCCAGGTCTTAGGATAGTAAATGGGTACGAGGTTAGCCCTCACCAAATACCCTATCAAGTCTGGATAATTTTCAGAATGACTCCAGGAGCTGGCGGTTGGGGTTGTGGAGGTTCCTTGATTACAAGAAGATTTGTTCTTACTGCCGCACATTGTATACTTTGGTAAGCTTGGTTTAAGAACACATTGGATGGAAACTTTCCCAGTGTTTCCCCAGAGACTTGTACTTATGTCTTCTATTGCTTTTGATTGCAGATTATATTTATAGTCTCATCAAGTCGATGGTCTTTTGAGTCCAGCTTTTGGATTATACTTTCGTTGGCGTGTTACAGGGCTGGGCTAGCAGAAGTGTACCTCGGCGTCCACAACATTTCAAGTGACGAAACTAACAGGATCATAGTAACCACTAAAAAACTCACTGGTCATCCGGACTACAATCCTACCAATATCACCAACGACGTGGGCGTTATTGACCTTGAACAAGAAATTGAACTCAACAAATTCATCGACGTAGTCAAATTGCCCGGTCTAGGAGATTTAAATGAATTGTACGAAGGTACTTTTTTTCTGTTTTCTCATACGAGTACGTACGTTTCTATGTTCATATTTCTCTGGAAGTATATTTCCTTGAATAGGTGAGAACGCCAGAGTGAGTGGATGGGGTAAAACCGCTGGAGACGGCAACAGTTCTGACGTCCTTTTGGCAGTCAACGGTACTGTGCTTGCCAACACCGACTGTAAAGCCGTCTTTAGCATCTTCCAGGACAGTGAAATCTGCATTTTGGGATCTGGGGGCGAGGGTATTTGCGACGGAGATTCAGGTGGCCCCCTCGTAGCAGGAGATGTCCAAATCGGTGTCGTGTCCTACGGGACAAGGGACTGTGTCTACGGGTATCCATCGTTCTTCGCCAGAGTTACCAGTTTTTTGGACTGGATTGTGGAAAATTCGGATTATGTAGTTCAGTAATATAAATAAAATGGACATGTGGACAGAGAAGTAGTTTTGCAACACAGTGAAAATACCAAACCCGAAAGTGTCTAGCAAATTCTATTTGGCATTTAAAATCATCACTCAGAATCATCAGACAAAGCTAAATTGGGCCTGGCTATATGACTGCGTTCTCTGGCAAATTGTCGTAGACACATGCAATGACAATTCATATTTCTCGTTGTATTTTGTCCATAGTTCAACAACGTAAAATTATCTGATAATCTTTCCAAACAGATAATCCGTTTAAAATTATGAACATGTTCCAAAAAAGCCAAGTAAATAAAATAGTATCTTTCCAGTGAAACTATAATACCTCAAAGATTAAAAAACAAATAAATATAATATTTGTAGACAATGTAATGCAACAGCATTTTTATCAGACACGTTAAGCAGGAAATGATATTTAATATTTCAAACTATTTGAGCTAAAAGTTATCAATGACGATCTCATTTTTTCCTTTATTTAACCGATGTAAAAGTATGTTAAGATGACTAAAGAAATTAAAGTAATATTTCCTTCAATAGAGTTTTAAAATCTAAATTGTACTTTCTTTGGTTTGTTCAAAAGGAAAGCAACTTTTCACTGATAGTAATAGCTCTATTTTGAAAACAACACCTTCCCCTAAAATTATAAGGCATCCACCACATACGCAGCGTCATTTTATTCGATTGGACGTACAAAGTGAATATTTTTTGTACAAACTTTATTTCGACTACACAGTAAAATTATGCCTGGATAAAGATAATGTAATTCCTACTGTCAGAGAAGCTTTATTCTGACATAAGTATTACCGATGATAAAATGTTCCGTCCCTTGGAAGATATATAAATTGGCCAAGTCTAACTGAAAAAATCAGTTAGTAAATACTTGCTACAAAATGAAGGTAGCTCTGGTATTTGTGGCGTTTCTCGCGGCAGTGTGGGGTGTACCACAAACGAACCAACCATCCAAAGTAACATATTTTTATATTTATACTTGTTTCATACAGTTAAAAAAAAAATATGTCTACGAAAACGTTTTTGTTTGAATATTATATATGTTCAAAATAATATGCATCTATGCCGATAACTGCAATAGTTTAGCTTTTACAGGTCAATTATTTTAGATTTGTAACAATTTTAACTTTATGATAAGCCATCTGATAACATACAACCATTACTTTGTTGTATTTCAAGGTGCCAAACAAAAAAATATGCCCTTTTTATAGTTCAAAAGGAATACATTTTTTGAGTGTGGAGTTTTGACGCTGCGTGTGTAAATCAATGCTGGACGGAACTGTAGTCCGCAGAGCAGTTGTTTGAAACAATATTAGTTAATTTTTTTTAAACAATTCCACAAGTATCTTTCCTCGGGTAATATTTTACACAATTTTTACAGATACGGATAGAAAAGTGAATGAGTTATAATTGTAGAAAAAGTGTGTTAGAAAAAACTTATTACTATTCTTCCATAGGATCTTTCTTGGTTAAAATTGACACAAAGAGTTCTGATGGACTAGGGGTTAACTAAGAAAATTATGGGAAACTACTCTGCGGACGCATGCCCCGTCCAGCATTGAATTATACTCCCAATATCTTTGATTTGCAATGTTTACTCCTTTCTTTTAGGTTAATTGGGAGGACTTCCCGATGAAGCGCATGTACGTGGACGACAATGGCGTCGTCGTCGATTCGACATTGAGCCCTGGCGTTGGATCCAGGATATTAAATGGACATGAAGTCGAACCCCACTCGATACCCTCCCAAGCCTGGCTGATCCTCAGGCTCTTCCCAGGATCCAGCGGTTGGAGTTGTGGAGGTACTTTGATCACCAAAACATTCGTTCTCACTGCTGCGCATTGTGTAGTCGGGTAAGTTACCCTTATACAACACACATTATAAGAACTTTTTTGTTGATTAGTACAGACAAATCAATTGCTATTGCTCTATTTTTACAGGGCTGGACTAGCTGAAGTGTACCTTGGAGCTCACGACCGTACTGTTGAAGAGCCCGGCAGAATTATATTGGTAGCCACAAAGCTCATCGCTCATCCAAACTACAATTCTGGCACTATCTCTAACGACGTCGGTCTCATCGACCTCGAACAAGAAGTAAAGCTCAGCGAGTTCATCAACGTAATCAAACTCCCAAGTCGCAGGTACCTAGGCCAACTATTTGAAGGTATGTCTTTGCGCTTTATGCGTTAATAGTATTGTGAATGTCCCTAGCTGCAGAAAGTAATGTTAAACGTAACAATTAATTTGAAGAGAGTACAATTTTCTGAACAACAGTAGTTAAACAGTGAGAGAATTAAGCCACTTCAAGGTCACTCCAGGCTGCCACCGGGCTGCCGCCATCCGGAGCTGGCACCAGGTCTCCAGCATCAGCTCCAAGGTCACGCTGAAGAAGTGTCAGTGGGGTGCGGGGGTGGGGGATCTGGATTGCAGAAGAAGAAGCCGGGGTCCGTCATCGGCAATGACCACAAGGAGGTCTGCATCGAGGAGCGTGACGTCAGAGGCGGCACCAGGTGTGTGCATGAGCAGCGGCGGGGGGCAGCGGGGTGCAGGTGCGGAATGCAGAAGAAGAAGCCGGGGTCCGTCATCGGCAATGACCACCAGGAGGTCGGCATCGAGGAGCGTGACGTCAGAGGCGGCAGCAGGTGCATGCATGAGCAGCGGCGGGTGGGCAGCGGGGGGCAGGCGCCTGGGGCGGCAGCGGGGTGCCGGCGTGTGGGGTAGCAGCGTGATGCCGGCTTCCGGCAGCGGGATGCCCGCGTCATAGGGGGGAGCAGGCGGTCAGATACGGCCTACGATGCTGGAAGCCGGCAGCGGGCTGCGGGGGCGGCGGTGGCAACGGTGACGGCCTCTTGGTGGTCATTGCCGATGACGGACCCCGGCTTCTTCTTCTGCATTCCGCACCTGCACCCCGCTGCCCCCCGCCGCTGCTCATGCACGCACCTGGTGCCGCCTCTGACGTCACGCTCCTCGATGCAGACCTCCTGGTGGTCATTGCCGATGACGGACCCCGGCTTCTTCTTCTGCAATCCAGATCCCTCACCCCCGCACCCCACTGACACTTCTTCAGCGTGACCTTGGAGCTGCTGCTGGAGACCTGGTGCCAGCTCCGGATGGCGGCAGCCCGGTGGCAGCCTGGAGTGACCTTGAAGTGGCTTCATTCTCTCACTGTTTAACTACTAACAACTGACTTAGTTACCCACAAACAACACAATTTTATACGCAATTTGTTATTCGTGTGGCAACTAGTGGTGTCAGAAGTTGGAACACTTAGCTTGGTTGCATATTCTTCTCCATTCTGTTATATTTCTTGTTCTTCTTCTCCTTACGTCCATTTGTTCTAGACTTCCGTCCACCTTCTGAAACCTCTTTTCCTTCTACCTACTATTCACCTTGTGAAAACTAGTTTTGACGGCCTAACCCGGTAATCTTGCACATGCCCCAACCACCTTATTCTTTGTACCTTACTACTACTACTGCTACTGCTACTATCAGTTATGAATTTCATTTTTCCGTTCACCGTTATCAGTTACTGTAACTCCAGCATCATCCATCTAATTTACCTGGTCCTGGTCATCATATATTTTGCAGTAAATTACCTTTTGTCCTCGTCAATATGACACTGTCTTCAGCAAAGGCCATCATCTGAATAGTATGACTGCTTGGTCACAACATTATAATCCATACCATTTAGTGTCATTTGCACCTGATTTATTAAATTTCCATTAATTTATTTTATTTTCTTACAGGTGCGAACTCCAGGGTAAGCGGGTGGGGTCTTACCAGCGGCGGAGGCAGCTTATCCAACGTCCTATTGGCAGTCAACAGCACTGTCCTAGGCAATGCAGTGTGCAGATCAGTAATTAGTATATTCGAGGAATCCGAGATTTGCATATCAGGGGAAGGAGGCGTAGGTTCTTGTAACGGAGACTCTGGAGGTCCTTTAATCTACGGAGACGTCGAAATCGGTATCGTGTCCTATGGCTTTTCGGGTTGCCCCCCTGGATCCCCATCGGTGTTCGCCAGAGTCACCAGCTTCCTGGAGTGGATCGCAAGCAACTCCGATTACGTTATTGAAGACTAAATTTCATTATCATTGAACTGTGCGAATATATATGTATTCAACACAAAAAAATGAATAAATATAAATGACTACGTAGTTTTTCGTTTTATTATGTTGTTTGTCTCATCGAATCCATTTTATTAATTGTTTCCCGTATTGTTTCTACCACAAATATTGATATATTAGACCAGGAAATCTAAACCGAAAATGGCGACATTGTTTAAAAGTTGATCAACCATTAGAAATTCGCGTTTTTCGCCTGTAACGTTTTTTCTGACTTTTTTCCTACAGAGAAATGGTAAAATACTTTTTTGTTCGTCTTTAAAAGATCTACAAAACCACGTTTTAAGCGTCAAAGAATATCAATCCGATCAAAAGTTACTGGCAAAAAACCGCCAATTATGCCATTTTAAATAAACAATAACAAATCGCGATATTATCACAGAGGCTTCTTCGAATAACATTCAATCATTGCTCACTGCAGACAAATAATTTATGCGAAAACTGAAATCCGTAAGCGGATTATTTCGCGAGTTATAAACAAATTAACCCGGTCGCGCCAATTTTTTTGTTGGTACATTTAACAAAAAGCTATCGAGTTCCATTGTTTTTTCTCAAAAAAATGCATTTTTATAGCGAAGGGAAATTATTTAAAAAATGTCCTTACTTGCAAAATCAAACACGCCCTTAATTTATATATTTTTTAGTATTTTATTACGTATACTAAAAGAGCATAAAAAAATTTGAAAAAAAATTCCTCACGATTCGTTAATAAACAGCGGAGTTATGGGCTTTCAAAGTTGACAGTCTATTGCGCGTTTTGAAATTATCAGGGTTTCTTTAAAACACTTTGAGGTTGAATAGTTACAGTCAATATATTTAGTTTATTCGTTATTTGCAAAGTAATGCCAAGTTATTCAAATATCCCTAATTATACAATTTTTTACCTTTTTTCTAACCAACATTTTCACTTTCACAAAAAATTTTTTTTATCAATACCAATAATTACGACTTGTAGAGAATACGTCGCAATTTTCAAAACCCTGCTTGGATTTTCTGTACGACCATTATTTCCCGAGTAGTTTATTGCCAAAGTCAAAAATGATTTTTTTGCTTTGATGGATGATAAATCAGCGACAAATTACCGTACAAGGTCCCGAAACCGCTCAAATTGAAGAGAATTAGATTATCTAAGAGCTTTATGGTGAAATTACCAAAAAAAATTTTTGAAGTCCATGTGCCTTTTTAAAGAATTTTTTTTCGTTGATTTTCTTATGATTACTTAAAAACTGCTGACGCTAGAAAATTTTAAACTCCAGATCCGAAAACTAGCCACTTGAAGCTTCAATTTCCTTTTTTTTATCATCTCTACGACCATTTCGCTCCAAGTTACAGCTCTTTGAAAATCACCCAAATTTTGGAATTTTTTTAATATCCCTTAAATTCTGTGCATAGTGTATAAATAACAACACATCTGATTCTCAAGAAAAAGACTGTTGCTAAATTTAAATTTTCTCGTAAGACTATAAATCCGGACTTCCGCCTATACGACTGCTTCATCACAAATATCTAGACGTTATACGATAAAAAATAACATGTTTTATTATATTTTAATCCATGGTTTCTAATATTCAACAAATTATGTTGACACTCATTTAAAAAAGTCACTTTTAACTCCGGCTATAACGATTTTCCATAAATTAGGATTAAAAACTTGAGACATAGTTATCTCATGGTCTTATCAGTCTCTTATGCTCTTGAAAAAGCCAAGTATTATTAAGCCCTTAAGGATTACAGGACAAACAAATAAATATTGTTGGATAATAAATTACAGTAAAGTACATTATCGGCTTTATAGAAATATTTTAAACAGGAAATGATTTATAATAATTATAGCAAATTGATACCTGATAATTTATGCTTCTTGTCGTCACTGACCTTATGTTTTTCTACTCTACAAAGAGAGATCAGTTTGAGTTTCTTTTCCATATTTATAAAAGAACTCAAGGTAGAAAAGAAGGCTAATAAAAAATATATTAAGCAGCTTTTTCAAATTTGATATAATCCTAGCCACTAATTCCTACTAGAAATAATACTTGCGCAATTACGTATTAAATTTAAAGGATTAAAATAATGGGATCAACAATAAAATGTGGGAATTCTCATTGTTGTCAAGATGGGGTCACTTTATTTGATTAGCTTATAAGAGAAAAATATCGGGATCGTCTCTAGACATCTAAAGCCTACTGGACTTAACCGAATTAAATGCCAAAAGTAAATGTTCCTGAAATTATGTTTCGTTTTTACAACTAACATAATCTTTTAAAGGTAGATATTTAAGAAATGATAAACACAGCCATTTTAATTTAAAGGACATGATCTAATTAGTTGGCGTAAAAACGTTATTACCTACTTTATCTTACCTGGAAAACTTAAGATTAAATTTGTAATAAGGAATCAAAAATTCATATCGAATGGTTTTATATTGCTTCATCTTTATACTCACCGTAAATCCCGATATTTCGAAATATAACCTCAATACTTTTATTGTTTGATTTTTCGTGTAATAAAGATTAAATAGATTTTGTAAAATTTTGCCACTGTCTGATTAGCAGTTTCTAAATCTCCATATAATAAACAAATTTCACGAAAAAGTGTATTAATTCGCAAAGGAAATAATAAATAAATGAATATCCTTATTATCAACTTCAATCTCTGTAAGAATGGATGCTGTAGCATTTTTTAATTAATGTAAAAATGCCAGCAATCGATTCCTGTAATAGACATTATCGAGAAATGAAAATTGAAAAAGATATTCAAGAAAAACGCGACCAAAAAATGTTTTGCTTTTTTCAGTAATTTTTTGGACACTTGACATGAATAAAATCGTTATCACTCTTTTTTACCATTATTGTACAATTCTTAAGGAAAAAAATGAGCCCTGATTCGTTTCTCCGCGACTATTCGTCGAGCAAGAAGAGCCCATTTTCGAGATGACCTTTTCGAAAAATTTGTAATATTTTTTAATTTTAAAAAAGGCACTTTTTTGCTTGCCGAGGTCTACATTTACAGCAAGTAACAAGTTTCAAAACCTTAATATGCAAGAGATACTGCAAAAATTAAAAAAAGTCGATTTTTAAAAGTATGAATCGATAGGTTTTTTAAATAGCTATAACTTTCTTATTTAACTTTTTTCAAATCGAGTTCAAGGTTTTTTTATTAGTGAAAAACCGTTTTTTTTTAATTTTATACATTTTTTAGAATAACTTCACCGATTATGCGCCACAGGAAAAAACATTATCTTTCTTAGAATTTTTTTCCTATATCACCATATTTTTTTGTTTCTAGGTGGTATTTTTTGTAAGTTCTTCTACCTATTGATTGGACTATAAAGCTATACATATTATGCAACGCACCAATTTTATATATTTCATAATTTTCGTTGAATTTCCTTATTTTTTTAGTTATTTATATTTTTTCCTGTTTTTTTAGGTTTTATTGAAAATATTTCTAAAAAAAAATTAATTCACTGTACCTATTTCTACCTATAATGGCTTTGATTGGTACTGCCACACGGACAATATCCACAAGTCGCTATTTACTCTCCAAGTGACGTCATAGCGTGACCGAAGATATGCGCAGTATTGTATCACACTCGCTTAGCATCACGAATTTCATTATGAAAATATTCAAAGCTGCTGCAATGACTGGTACAATTGCTTACAAAATATTAATTTATATATCAATAATAGAATTAAGCAATTCAAGGGAACTATTTTTAATTTTGACAAACATTTCGCCTAGTTATCACCATCGAATCATCGATCACAACTTCATATGTGGAAATATTTTAAAAGTTTAAAATTATTTAGATAATTATTACTTCCAACTAACATACCTGCAAGTGAAATTAAATTTTATTTAGGCAAAATGTTCAGTTATAACCAAAACAAGGAAACTAGTAATAAAACCATTATTCAGATAATTCCTTAATAGATAAATTAATTTCCACTGTCAGAAAAGTCTTATATTTATGGCAAGCACTACTGATAAAGTAGTGTCCCCTCCCTTACAATATATATAAATTGGTTAATTCCGATAGAAAAATCAGTTAGTAGTTGCTTCCTGCAAAATGCGAGCAGCATTCGTATTCGTGGCACTTTTCGCAGCGGTGTGGGCTTTGCCACAGGCCGGCCTGTCTAAGGTAAAATATTTTAGTACCAGACCCTAGTTTCCTAGTTACCTAAGCTTAACTTTATTAGGTGACAAATATTGTACCATACCAACTAATTTCCTGTTATTTCTGTCATCCCATACAGTTTTAAATCTATACTCAATATGAACGTATTAGTGTGGGCAAGATATAACCTATAAAGCAATGTCATATGTCATTACTACTACTTCTTATTACTTACTTATAAAGCATTGCTGGCACAGAGCGACCTACAAATCTGTAGTGGCATGGCACAACAACACACAATTGTTCTATAAGAAAAAAATTGATTTCACATTTCTGTAATGTTCGTTCCGATCTTTCAGATCAACTGGGAAGATTTCCCAATGAGACGCATGTCCGTAGATGGCAACGGAGTCGTTGACGATTCAAGTTACAACCCAGGAGTTGGACCCAGGATTATAAACGGACGGGAAGTGGAACCCAACTCGATACCCTCCCAAGTATGGCTAATCTTCAGGCTGTTCCCTGGATCTGGTGGTTGGACCTGCGGTGGTACTCTGATCACCAAGAGATTCGTCCTTACTGCTGCGCATTGTAATGCTGGGTGAGTTCATATGCTTATAACACTTATCACTTACAGAAGAAAAATGTAAATCTGAGTAATTCGCCATCGGTTATGGGATTTGACGAGATTTTAAATTTCCAGGGCTGGACTAGTCGAGGTATACATTGGAGCCCACGACATTTCAGTTGAAGAACCAGGAAGAATTATATTGGTAGCCACAAGATTAATCAATCACCCAGACTATGACTCTGGCACTATTTCCCAAGACATTGGTCTCATTGACCTTGAACAGGAAGTGGAACTGAGTAATTTCGTCGATGTAATCAAATTACCAGGTCGTAAATACGTGGGTGAATTATTTGAAGGTATGTTATGAATAATGTTAGTCTAAATTCTTCCACCTCATGGATTATGAACTTCTTGAATATGAATCTAAGCCAGTGATCGATCTGCTCATATAAAATACTGATCATCTTCCATTTATCCTTAATCGGCAAACAAATGCGATGCTGCATCAGCGTTTTGTTAACATTCCCCGTATACTAATGCCGCGTCAATCCATTCATCGCCACTGTAGATTAATAAAAAAGTACTGTTGCTAACTTACTATTTCGAACATTTAGATCAGTTTATACAAGTCATTTATTTTCTGGCAGATGCAAACTCCAGGGTGAGCGGATGGGGTCTGACAGTTGGCGGCGGTAGCAGATCAAACGTCTTATTGGCAGTCAACAGCACCGTCCTCCCCAACCCCAATTGCAGGGCGGTTTTCAATATCTTCCGAGAAAACGAGATTTGTACCTCAGGGGCTGGGGGTGTGGGGGCCTGCAATGGAGACTCTGGCGGTCCTCTGGTTCATGGCAACCTTCAAATCGGTATCGTGTCTTACGGACGCGCAGGTTGCCCACCTGGGTTCCCAACGGTGTTCGTCAGGGTTACCAGCTTCCTGGACTGGATCGAGGAAAACTCTGACTACGTTATTCAAGACTAAATATCAATTTCAATGAACTGTGTAAACATGTGTTATAAATGCCAAGTGTGTGAATATAAAAAAAAAATCTAAATAGTTTCTCGATTTATTACTGTTTGTCCTATTGGATATAATACAGGATGTTCATCCCAAGAGGGATTCTTCTGTAACTCAGCAACTGTACAATCTATAAAAAAATGGTTTTGATAAACGTTGGCTGGAATCATATGGGCCATGTAAAGAAAATATTTTCAGCTTTACAGGGTGTTCCATTTCGCGGGGGCGCTACATAACTTTGTTATTTATATTATTGCGTTTTTTAATTCCTTGGTTAATATTAGGTAGAGTTTATTAAATGTACATGTTTTTTTAAATGTTTAACAGTTCGTTTGGGCATAAATTACCCTATCTTGTCATCTGTAAGCAAAACTTTTACGTTATTCAGACTCGGAAATACTGAGACCTACGTTTAATAATAATCTTACGTGTTGAAAAACTTTTTTCAATTTTGCATTCACCCATGACAATTAATATGGGTCATTTGAAAAAAAAAAAAGTTGATAAGAGTAATTTATGCCAAAATGAACAGGTTTTTAACTCTTACTGTTTAGACGCTAGCCTCATTTAGAGAGCTGAAATCGTCCTCTACATTAGTGTTTATCGGGACATCTATTTTCTTCTCTTTGGGCTGCTTTGTACATACACATCACATTTTACAGTTTACTGTAACGAGAATTTTTAACATCAATATTAAGCAGTAGAGGCGCCATCTCTCAGAAGGATGCCAAAGCTTAAAGTTCATTGATGTAATAAACCTCGCCAGAAATGATTGAAAACTGCAAATATGTTGCTCACGTAGTCAAAAATTTAATTTGTATTTAGTTTTTAAACTTGTTTCATATAGTAATATTTTGAGAATTTGTTTTTGGTCATATAATTTAAGAAAAGGTATCTTTTTATCACAATATTTGATGACAAATTTGACAATGTTTGCCGGCTATCTTTAAGCATATATCCTATGCAAATCAAGTTAGCCAGTATCTACTAAATTTAGTTGGAAAAAATAACATGAGACATAACAGTTTATTTCGATTGATACCTTGATAAAATCATATTTCAAATTATCAACAAAATTACAAAGACAAATTTTCAAATTATTTTAATTTTAATTAGCTGCGTTATATTGTAAAACGTAGGAGTTGAGTGTGTTGGTGATTTCACATACTGGTTCTTTAAGTTCACTCAACTCTATACAAATTAGTTGATTTAATGATACTTATCTAATAATATTTGAGGAACTCAATTTAGTTTAGACAATCTATGAAAATCACAGATTAGAATCGTTTTGAGTTTTGATCACACTACTTACAGACATCATCTTGCATACAGGCGACAAACCATCATCACTGAGAAGTAGTCCTTAATCGCAGCAAAAAAAATTTCCAACACGACTACTTGATATATTACGAAAATAACTCCTCAACCAACATACAAAAATGAAGGTAAATGAACTTGGGTTTCGCTGTTTGGATCCAACAAGACGCAATCAAAACATGAAACACATGGAACGGAACAGTTTTGTAAATGGTACATGCGCGACGTAGTCCATGAACGTCGGTAAAGGGGAATGAAGGAAAATTAACCGACAAAAAATGTAGTTTAGTTGGTGTATCGCATCGAGCAGAGATTTGATATTATTTTAGGACCCTTAGAAACTTAAAAATTTCTAAAACAAGGATTTTTTTAACATAACATTGTGTTTAAAAGTATATTTCCATACATTTTTTATAGAACAGTTTCAAGTTGTTTTAGATTTACTTAACTGTAAACGCGTTTTATTATTAAAAAAGTCAGATATTATGCAAATCGACTCGTTTCTAAGATTGAAAATGTCTTCATATGAAAAATTTGGCAATTAGTGGCACTGCTGTGGTAATTTTAGATCATCACATATTGGAAGGACTATTTCCTATTTAATGCATTCGAATAGGGTAGCTCATTTATTATTTTCAAATAATATGAATAATCTCGGATGTGCGTTGTTTTTTTGGACGAAATTGAATATGTATACCAACAAAAATATCCCAAATTTGCAAAAATGTTTAAAACATTTAAAAAATACATATTTTATCTGAGTTTTTACTGATATCTTGGAACCAATGCATTTTTGAAGAATATTTAAGAGGAAAAAAGTTTTAAAATTGAATTTTGCATAATATACTGTAAGTTAAAAATGTTTGATTATTTTACCTTTTTTTCATCAATTATTGCTATTGTGCAACATCGGTAATAAATTTAAACATTTTTAACTTACAGTATATTGTGCAAAATTCAATTCTAAAACTTTTTTCCTCTTCAATATTCTTCCAAAATGCATAAATTCCCAGATAAGTAAAAAACTCAGTTAAAATAGGTATCTCTTTAAATTTTTTAAACATTTCTGCAATTTTGAAAATGTTCCGGACCTCGCCCAGATCTAGGGATCTACACTTTTACTTTTATTATGCGAGTTGTACTACTT
The DNA here is from genome assembly GCF_000390285.2 of Anoplophora glabripennis. Lineage (NCBI taxonomy): Eukaryota > Metazoa > Arthropoda > Insecta > Coleoptera > Cerambycidae > Anoplophora > Anoplophora glabripennis. Next base: position 357,627 of record NW_019416248.1, read on the forward strand.
TCATAGTTTAAAAATAATCGGATACAGGCACTGAGATTTTAGATTCTCCTTAAAATTCTCGACATGTGAATATCCGCGTACGTAGCCCCTCGCCTACGGCCATGGGGTCCCAATCAGCTGACTGCGATTGCGCCGCCTGTCTACCGAGCAGGGAAGTGCGTACGATTACGATTTCTGTGTATGTTTATATCAGCTGTTTATTTGAAACTCGTCTCCGAAGAATGCCCTTCATCTCCAAAGACTGGCGATCACCGGGGGAGGCTTGGGTCAAGACCCAGGAGGGCTGGCAGAAGAAGAAGGTGCTCGAACATTGCAGAACCATTAAGTGAGTACCTAATTAAATATTTCCACGTTATAACGCAGCGATCGATCGCGATGTCGATGTGGTTTCTTTGTTCTCGTATGTCCTGTTATTTCAGTCTTAATTCTTAACGAGGTACACGATTATTCGGTAGTGCTGTGTATTTATTAATTCGAAACCTCACAGCAACGGAAAGCGAGGAATAATTAATTGCGACCTACTTATAATAAGTGACTATTGCGAAACATTTTTTTTGTTGTTTACAAACATTAGAAACATATTTTTAAGTGATCAATTTTAGAAGATCCTCTTCAAGATTAATGTGTTTTCATAAAAATTAAATTGCAACGCAATACTGTTTAATTGCTGGCGAAAGTGAGTTTCCTCGCGCTCTATTTAACACTTTGGGAATATTGCATATCATGATAGTCATGATTACTGTCTGTACCACTGTAATAGATTAAATTTTAGATATATGTACAAAAAAAAGACAATGTAAATGTTTAAAATAGCGGCTATTCGGTTTCAGGAAATAACGGGCATAACATTTTCAAGCTTGCAAGGCTGAATGCAAGCAAGGTCGATTAATATTTTTAAAATCGTTTTAAAAATAACCGCATTGAACCTGTGGAACAGGTACACAAAATTTATCAGCAGAGATAAAAGATGTTTTCTGCAGATAAACCAGTAAGTCTGTAAGACTTGCATTTTTATATTTTTAATCATCACGTTGCTAAAGAGCTTATTTAATTACAATAAATACTTATTTTCTGGGAATTTTATACTAAAAAATGAGTCAACGGTATGTGGTGAAATAAATTGACGTAGATTTTGAAAAACGAATGCCTTTACTGTACAATGTTTTCGAAAAGTTGTTGAAAATCGAAATTGAAATTCGTAAGACACTATAAGTTAGTATCAGATTTGAAATAAAGGATTATATAGGTAGAAAACAATATGGATTACCACAAAGGACTATTCTGGGGCCTTTATTGTTTAGGTTATATGTTAACGATATGTTAAGTTTTCAAATTTCTGGATTAGATTTTCTGTAAAAAATAAAATATTTATTTGAGATCGAGTTCATCTCGAGATTCATATAAACCTGCCCTTTCCATAATTTTATATGTAAACTCCCCCTTTTTTGTTGTATTGGGATCCTTTACAAAAACCAATTTTAAGTGTCTACTCATCTATTTAGATAATTACAGACAAAATCATTTATCTAAATTTAAATTCATCAAAACTTCAGATAACACCTTATTAAATATACATGTATAAAAAAAAAAAATCAAATCCGTGATCCAAATAGATTAATAAATTAATTGTTATTTATTTATTACGTTAATATATTTCAGATACGCATCGTTTCATATGTCAAGGCTTGCAACTTTTTTAATCTTTCACTATACAGATTTTTATCGAAGTTTTCTAATGCATTTTAATAATTATTCCAGTGTTTTAAGTAGGTAGGCTAATTTTTTATATGTAAGGCGATTTTTTTCTCTGCGTAATAGTAGACATTTTTAGGAAAAAGACTGATAAACGCTTTATCTCTGTCTAAATCTTAATATTAAATTCACAAAGTAATCACATTACCTGAATATGAATCATTATTTTTGTTATTTAAGTGAGACCTACGATACTGATAAGGTGAGATATTCGCGCGTTTATTTATTTATTAAAAAGTATTTTTTGTCGCCAGTGGCGTCCTTACGGGAAGTACAACAAATAAAAAACGCCACTGATATCTTGTATCCTGATCCAGATATGTCTGTACCGTGATAACTGCGATAAAACCAAGTCATTTTTCAATCTAACTAAATTTAAACAGTATTTATTATTACTAGAGGAAGCTTCGCATCGATCAATTTATTCGAACACGATCTAGCGGCATCCCAATGCCTGTCCTGTCTTTTTTTGCTGAGGGAGGTTGGTCGTGTATTTCATTGTCGTTTGTTGATATTTTAAATTTGCCTAAATTTACCCTTGGATTTCGAGTTAACGGCGCTCATGTTTTTAAGGCATATATGACTTGGACATTACAAAATAAATTTAGGTAAAAAAAAACGTGATTGTTACCTGGATCTTTGGTATATTTTGATCGCGTAATATTTGTGGATGTATATTTCCTTGTATCGCCTGCAGGCATCTAGACTAAAAAAATGTTCTCTTAAACAGGTCACAACCTGCCCTGGCCCCCCTAGTACGTCCCTGATTACATACCGTTTGCCTGATTTGTTCTTGTTGAAAAATGTATTTAAATTTAGAAGTACTTGTATGTTTGAGTCAAGAAGTATTTATAGTATAAATTCAACAAACTTTAACTGGGTTCGGACTAAATTTAAGTGGTGTGTGCGGGTACATCGCTCTCATCTGTTAACTTCTTAGAAATCTCCCAAAATATAGGAAAATCTTTTGTTAAAAGGAATTTTTGTTGGTATTTTTAGTTCGGGTTAATACTTGGTTATTGGAGCACATAATTCCGAAATATAAACTAATATCTACTAAACTAAACTAATATAACTTAAAATAGGTTCTATAGTTTTCGCAAAATAATTTTTTGAAAAAAATTTCGAATTTTCAAAATTTTGCACAATCTCAAATAAAGCATCTAGATATTTAAAAATGTTTTCGCATAGAAAAGACCGCTCAAAAGAATTTCGAATTTTCAAAATGTTGCACAATCTCAAATAAAGCATCTAGATATTTAAAAATGTTTTCTCATAGAAAAGACCGCTCAACCTTTCAAATAGTTTTTGAAAAATTTAAATCGGTTGATTAGAACGGCCACAATAAATGAAATTTGGTGATTTTAATGAAATTTGGTGTGTTGTTTTATTACAAAATAAAAATAATAAATTATCAATTCTAAACCTTTTTTTCCTCTTCAATATTCTTCCAAAATGCATACTTTCCAAGATATAAGTAAAAAACTCAGATAAAATATGTATTTTTTTAATTTTTTAAACAGTTTTGCAATTTTGAAAATGTTCCGGACCTCGCCCAGATCTCGCCCTGGTCTAAAGCATTGTTTTTGTTTTTATAAGCTACAAAATAGTTAAGGTCGATTAAGATGTCTAAATCTGGACACAACGATAAATCGTTAATAAAACCACAATGCTGAAATAGAGTTTTCTTGATTTTAAACAAAAAAACTGAAGACGCACAAAAACTTTATTTTAAAAATATCAGCAAAAGACAAACGTAAGTATATATGCCTTCAAAATTGCAACCATATCGATTAAAACATATCTGTCTCGTTTCTTATCAGTGGTAGACATATTTTCAAGCTAATTAATGTATGTGTCAATGATCTGCAAATTAGAGCATAGCTGTGCCCGAAGTGCACAAAAATTGAAGAATTAGGTACTCAATTTTTTAAAAGTTGCTCATCTTTATGTAAAACATAATTTTGTCTCCGTGGCTTCTAAGTATTTCCTCCTATACATATGTAAAGAAATTTCAATGGAAAAAATAATTGATGCCACAGCATAACCACCGATTAATATGAAAAAAGCCGCTTGAAAATCGGTCACAGTAAGTTTTCTCGGTATATTTTGTCTGCTTTTCGTGTTTAAGCGTTTCTGAACAATAACGGCATCCGCAATGTCTACATTCCATTTTTCTATAAATCCCGCTTCTAAGAACATTTGTATGATGGAATTAAATTTTGGCAAAAGCGGCGACCCTTTTGGTACTATGTAAGCGAGAAATTCAACACGTGGACAATCGTTAATCATATGCAAGAGGGGCTCTCCTTCTTCATTCGTATATTTTGTTTCCAAAATCACTCTCGCTTCCGATTTTCTCTCTACAGCAGCCCAGATTCTCAAGTAAGCAGTTTTGTCCATAGAGGTCATGTCATCGTCTTTAGGCTGCACAACTTTCTCTTGAAGCACCTTGAATAGTTTAAACGTGGTGTCTTCAAACAGACTTAAACTGGTCGAAATTTTCAAATTGCTATCTGCGAGCTGTTCGAGACTGTTGATATCAGGAAAATAAACGGATTTGCTGAAGGACATGACTAGATTGCCTTGAAATATACCGTTAAAAACTATATTAAATATCATTAATGATCCCAAGAACAACCTTCCTGCTCCGTTGGTAGAAATTTTAATTGGAACCGAGAAACATATCGAACATATTTGTAAGCAAATCTTGGACAAGTCCTGTTTTCTAGTAACACTCATCTGGTACAAATACCAAACGCTAATCGCAAATAATAGTACCGCCATTATGAGTAACCAGACCGACATTTTCAAGCAGTAAAGAATGGACATCCAATGAGGTTTCATCTTTGACTTCGGCACAATAAAGCATATTTGTTCACTTTTAAAAGGCCTGGTGAATTCTATATGGTGGGTGCCATAATCACTAATAAATCTGCCGTTGGCAGAAAGATGGGTTTCTCTACGCACCACTTTTCCTAAACTGCCCGTTACATAGCCATTTTTTAAGACTCTTCCGTAGTCGCTGTATTGTCCGTGGACCAGTTTAATTTTGAAATTCAGAATATTCGACATCTCGGCTAGAACACTGGCATCAAAACCGTAGTAACCTAAAATATCGGTTTTATGCAATAAATGTGTTGATAATACTATTTCAACAAAAATTGTATTATACAGGGTGTATATTTGAACGAGGGTCATATTTACACGAAGATTACTTACGATCTTTAGAAACAAGAAGTTTGTTTGCTTAAATTCTGTCGTGAAAACTATTTTTTTTAACCTTTTTTATTTTGCTTCTAAATACTTTACATACCTGTGGTATTTTTCACGAATTTATAAATCGAATAGTCTTCCATGCTTTTCGGTACCACCGATGTCGAAGTTAGCTGCCTTTCAAATAAAGAAATTTTGAGAGGAGCACCGTTCATGCTTCGCAACTGGTTGATTATCAGATACTCGTTAGCTAATACTTCCTCTATTTTACTAATTTTCACCAATCCTCCCATTACTTTGAAAGGTTTGTAAATGTATATATCGTCCGAGTTGCTGGAGCACGGTACCTGCACAATAATATTGAGCGTGTCAAATTTTTCCCACATCATCTTCAGCATGTACCCGATTTCTTCGTCACCACAAGCTTGTTCAAACATCAACAAAACCACATACAGTGCTCTGGACTTGGGAAACACAAATTTGTGATTTTCTTGTAGGTGTTGGTAAATAACTTGTTGATTCCATGCGACTATCAAATATACTTCCTCTGGATCTGAGAAAGACCGTAGGATTTTATACGTATTTGACGGGGGTAAATTATGTACCACTTCGTTCCTTTGAATCTCACAAGGCATAGTCGTCCAATTAACATTGGCATTTGCTTCTATATCTCTGTTTTGAACCTCTACAGTTTTTGCTGTAAACGATACAAGGCCGTTTATAATGTCAGTTGTTGCGTCTTTAATTTCGCTTTTTTTGTGATTGCGGACGGTCAGGATTTTTAGCGTAATGGTGGTAGCAAAAGTGAAATGTTTCGAGTAAATTTTCCATATATCCGCATTAGGAAAACATTCAGGTGTGTTAGAGAAGGCCGGTAGTTGATGCGAGTTTTGAAAACTGATTATTAAAACAGCAGTCACCACCAAATAACCAGGAAGCATGGTAAAACCAGTTTCACTACAGGTATCGTCGCTTTATTAAAGATTTTATAATTTTGTACGTGTACGTGATTTGTCAGTCAAAGTTAATGTTGCCTATTAAATATTTAAAAGAATAATTTTTTAAATGACATATTTAATAATACCTTTACTGTCGCTGGATATGGAAAGGGTAATAATAAAGTAAATAATTAAAAAAATGTGGGTAGTTTTATATCACAAACAGAGTGTCTCTTGCAAAGCTTTACTGGTAAATTGTCTTGATGGAAACCCTTCAAGTTTTGGATTTATACAATCGAGTCCACTCTTAATAAAAATTTAAATGTGTAATTCAAGTATTTAACTTTTTTTAATAAATGGAATCTCAAAATCGTGAGATTTTTTGATACCAGAATTCATAGCTTCATAGTAGAAAAAAATATAACCAAAACAGTCGTTTCATCAGATATCACTTAGCGGTTTCTCAAAGAATCGCATGATTTTATACTTGACTTTAACGCAACCTTTATTTGGTTCATCCTGTTTCTTACTCGGATCCCAAACTATAATTACCTCCTGCAAAAGTTCTCTTTCAAAATTAATGTGGTAGTTGCTAGAGAGACAAATATATTTACATCAAAACTAACGATAATAAATAACTCCACTTAAACATTTACTTTAGTGTGTACACAATATATTTAGGTACGGCGTTCAATCAAGCCATTATCGGAGTTTTAATAATTCATAGAAAGACAATGCTTTTTCGATAAATAATTCAGTAATTTGACAAAGTGAAAAATACGCGGTTGATATATGTTTATATATATTTATGCTGTTTCCAAGAGAATTGTATATATTCTGCTGTAGCTCGAAATATTTTAACGATTACTTCTATGCATTCATACCATTCATTATATCAGTTAAATTTAATTTTCCGAACATTATTAAAAATAATGAGAAACTTGGCTATTAACGTAATAAACGAAGGTCAAGTATTATTGATGAAATAGACGCCAAGAATACATTTATAAGCTTGTTGCGATTTTTAGAAAATTTAAATCCTAATTCTACGCCACATACATCTGAAATATCCCACTCTTGGATGTAAGAGGGGGCAAGCTCATTTTTGCTGGAAGTTTTTTACTTATATCTTGGAACCTTTGCATTTTGGAAGAATATTGAAGAGGAGAAAAAGTTTTAGAATTGAATTTTACACGATATACTGGAAGTTAAAATTGTTTAAATTTATTACCGATGTTGCAAAATAGCAATAATTGATGAAAAAAGGCAAAATAATCACGTTTTTTTGGATAATTTTTTAAAAATATTTTGATTGTTCCGAGGGCATTCTAATTTTGGTAAAAAAAAACTTTAGAGTATAATAAAACAACACACGAAATTTTATTAAAATCGGTTAGATAGTTTTTTCAAAACAATTTATTTTTTTTTTAATTTTGAAAAATGTTTTTCGAATTTTGAAAATATTGCACAGCCTCAAATAAAGCATCTAGATACTTGCAAATTTTTTCACATAGAAAAGACCGCTTAGCCTTTCAAATGATTTTTGAAAAATTGAAATCGGTTGATTAAGACGGCTGCAGTAAATTTTTAAAGTTAACACTCTTTTTTTAATTTTTAAACAATTAGTTCACATTTATGAATTTGCAATTTAGTTTTTTTCAAAAATTATAATTTTAAAGTACTCCGAAAGACGTTTCTTTAAACAAATTTAAAAAAAAATTATTTGGAAATTAATTTTTTTGTTAAATACAGATACAATTAAGAAAAAATAGTGCTTTAAAATTATAATTTTTGAAAAAACTAAATTGCAAATTCATAAATGTGATCTAATTGTTTAAAAATTAAAAAAAGAGTGTTAACTTTAAAAATTTACTGCAGCCGTCCTAATCAACCGATTTCAATTTTTCAAAAACCATTTGAAAGGCTGAGCGGTCTTTTCTATGGGAAAAAAGTTTCAAGTATCTAGATGCTTTATTTGAGGCTGTGCAACATTTTGAAAATTCAAAAATTTTTTTCAAAATCTTTTTCAAAAAATTATTTTGCGATAACTACAGAACCGGTTTTAATGAAATTTGGTGTGTTGTTTTATTAAACTCTAAAGTTTTTTTTTGCCTGGTCTATTTATCCAGTTTCATCATTTGTGTGAAAGAGCATTTTTCAGAAAATAATGCCTACAAAGATTGTGGCCGAGTTTAGGACTTGCAATTTTGAAGAGCACTTTAGGGTTTATTTAAAAAAATTAAACTTTGTTTTTGTTGTTAATTTGTTAATATTTTTTTTCCAGAGAAAGAAGCGATAACTGTGAAGAAACTGAAAATTCAGAGACTGCCATCCAGCCTCACTGTCATATAACGATAAAATCCACGAAAGAGGTAAATGAAATAATACAAATTAGAACAGTACAAAACAGAATAGCTATTTTCCTTAGTTAAATTTTCGCCTAGCATCAAAATAACTCATTTTTTCATAGCATCTACAGTAGGTCACTATTTGACAGTAGGTACTTTGTACCAGTAGGCATTGACCACCAGTGACATGACACTAACTTTATAGGTTATGTCTTTCCCACAATGCAAAGCTCTGCAGACTATTTAACTTTGACACTCTATTTGGATTTCAATTTCTGAAATCTATGTTACAGATTGCCGGCTTTAACGAATTAGACGAAGCCGTGAAACGACTAGATTTCAGGAGCGCCGTAAGAGACGTCCGTAGGTTTAATTACATATGTGCTCTGCTAGACCTCCTGATAGGCCAGCAAATGACGGCACTATCGGGCTGTGCCCAAAAAGTACTCCTAGCTATGTTAGAAGAGGTCGCGAGTCACGCGACGACTAGTCAACACAATCCGAGAGGTTTCCGGCAGCTACTTAACAATCTGAGGGCCTTAAGGGCGGCGGAAAGATCCGCATGTTGGGGAGGTCCGCTAGGGTCTCAGTTGCTGTGGCACCAGCATACGGTTAAAATCGAGAGGATATTAAATATGGCCGCTCAGATGCAAATCCGGGAACCCAGTCCGGACATGCAGCCGAAATTGTTGCAGTTGCCCGAAGAGTGCATACGCGAAATAATCCTGCGTCTGTCCGACCACAGAGATCTTATCTCGAGCGCTCAAAGCTGCGAACAGATGGCGTCCATTGTCGGAGAACAGAGGGTATGGAGAGAGCTGACTAAATTCCATTTTACTCCTCAACAAATAGACTTAGTGTTACCAAAGGATAATGAGAAAATTGACTGGAAAAATATATATCACACGTTGAAAAAGTAAGTTATCTATTTTATTCGATAAATGTCGTTTAGTCTTTTATAAATTACTAGAAACATATCAGCTATATGTAAAAAAATTTAAATTAAATTGTGATTAATAGCACATTAAACGTTGAAGGCTGCAAGGGTGCTATAGGATAATACAACCCTCGCAAAATGCAATGTGGACCTCGGCGCATTATCCATATCCAAAGCCTTAACAGTTTTAAGTGCATTTTTAGAAGATTTTGAAATACTTATTGGTTTGATAAAACGTTTTCTGTTCTCAGGACTTTTGGATTAAACGAAGACAGACAATACGCGGAGATGCTATCGCTGTGTCGCTACTGCCGCTGCCTGTTCTGGCGGTCGCTAGGACACCCCTGCATCGCGGATCAGTGTCCGGAGTATCGGGCAAGGCTCCAGGAAGCCGGGGGAATAACTCCCCCCAGCCCCGTACCACCCTCGGCGTTTCTAAAGTTCTTCTCCTTGTAGTTGCCTTCCCCTACGATTGATTTGTTGTGCTTCTCGTGCATTGTGATATACATATATTTACGATTTTGTGTAATTATAGGCTGCTATATTTCTCATAGTTACTATTATCAAATTTAAATTATAACAAATTAAAATATTTTTACTTACGTCCTACTAGTTGGTGGTTTTATTAACAAAGTATAACTTTAATAATTCTAATCCGTTAACTTAGAGTGCGAAGACTGGTTAATTAATATCTTACTAATTGGGTTCACTTGTCTTAAATCTGTAAAAATTATTTACATGAAAATGAAGATATTCAATTTATATGTATAATAAACTTCATTTTTATAAATCAGTTTCATTTTAAATCTCTTTTAAAGTGATGAAAAAGTTTTCTACTTCAATGCGTTTTACAAATAAACCAATACTGCAAAGGGTGAAAAAAAAAAAATATATGAAACACTAATTTAATATAGTACCAATCAATAAACACTAAAACCTCATTATGTTAAATCTAAACTTACATAAAACATCGAACTATTACTTCAATAGTGACAACCACATTTGCGAATTATTTCTCCAGAGGAGCATAATTGAGAAGTTTCTCGATGAGATCGACATGTCCTAAGAGCATTCTCCGACAACAATATCGTTTAAGTCCGAGAGCATCTAAAGCATCACCCTCCGTATATTCTGCTTGTAGAAGACCTAAATACGCCTCCCATTTATTTCCAATCACTTTTCCACATGTAAAACAGCGGACTGGAATGATCATTGTTGGCTGAAAAATGTAAACTGTTAATAAATTACTTACAGATGAGGTACGTATTATACCTGCTATTTGTAACAAGCTCAATTCAAAAGATATGAATGTACAAAATAAATTATATTTTCTAGAAACTTAAATTTTTTAGCCGCCACAACTTGTCCAAAATCACGACACTTTAGTAAATTGACAATAGACAATCGACATTTTTGAGACATTACTGACCACAGAACATCTAGAGAAAGAAGTGTAAACATCTATAAACATTTTTAACTAACAATACTACCACTAAGAAAAAAATCTATATTGCATATTCGCATACCTATATTATAATAATACCATCGTTCAAATATTGTATAATATTTAAACAATGAGAATACATAATGATAATATCTACGCAAGTTTTTTTCCCAGATAGAATAGACTAGAATAGAATAGAACTTAGAAGCGGACAACTAATTTTCTCATAAACTGACGTTTTAAAATTTAATTTAAAACGATAAATTTAATAGTAGTACGAATATGTAAATACAGATGATAATTAAATTAGTACCATGTAGTTTCCAAAATAGAATACCAAAAATTAAACCTTCCTTATGTTATCGCTTTTCAATCGAATTTCATGAAGTTAGCAACAAAATTTCAAATTAATAAAAATATGAATCGTGTCGTATTAAGAAGGTGAATGATAAATAGATTATCAACTTTTTTATCACTACCACATCAACTTTTTCTACAAAATACATTTCATCGTAGCGTTAATTATACATAGAACTTTGTACGCGAACCGGAAGTGTAATTGTCCGCTCATGATATGACTAGCGCGGTACCTTCCTATGCCGCTTTGCCGCTACTTTAACGAGCCGGCCATCATTATTTTGCAGCGGTAAGCTGTGGTGTTTGTAAAGACGTTGTCCTTAGAACTAGTTTTCTTTTGTGACGCTGCCGTGATAGCAGATAGCAAATTGTTGTTGACGAAAAGTAGTTTCAACAAATTTCAGTAAAATGGGCGATGAAAAAAAGGTAAACATTAATTTTAGATTTCTAACCATAGTGACATAGCATCTTCGCTATATTTTACCCATGTACTTATGTTTCCCCGATTTTCAGTCAAACGAAGCCGAACACATTAATCTCAAAGTACTGGGCCAAGACAACGCTGTCGTACAATTTAAAATAAAAAGGCACACACCCCTAAGGAAATTGATGACGGCGTACTGCGAGCGTGCTGTAAGTTTTTGTACATTTTTCGTTATTTACGTGTGAAGTGTCCCAGTTTAGTACCTCATTTGTTTGTATATTTTTAGTTCGTTTGTAAGTTTGTATTGTGTTTTTTGAGTATATGCATTATCGAAAAGCCTTGTTTTGATAAAATGAGAAATTGTTTTATTTTCTAAATTTGTTTACGAAAATAATTAGTGACTGCGTGTATTTAAAGAATTTTTTATAAAAAAAATTATTATTTTGACTATCGTAATAGTTCTAATAGAATTTTTGTGAATGTAGTCGAGTTGTAATCATTGAAATGTTCTTATTCTACGTAACATGAATCATAAATTCGAATATATTACATTGAATGAACCGAGTCATATCAATATTTCAAGTTTGTTTACCGTATTCAGTAATAATTGTTCTTGTTATTGTTTATCTGAATTAATCAAACTTACAAAATTGGCGTTGAGTTCTGAGTTCTGAATTTAGCGAATTTTTACTTCTAGTTATATAAATCGGTGGTTCACGTTTAGAATACATCAAAAATCCTCAGTCATATTGAGAAAATGATTTTTTTCCTAATTTCAACACCTGGTATCTCGAAACCAAAGCGAACTGTGACGTTCATATGTTTTTAATTAAAATAATTTGTTCTGTTATAAAAAATGTATTTATTGATTTTCGTAACAAGAGATGTAATATCCGTCTATTAACGAAATAAGTGTTATTTTGATATGGTGTTAAGATTTTGATTGTTACGAATTACAGTGAGTGTTTTATCGGCAAGATTAGAGTAATAACGAGATAAATAAACTTTTTTTGAATATTTATATAAATCGTTAAAAGATATGGTGGACTTTTAGTTTTGTGGTATTGATAACTTTCTTTGCCCTCATTTTGCGTTAACATTTAGTATTATAATGGGTGACAATGATGCAGCAAATTGTTTTGTCATAAAAAGTAATGAAGCTAATGTTGAATAAATGTAATGGTCGATTATTTGTGTACCCCTTATAAAAAATTCTATCAAATTTACAATAACTTGGCTTATAAAACCAAAGGCTACGCTATCGCATTTCCAATAGTATCTTTTTTATTAAGAGGTCATTTTTTCTCTAATTTCTACTGTAAAAGTACATAATCACGTTTTAACTCTGCAACTAAACTCTACCCGCTAAGTCTAGAAGTAACGTTGAATATAACTATCACTAATAACCATAGAATTTCTACGCCACTGAATATTTTGGAAACGGATAAATGCTTTTAACTCCAAATAGTATTTCCATGACATCGTATCACCTGAAACATGAACCATTTTCCAGTTATTTTTAATTTGAAAGAAGTTGAATAAATCTACATGTTAGAAGTCTGTAAAAATACACAGCGCCACCTATTGAAAATTTCTCAAACTACTTTCTCATATAATCCGTAGATTTAAGTTCAATCGATCGAGTGATGTTCTGTATGTCTATAACCGTCACACACTAACATTGATTTTTACATACAGGGTGTTATAAATTAATAGGTCAAGCAGTTAACCACATATTCTTTGGACTAATATAATGGGAGTTTTTTTATGCCACTTTTAATTTTGATCCCCATTTTCAAAATATAGGGTGTCAAAATTAAAATTTAGAAAATGATTTTTATTTATAGCTGTGGTGATTGTAGATATATTTATTTGAAATTTAGCACATATTTCGGTCTTAAGTCGGTACACTTTTTGTGTGACATGAAAGATTTGAGTCGTTATTTTTTTCAATTTGCTGAATAAAATGGAAATGGTCATCATCAGTGATATTTAATTTGAGCTAAATTTAACATATTTAAAAAAGTTGCAATATCTTGCACAAGCCCTAAATGCAAATATGTGGTTTCAGAGTAAAATTTATAAGGGTACATGTTTTGAACAAAGAATTTCTAAAATTTGTTTATGAAGCTTATTTGAGATAAAAGAAAATGACTTGAAATTGATTTTGGGATTAAAATAAGAGATATCTTTTTGGATTTGGCTATTATCTAAAAGTTTCCTAGACGAAGAGGAATTTAGATAGGATGAATTTAGTTTGTAAGTTTCCGAATCCTTGTCAAATTTAGCACGTAGTTAACGACTAAAAAGTTGAAGTGCAGGCATAATTTTTCTCTCTTTCTCTCTCAGGGTATCAGTACGCAGGTTGTCAGATTCCGCTTTGACGGGAATCCCATAAACGAAACAGACACACCCACTACCCTAGACATGGAAGAAGGTGACACCATTGAAGTATACCAGCAGCAGACTGGTGGATTTTGTTAAGCGTTATTTTTAAAATGTACACTACCCTAATATTAATTACTCCATAATATCGTCAATATAAAATTAAAGTAGTTTTATGTAAAATAAACCTAAGTTAACTCTAATATTATTTTTTTTATTTTTAGGCTATTAAACAGGAAGGACTAAATGTAAATTTTGTTTCTTGTATCAAAATTCACCTTTTTGTTAGGTCTGATTTTGTAACAATTTAAAATATAAAACTTTTTTCGTAATACTTCTTTTATTAAATCGTCTAATTTTACAAAAGAAGGTGCAGGTAAGTGTAAACGTAAGTGAGTAACGACTTCTTTTATTTACAGAGTGTTCTGTTAAAACTCTCCCGCTTATATCTTGGAAAAAGAAATACCTAACTTTAAAATGTGTTTCATATCCATATACAAGGGTTTGCAAAAAGTTCTCTGTCGAAACGTTGAGTAGAACGAACGATTTTTCTGGCAGCGATCTTAGAAACGAGGGAAGGAAACTTATGACAATGCATATAATCATATTTTTGGCTAATATCTTCCTTAATTAAAATCTAAATATCAAATCGCCATCGTTATACTTGTGCCACCTTCATTAGGCCCAGGACTTCTCGAATGAACCTCGTAGATAGCACACAAAAAATTTTTTGTATTATAAACGTTTTGCTAAAAGTCAGTGGTGTCCGGGATAGTCATTTCAAGCAGATTTGTTGATAACTTCAAAAATAAAAGCGCTTGCAACTTTTTTTCATGTTAAGTGGTGATGATTAATTATTCAAAATTTTCTTTCTATTAAACTTAATCGTCAATCCTTTTCAAAGCGCATCGAAGCCTGCCAGGTAATCATAGTTCCTGAGAAATTTTAAAATAAGATCTATCTGGATGGAAACTTATGCTGGATTGATAGCAAAAAAAAATAAAATTATTTTTATTAAACGCAATCTATAGTACTAATTCGTCGATTCACGTATGAACAATGCAAAGCTTTCTTTTGATTATTGAACATTGAAAGCAGGTTCAGGTTAAATTGTATTTTGTGTTTGAATTATTAAATCTTAAGCGCGCCATACGACGCGTTCTCTTACTAAAATGTAGATCTGTCAACATCGGGAGAGTGAGCCTGCTGGATTGCTCTAGTCTATGAGCACTACGACCATTAACGTCAACGACACAATAATTGTTACTTTTTACTTTATTCTGTGGTCAACGATCTCTTGAATCTTGATATTCTCGATGCATTCGCAGATCTCACTTATGTAGACCGTCTTTGATGTCCTTATGAATGAATGATACAAATTAAAACAGATGGCCATCACAGCTGTGGCATTTCATTCGTTACAACTGGTTTTGTTTTGTTTCGCAGACAAATTGTTGGTAAAAAGAAATTTGCACCAATTTTAGTAAAATGGGTGATGAGACAAAGGTAAACATGAATTTTAAATGTCTAATGAACCACAGTACACCATCCTTCCTATTTTTTACGCATTTTACTTATTAACCCAATTATTTTTCCTTCAGTCAAACCAAACCGAACATATTAATCTTAAACTACTGGGGCAAAACAATGTTGTCGTGCAATTTAAAATAAAAAGGCACACGCCCCTAAGGAAATTGGTGGCAGTGTACTGTCAGCACGCCGTGAGTAGTACTTTTATATATTTTTTATTATATTTCAAATATTTATTAAAATTCTCGTTTGATTATATATTTTGGGCTTATTTGAAAATTTTATATTTGGTTTTCAAGTACCTACCTACCTTGATTGAAAGATTTTAATTCGTCGTAACATGAACAGAATAATAGATGGCTATTGTCAACCCTACAAGTAATTAAAAAAAAAGCAAGGGCTTAGAATAAATAAATATAAATAAAAATTATGTTACATAGGGGAAGCAAAATTTTACGTTGGTACTTGGCAGTACATATAGAAAGAGATAGATCTAAAAAACGCTTAAGGAACTTGTGAATTGGACTTCATCAATAAGTTTAATAAAATCCACATCGCACACACAGCACACTACATACATATTAAAATAAATTAAAAAGCAGGGAAGATTAGCACGGCTAATGTGCATGTGCATGATTGAGCGGTATGGTGTTATTTTTCCCCTTTGTTATTGATATGTTGTGCATATATTCAGTGCTAAAATTAAACCTATACAGAGATTTTTTTCACTAATACAATTAAATAAAATTGCAAGAACAAATACGAACGTATTTATATTTTCCCCACAAGTACGTGTTGTTTGTATTTGTTCATTTATAAAAATTTGGAGTACATGGCCTAGAATCGGTCTAATTAACTAGTACCAGTTACCTCAAGATTTGAGTAATTTTTTCTTTGTTATGTTGTATCTCTGATCAATGGTCACTAGATTGGAATTGCAATTTGAAAAACTATAAAATTTAATAAATGGTTAAAATGGAAATTAATGTTTTTTCTTCTAAAGAGAAAGGATATTGTGTTCTTACTTACTTAATTTTAAACATGTACAAATAGTGGAGGTACTCAAGACTAGGTATTTACCTTTCTTCTATGTAAAAATAGCTGAAGCTCCAAAACTTTTGTCAAAAGATATGTGAAAAATCCAGGCTATTATTTTGTTCTAATAATTTAATCTACTAAAGGCAAAAGTTCACTTTTCTTCTTTTGTGGAGTTTTATAACAAGGTAAACTTTGGCATGTGCGATACTGGATAATCTGTATAAAAGGAGCTTTGTTTAGCAGGTAGTTTAATACCGAAAATGTGAAATGCAGATATAATTTTGGTCTCCATCTCTCGTAGGGCCTGAGTGCGGATGTTATCCAATTCCGTTATGACGGGAACTGGTTAAAAGAAACGGATACACCTGCTGATGTTGAAATGGTAGACGGTGACACCATAGTAGTATGTATGCGGCAACCAGATGGACCCTCTTAAGCATTTTTTGTACACTTACCTGATACTTTTCCATGGTAAATCGACAGAAAATTTAAAGTAAAATAAAACAACTTTATTATGTAACATTTTATAAAATTTATAACTTTTTCACAAAACTTCTTTTATTAAATCATCTAAACCTTTTTTTTACTTTTATCTTTAACGTTTTCGTATTTCTGTGTAAAAACTGCGTCCCCATAGGATTTGAAGTGCAAATTTCTGAAAACCACCGCAGCAATCAGGCAAAATAGAGCGGTTATCGAGATATATTCCGCTCTATTAGGAAACGGGACGCCACAGGCGGTATACCAGATGGAGCCACTGGACGGGGGTCTCCCATCGGGCAAGCAATGCCAGTCAAAATATTTTTCGTCGTAGTCCGAGGAGCACAAATATTTCCTTTTCTGTAAAGTCTGCGGAATAAAATCGTTGTTAGACTTCGTTATATCGGTGAAATCGCAGACAAGTAAAATGGATGGGGGGGTCCGAAAATGCAATAATATACAGTTTTCATTTAAAAAATAAACAAAACTTTTTATGCCAACCTACCATTCCAAATGCAGTTTTCACGTCTTCGTATTGGTCGCAAGGCCCGATCGGCTCTTTTAAACCAGTTGAAATTTCATCCTCGGGATTGAAAAATATCGGCATTATCATAAAAGCAGCGTAGTGTATTATTAAGTGAACGATTAAAATCCACGTTGACCAATGCGTTTTGTGAACTGCCGTATTTGAAACTTTATCTTTCGGTTTTCGGTCTCCGGACCAAATAAGCAACAGAAATATGGCGAACAGTATAGAGAATGTTACTTCGCTGTGTATTTTGAAAACATCGTGGAGGGGGTGGTAGATTGGTATAAATAGAAGCACGCCCCCAGGTGTCCCTAGAAGAGCCGCTATTACGGAACAAAGTAGTTCTCTCGAAACACTAAACAAAAATTTTGTTAGAAAAAAATTGAGAAATTGATGTTGATGTTGGAGGAGTGCATACCGTTTATCGGCCAGCCATTTTCCTTCGCTATTGCACAACTTCTCTCTTGTGTAATGAAACCAAAACGTGAAACTGGCAGCGAAACAAGCGTGGAAGTAATACGAATTCCACGGTACCCAATAATGTCTGTCGTAAATGTTGGGGTCGGTATCGTGCCACGTCCAGTGAAGAAAGTTTACGGATATTATGTCGTAGGGTATATCTATCAGTACCACGCCTAGACCCACGGCGAATGGTTCCGACCATTTCGGCAAACGCATTTTTGCCACGGCGACGGAACTGTTATACAGAAAACAAGCATCTGAAAATGTACATAGTAGTAGTTATAGGCTACATTTAAAAATTTAAGTTGGTCGAAATAAGAATCGGTACGAAAACGCTTTGTTTGCACAAAATTCTCGTTTCCTGAAATATCTCTGAAGATGTCTGGTACAGAGTGATGAAACTTGGGCAAAGGGCTTGGGTTCTCTTTACATATGTTCTTATTTTGACCATCCGAATTCAATTTTTGAAAGTGTATATAAAAAAACGTTCATACAAGTAATATACTTCACTCAAAGTTTGCGTTCGGATTTTACACTTACACAGAAATATAATGTGCAACGGCAGTCGTCCTCCCAAAAACATTACGGGGGTTTGGGAGTGCCAAAAGTTGTCCACATGTGGACGCAGGAAGTAAGACAAGCTTTCTACGACAAGGCCGTGAAGCACTACAGAAATCCACAGGTACGGAAGACGCCCTTTCCATATGCGTGCTGAAAATTTACAATCGAGTTATTATCGATATTTTCTTATAAAACTTGGAATGAACACGTACCGTGTACGAACGTGGCTATACCGCCGAATAAGTAAGCAAATTGGGATATTACGTAGGTCGGTTCGTGTTTCCAGTGGATTCTGATATCGGACACGTTAATAAACCAGTCCCAGAACTAAAATATTGTTAAATAACATAAGTTAAGGCTTTATACGATCTACTGATCCTTTAACTTACCCCAGTGAATTTGAGTTCGCTAAGTTCTGTTCCTGGAGTCAATAAGTCCTCATATGCCATTTTATTTTATTTATTTTTTATTTAACTGCTTTAAAATTTACTCCATACCTAACCAATTCACAGTAAATTCGAGGAAGTTAAATAGAAAACACTTGAAACGATATCTTGTTTATCTCTGGAATGCGTTAACATTACCTAATTTGAAACAGGTTTAGTCAAACACATATCCTTAAAATTTGTTTTGAGAAAATTTTTAACTTATCTTATAATTTTTTCATTTTCTTTTGAAGTTGTGAAAAATATTAAAAACATACACATTTATAACGATGTACTAGAAAATAAGTTCTAGGTCAATGTCTCCTGATAAACTGATAAAATTATCACAAATTAAGCGGTACTATTGCACTAACAATAAACATTTTTGTTGATTATATCTTTTACTTTCGTTTTACATACACAGTGAAATGCATGTACGGGGCCTGCTTTTAATTCAGTGGAGAAAATGTTACGGTTCAGTTTGGATCAAAAATAATTTCAGAATATTTCAATCAACAATACTGAATATATAAATTAGGTCATTTAATAAAAATATCCAGTATGACAGCTGTAGGAGTCTATTTGTTTTATGCATTTGATTTTCAACATGTTTTTTTCGCTGTTTTACGCTCCAATAAAACCATTTCAAAAATACATTTTATTACTGTTCTCGTAAGTAATTTCTAAATTTATTTAGACGTAGTGGCTCGTATTGATGCCTACAAGACACTAAACAAAACAAAAATCATGGAGATACATATTTCTGTCAAAATAATCAAAATTGTTCATTATCTGTCACATTTATTGCAATATTATGACACATTGAACATAAAAATTAGATCATGTAATAAAGATACCCAGTACGATAGCTGTAATTTATTTGTTTTAATGAACTTTTGATGAACAATGAATTTATTTTATGAACACACTTTTTTACTGTTCTCACATGGCATTTCTAAATTTTTTAAGACGCATTGGCTCGAATCGATGCTTACTAGACACTAAATATATAAATACGAACCATTATGATACATATTTCCACCAAAATAATAAAAATTGTTCATTATCTGCCACATATATCGGAATATTAGTCACACCGAACATAAAAATTGGGCCATATAATAAAAATACCCAGTACGACAGCTGTAGGAGTACATTTGTTTTATTCATTTGACTTTTAATGTGTCTTTTATTCTCCAGCCCAATAAAACTGTTTCAAAAACATTTTATTACTGTTCTTTGCAAGACATTTCTAAGTTTCTTTAGACGCAGTGGCTCGTATCAATGCCTACTACACACTGAACAAAACACGAACCATGGAGATACATATTTCTGCCAAAATAATCAAAATTGTTCATTATCTGCCACATATATCGGAATATTAGTCACACCGAACATAAAAATTGGGTCGTATAATAAAAATACCCAGTACGACAGCTGTAGGAGTACATTTGTTTTATGCATTTGACTTTTAATGTGTCTTTTATTCTCCAGCCCAATAAAACTGTTTCAAAAACATTTTATTACTGTTCTTTGCAAGACGTTTCTAAGTTTTTTTAGACGTAGGGGCTCGTATCAATGCCTACTAGACACTAAATGAAACACGAACCATTGAGATACTTATTTCTACCAAAATAATCAAAGTTGTTCATTATCTGCCACATATTTCGGAATATTAGACACACTGAACATAAAAATTGGGTCGTTTAATAAAAATACCCAGTACGACAGCTGTAGGAGTACATTTTGTTTTATGCATTCAATTTTTAATGTGTCTTATTCTCCAGCCCAATAAAACTGTTTCAAAAACATTTTGTTATTGTTCTTTGCAAGACGTTTCTAAGTTTTTTTAGACGTAGAGGCTCGTATCAATGCCTACTAGACACTAAATGAAACACGAACCATTGAGATACATATTTCAGCCAAAATAATAAAAATTATACATTATCTGCCACATATATCGGAATATTAGACTCTATGAACATAAAAATTGGGTCGTATAATAAAAATACCCAGTACGACAGCTGTAGGAGTACATTTGTTTTATGCATTTGACTTTTAATGTGTCTTTTATTCTTCAGCCCAATAAAACTGTTTCAAAAACATTTTGTTATTGTTCTTTGCAAGACGTTTCTAAGTTTTTTTAGACGTAGGGGCTCGTATCAATGCCTACTAGACACTAAATGAAACACGAACCATTGAGATACTTATTTCTGCCAAAATAATAAAAATTGTTCATTATCTGCCACATATATCGGAATATTAGTCACACTGAACATAAAAATTGGGTCATGTAATAAAAATACCCAGTACGACAGCTGTAGGAGTACATTTGTTCTATGCATTTGATTTTTAATGTGTCTTTTATTCTAAAGCCCAATAAAACTGTTTCAAAAATATTTTATTACTGTTCTTTGCAATACGTTTCTAACTTTCTTTAGACATAGTGGCTCGTATCAATGCCTACTAGACACCAAACGAAACACGAACCAGTGATATACATATTTCTGCAAAAATAATTAAAATTGTTCATTATCTGCCACATATATCGGAATATTAGTCACACGGAACATAAAAATTGGGTTATGTAATAAAAATACCCAGTACGACAGCTGTAGGAGTACATTTGTTCTATGCATTCGATTTTTAATGTGTCTTTTATTCTCCAGCCCAATAAAACTGTTTCAAAAACATTTTATTACTGTTCTTTGCAATACGTTTCTAACTTTCTTTAGACATAGTGGCTCGTATCAATGCCTACTAAGACACCAAACGAAACACCAACCATTGATATACATATTTCTGCAAAAATAATCAAAATTGCTCATTATCTGCCACATATATCGGAATATTAGTCACACCAAACGTAAAAATTGGGTTATGTAATAAAAATACCCAGTACGACAGCTGTAGGAGTACATTTGTTTTACGCATTTGATTTTTAATGTGTCTTTTATTCTCCAGCCCAATAAAACTGTTTCAAAAACATTTTATTACTATTCTTTGCAGACATTTTTAAGTTTCTTTAGACGTAGCGGCTCGTATCAATGCCTACTAGACACTAAACAAAACATGAACCATTGAGATACATATTTCTGCCAAAATAATCAAAATTGTTCATTATCTGCCACATATATCAGAATATTAGACACACTGAACATAAAAATTGGGTCATGTAATAAAAATACCCAGTACGACAGCTGTAGCCCATTTGTTTTGTGCATTTGATTTTAATTGTCTTCAAACGAAGTGTGAACCTCGGGCTACAATAATCGCCCTCCAAAATGGCAATGATCCCGTTTCGTGGAATTAAAACCCAAAATTACGGTGCAAAACGGATTTATTTCCTATTTCTTACATCCTAAAACGTGATTTTTCCCTGTCGTAATAAATACACTGCTCCTAAACTACCATGCTCTCCCTACCTTAATTAAAGATAAAATACGCTAGCAAAGCGATAAGCGAAACGAAAACAGGCAACAAAACAAACCGGTACTTCGTAATAAAACCGGCCTCGTCCTCTTCCTCGTACACTTTCCTAGCCCTACCCTTCTTTTTCCCCTCGAACATCTTCTGGTACTTCTCCAGTTCCTTCTTGTTTCTCAGCTCCTCTTCCAGTTTCTTCTGCTCGTTCAGAGAGTCCCTCGCTTTCTTCTCCTCTTCTTGTTTCTGCTTGCACGCTTCGTCGCACTCCACGACCGCGGTATTCTTACGCACGCTCTCGCAAGAAAACTCCTTCTTGATCCTCCTGCATTTACAAGTGACTTTGACTTTCTTCTTGCATTGTTCCGGGTTCGGGCAAGGCCCTGCGTGGCAGATGGCTTTACATCGGTGGCCGCAGTCAAACTGTAAAGGGAAATCGATTTATTTTAGTTTGAAAAATATTGAGTTCTGCACTTACATTTTTGGGGCACTGGTTGCCGCAGCTCTGCAGTTCCTCCCTCTTCTTAGGATCGATCCAGTCGCTACACCGGATGTAAGGCTGATTGAGCCCGCAGTGGCATTTGACGCGCAGCATATTTTTACACGGCGGGCACGGCCCCGGATGGCAGGGCTTGGGGCAGGAATGTTGGCAACCCTCGGGCCTCTCTTTGGTGCAGTCGTTTTCGCACTGTTCGCAGTTGGTGCCGGCCTGAGGTTAAATTTTGCTTCATTAGAAACACACGCGGTGAGCAGTGGAAGCTTCAACAATCATGCGACATATTTTCTATTTTTTAACTGATGATATCGTGGGAAATAACTACTCTTGGAACTACATACCTTGACCAGCATTGTATATCCTCAATATCAAGTAAATAGCCAAGATTTTAGTTGTTTACTTGATATTGGGGTATAATTCAATGCTCGACAGGGCATATAGTTCACAGAGTAGTTGTTAACTTCTTTTTGCCCATCGTGTGTTTGATTGATTCATTTGTTCATGATAATTCACTCGTGCAACTTCAATCGACTTTTTTTCAGTTTCTACAACAGCTAAATAGATGATTTTTTTTAATCGATAGAGGAAAGCGAGATTTATTTGAATCTTACAATGTCGGTTAAAAAAAATATTTCAATTTAAATTTATATGCAAACTAAAAAACATTTAAATTTTCAAATTTAAAAAAAAATTCAAAGCCTCTATTTTTCAAAAATTACATAGTTTTATATATTCAATGTATGTATTTAAAATAACAGTTAATATTATTAATGAATAATGTTTCATATGAACAACCGTATTTGGTCATTTATCAACGAAAACTATGTAGTTTTTGAAAAATAGAGGCTTTGTATTTTTTTTTTAATTTGAAAATTTAAATGTTTTTTATTTTGCATATAAATTTAAATTTAAAGATTTTTTTGAATTGACATTGTAAAATTCGAATAGTCTTGCTTTCTTCTATCGATTAAAAAAAAAAATCGTTTTCGGACATGTCCTAACGACACTTCAAGATTGAAATTGATTTGATTAATTGACGCATTCATAATTCCCGCAAAAAATTTTTGAGGTTGGTACACATAAAATTAAAGATATTTAGCCATTTTCTTGTAATTTTGTTGGCAATTGTTTAACTGAAACTGACATTTTAAAAATATAACTTCATTCTCTTTTATATGTGCATATTTTATTCTTTTTGGCAAAGTTAACGATTAGTAAATAGTAATCAGTTGATTCTTAATATAATATTTAAAACGCAAATAGTTTGTAAATGAAGTATGACGCCATAATCAATTTGGTTATATTTTTCTGAACTGAGACAATCATTATAAATGCAGCTTCTGTTCAAAAACAATTTTTAAGAATTCCAGTGGGATGGAAAAACATTTAAATAAGTGTATTGGCTGTCCGGAGGAAATTAGAAACCAGTTTATAAAAAAGTCTAAAGGTAGGTAATAAGTAAAATATATCGATACATATTCATTAAAATAATTCATATCTTGATGACGATTCATAAAAAAGTGCATTTTGATCGTCAATCCTTCCTCTGCTTCATCCTATAATTACTGAAGAATATGCAAATATGGTAGCTCCAGCTCTAAATGTTTATAAGTATTTTTTCGAAGAATTAACAAATCAATTGTGCGAAATCTACCTGGCCGATTTCGATGAAAAAATTTCTGCAATACTACCACATCATGAAATACTCAGAACCATATTTTTTATATGGCTGCTCTAAAGTCAAGGTCCGAAATAAATTCATGAAAAAACGATATTTTTTCACGAATTTTTTTTCGGTGTATACTGTATTGCAGCAACAATAATGCACATAAAAATTTCAGACCACTTTTATTTTGAAGAGAATCTCAAAACGAAACGTTTTTTCCTTTGACTGTTTTCTCTAATGTCAATATTCTCCGAATTATACATGAACGAAGGGAGAAAAATGCACCTTTTTAAATTTTTTTCACATTTTCTTGCGCTAACAATTACACACAACTTTTCCAGCGGGCGCATATCGCAATTATCATTCCACACAACATTTAGAACTATTTCCAACAAAAATTAAAGTTGCGATTTGGATTTTATGTACGCGGTAAGCAGAATTGTATTTACGCACCTTTATTTTGTCCGGCGCCGATTCGACGGTGTGACACGGCAACGAACAGGTATGATTCTCACATCCAAGCATTCTCCCACACGGACGGTGACAACTCGATGGTTTAGCTAAGTGACACGGCCAATTGGCAGTTTCATGTTCACCTAAAACACATTTTTTCCGTTTCACGCAACGTACAAACCTACCAGGCCGAAATTAATCACCTAAACACGTTACGGGCACCGGAACCACGCAGTCCGGGCAGGGTAGAGCCCTCTTCTCCACCTGCGGTTTGGTTTGTTCCCAAGGCATGGAGGCTCGCTGTGCTTCGATTTTCACGAGAACGGCAGAGTGACACGAAGCGCTGCACTTATGCGGACAGGTCGATCTCTGCTTGTCGCACACCTGGCGGCACGGGGGACAGTCCCCGAAGTGGCATTTGTGGTTTTCTCTCTTTTCGTGGTGGCAGTCCGGCGGGATGCTGCACGGAGGAAGCAAATGCGTTATTGGGGAGTAACACGGCGCCTGATATTTAGAATGGACCTTTTTGGCACTGGTAAAAGGTAGTTGTACAGTAATAGTCAGGTTAAAGAGAGTAGCAAGGGCTTTTTACTGAGTTTTAATGATTCAAATTTTTATAATCGCTATTTCGTCAACTCTACGTGCTACAGATAAGGAAAAAAAATGTATCTAATGATATCGCGAGAAACAACTACTCTGCTGACTAATGCCCTGACCGACATTAAATACCTAAGACCATGTGTTAATAAAACCACCAAATCGTTCGAAATTGGTATACGTCTGGTGGTTCTACTAACGAATGCTCTTGATTTCGTCAGTTTTCACGGAGAACCTTTTCTAAACGAGGAGGAAAAAAAAATTTAACTTCAAAATCTACCATTGCATTGAGGCAAAAGAACGACCCAATTTTCAAGACGAAAGGATACTCACGAACAAATCTTGTTGCACTTCGGAGGCTTCGTCTTATTTTTCCGTCCGCAAGGCACTGTAATTTTGGTGGCCCCACACCTGCAGAATACTTCTTCGGTCTGGGCGCACGGATAACAAGGCCCCCTGTGGCAAACCGAATTGCATTTGTGATTGCCGCAGTTCAGGGTGCGACCGCACGGTTTCTCGCACGGCGGACAGTTACCGTCGCAGCACTGAAATGATAAAAACATAACCGTTAAATTATTGTACCGTTTTTTCGGCGGCAGTACCTTTCTGTTGCAGGGGTGCTTGTTGCAGTCCTTCATGTTCTTACACTTCGTCTCGCAGAAAAACGGCTTGTAGCACTGCACCTCTTTGGAGTGTAGGGCGCATCTACAATATTTTATTACGGTCTCCAGACACTGAAAATAAATTTTTATTGCGTACTTTTCTCAAGGGAAACGCAGAAATTGTATAAAAATTTGTATACTGTAATGCAAGTTGTCAAATTGGGTTAATTATTCAAGTTTTGTCGTCCAATGGAAGTCGAACCCCTTGTGCGAAAATTCATATAATTTTAAACATTACAAAAAAAATACAAACGAATAAAAAACTTACCACTCCGCATTTGTCCTTGTGGCATCTCTGACTACATTTATGTATGCCACACTCGAGGAGTTTATCGCACGTATCAGGACAAGTCGGGGTGTCCTCTGTGCAAGGCATCTGGTACGTTGTCTTACCGCACGGGCAAGACCTTGGTTTGTTTAAAACGCAGCTGTCACATTTTCCAGCGTGGCACACTTCTTGACATTTGTGATTCCCGCACTGTAATGGTTTATTACATACCTAAAAATGTGATATTTAAAAAAATATGTAGCCCATAGACAGAGAAAAATTATAAAGCGCTACTCGTCAAGTGTATGTCGACATTCTCAACTGTTTTGTTGTTAGTAAAGTACAGTAAATTGACTAGCAAGTACGAATATGTCAGATAAGACCGTGATGCAAAAGTGTAACAATGGCAACATTAACCCCTCAAGAATATCGGTACAGGATAATTACTAGAGCGTGGACTTCTAGAATAACTTTATTTCATAGAATACTGGACGTAATTATTTTTTTAGTTCGTCTAAACCAAATTCACAAACTAAACACAGTACTTTAAAAAACTAATAAAAACTTGAACCGATTTTAAAAAATAATTATGTTTTATCGTTTACCTTGTCACATTGCCACGTTGGAGTGGCGCAGTCCCTCAATTTCTGCTGGGACTTGCACAAACATCTCTGTATGCTCTTCTTCGGGCACGGTTTACATTCACCGGGATGACAGGGCTCGGTACAAGAGTGCTTCCCGCACCCCAAAGTTTTCCCACATGCACTACCGCAGGACCATTCCTTCTTACTACATCTTTGAGTTCTAGGCGGTTGCGAACCACAGTAACACGAAACATTTACGGTAACGGGACATGGTGGGCACGGGCCTAGAAGTGAGGATGAATATTAATTAATTAATAAACCTGAGTAGAGTATTTTATACCTGGATGGCAGAGAAGCAAGCACTGATGTCCACAAGTAGGAATCAGATCCTTTTTGCATATTTCCCCACACGAATGAGGGACCAGGAACGGTTGAAATTTAGGGTTTTCGGTTTTCTTACAAAAACACAAATATTTAGTTGGAATGTCTTCCGACTTGTATTCGTATCGGCATTTTGGGCAGCACCAACAAAGTTTAGCCTGCTGGTCCAAGAGAGGGATTTCTAAGGCTTGTTTCTGTTGAGTTATCGTGTCTTTGGACCATCTTTGGATACACATTATATGGAAGAATCCATAACAACTTGTGCAACTCCATATCTACAATAAAGAATAAAGTGAATATCACGTGAAAACGAACAGTTGGTTTTACAAACCGCATCGTCTCTTTTAACTCTTGAAATGCAGATAAGGCAAGTGGCTGCGCCCGAGAGAAAAGCTTCTTCAATAAAAGTTTGAGTGCGGACTAGGTTCTCATTTTCTGCTCCGGTATTCTTATAATTTTTCAAAATATCCTCTTAAAATATTTATCAAATTATTTTACTATAATCTAGGTATTATTTTTCTAGTATACTCACCAATTAAATCACTTGATTCTAATTCTTCTTCCTCAGAAGAAGATTCGTAATCTTTTACATGTTTTTTAACTGTTGCCTGTAATTTCGAATGAGCCTCTTTGAATTTAATTTCAGAAGGGGTTGGTGAAGAGTTTTCTAGGTTATAAGCATTCGGTTTCGCTTTTTTCTGCTGAACGTTCTTATTCCAAGGATTTGTAGATTTGTAGCGGCTGCTCATTTTGTACTTTTTTCGGTAAATTTAACTCTTAAATATTAATATAAAATTGAAAAATCCATATTTATACATTTTTATCATCAACACGTCAAACGCAAACTTCAACGCAGCTAACCTTAGACTACACTAATTATTGCTGGGGACGTTTTTATGCGCATGCGTTGATATCCGCGGGAAATTCTAAATTCAATTTAAAAGTTTTCAAAAAAGATGTTGACATGTTAGAAAAATTACTTCTAGCTATATGAGGTATAATTACATTTTGTCAAACACATAATAGAATGTTACTTGTGGTTAGCAAGTGAAATGATAATAGTTTTTATATCTTTGTATGGCATTAGTCTATAAAGTATAAATTTGTTCTTATTTATGTTTCCGATTTGCTAAAAGTTTAACGCAACGTTAACAGAAACGTTTCTAGTTAATGTTTCAAATGTTTAGTAAAACATCTCATTTGCAACGTTTCATTTACGTTTCGTGTTTAGTGGGAGTATTAATTCCAGAATTTTTCCTGTAGCAATGGGCCCACATTTGAATTCTCTCTTTATCTTGATAATAATATCTTAAAACAAAACACATTAATATAACTTATTACAACAATAATTAACTTTATTATAAATATTAACCCACACATACTTTAAAAGATAATTTACAAAATCGACTTCATTTGATTTTTGAAGCTTTTCCAAAATAGGTATTAGTTACTTGTAAAAATCTCTGTTCATTAGTTTCATTTAGTATCCTCTTCATCTCGTATTTCATCTGTTTCTTTAAATCGGCATCCTTAATTTTTTTCTTCCCCTGAATATTCCAATTTTTTACTACATGCCATGTGCACAGAAGTCTCCTTGGTTTATTGGCCATCGTTTTTACCCATGCATTGTAATATTTTGGATCGTCATCACTCATAAAATATTCTGGCACTATCTCTTGTTGAATCTTTTTCTTCAGCGCATCTAAAAACACCTCCTGTACTTGCTGATCTAAACGATTTGACAAAAAGAAAGCCACTGGAAACCCTGCGTTTTTATCGTCTTTGATGAGCATAATTGTTAAATCCATTCCTTTTCTATTAGTACCGTGTGTGCCATCCACACAAATAATCGTTTGAAATTTTCGAAGTTTTTCTTCCATTACTGAATTCATAAAACCTAAAGCAAAATCTTCTTTCTTCAATACATTATGAGTCTCTCCTACAATAAAACCATCACCACGTAAATAATACAACCACCACCATAATAAAACCCCCTTTAAAAGCCTTACAGGGAAAAATATATAATAAGTAGGTATACTAAATAACCAGTTACACTAAAACCTAGGCAAACCCTCACAAACATTTAAGTACATATAAGCGGCATAAAAAAAACTCAAAAAATTTATAAGTACCTATACTTTACAAACATTAAGATAAAAACCTTAACTGACCATCTTACCCTCCTGTTTAAAAAAAAATGCAAAATTTTTGCCATTTGCATTCCACTCCTCAACTTTTAACGCCACTGCTACCATGTCATTGTTGTCTCTTTTCTTTTCAATGTTGTGTTTTCTTGCTAAATAATTTACATCGTTACTGCTCAATAAATTAATCCTTTCCAGTTCTGACTTTTCCAATTTTCTCGCATCTTCTAAAATTCTAGCTTTTGAAAGACCACACTTCAATTTCTCAATCACCGTATTCTTTTCTGTTGTTGATAAATGTTTGCTTCTTAATTCTTTCTCGTCATGGCCAGCATGTGTTTTCCAAAAATTGACAATACTTTTTCCTGTACTGTAAATTTTAACAATTAACTTAGAGGGGCAAACTCCATGTATTTTTATTGTCCCTCCTGCTTTCTCAGTTCTTTTGAACTGTTTGGCTTGATACCCTTAAAAAGTTATTATTAATAATATCGGGCACTATTAATAAACAATAGGTATATAAGTAGATACAACAGTTTATAAAATGCCAGTAGATAATAATTTTATCATTATATCACAGTGGTAAAATAATGATATTACAAAAGTAATATCTGATGTTCAAGCAAGTATACCTACCTCTAGTACTGTTTCTGTTACACACGTAATGTACTTCCTTGTGGTCCTTATACTGGTTATTTCTATCAACTGCATACATGGTCTCGATTTTTTCCGTATTTTTCCACAACTCATACTCATGTGTGCTCGAAAACTCAAAATTAATCTTTTCAATAGTTATCTCATGATTTATTTCAAGATGATTTCTCAAACTTTGATATGTGTTGATTTCATCATTTTCTTCCTTGCAAAATGGACATAAAATGTTATTTTTCCTGGATAATGAGACAGCTATTTTATGTACTCGCTTGATATGCCTATTCCTCAATTTGCGGTCAGCAAATTTTTTATTACAGAGGAAACAAGTTCCTGGTAAAATTTCGGTAGAATGATCCATTACGTCCATAGATTATGATTACTTCTGTTAGTTTATATGTACATAAACTAAATATCAATTATTTTCTTTCGCCAAAAATAATTCAATTATATAGTTATTTTCTTCTTGTTTGACAAGAAAATTAACACTATATTTTCACTTAGGTATAATTTTATTATAACTATTGTTCTAACGAACAGTTTTAAATGGCTTTAATTACAACACCTTCAAATAAATGTTCTAATGTTAAACCCAAACCTCAAATAGGTACATAAACATATTTAGGCGACGCCGTCCTTTCCCGCCTTTCTGCGGATATCAACGCAATACGCATGCGCATCAAAACGTCCCCAGCAATAATTAATGTAGTCTGCTAAACTTGAATTGTGCGACGTCACCACCATTTGAGGCAATTTTTAGCGATGTAGACTTGGTTACCGATTATTATTTAGACTAGTATTATGACGTTACAATCGAAATTTTAAACCTAACTTTTGAGGTCAACATAATCTCAATCTGCGCTGTCGCCAAATGCTTAAAGTTATTTAAAAGCAACCTGCTAATTATTTTAAATAATATAAATATTCCTAGTTTAGTGTAAGACCTGTCTAAGTCCATTTAGCATAGTTTGTTTGATTATGTACGAGGGGTACTTAAAAGTTTTCTCCCCAATATCGATAAAGATTTTTTTTGATAACAGAACAGAGGCTTTCATTTGACTGATAACTATGATATGTGTCTTTTCTCTATACTCTTGTACATTTGCCTCAGAGTTTAGTAATATATATACGTATACGTGCAGATTAATGTAAACAAATAAAATATGAGGTTGAGTTAGGTGAAATTTTTTGTTTTAGTATTTCTGAATTAATATATGACTTCTTATAAAGTCTTTTAAATCCACTACAGGAATCTCAGTGTTAACCTCTCTCTGAATAACCTTGTTCTCTTCCTCTTCGTCTCAACTTCCCGAATTACATTTCTGCCAACCTCGTTACCAACATAACAACGAGCGGCAAATTCGAATATACAATAAAATGCCTACATAACAAAATTATATTTAATGAGTGCTAATGAATCTTTGACCTCAATATATTTTCATGCAGACGGCAATTGAAATCTCGCACTATCACCTGGCGGTATCGGAACTGCTATGGGAATAGAAATCAAACGTATGACATAAATCGTGTGCAGCCGCTTTCATAAATAATTTCCAAAGTACCAAAATAGGAAGTGGAGTACGAGTTTACCGCCCAAGAACTGAACATACCGATGAGTTTTATTAATTTTAAATACTCAGAGCGATGAGTTGGCATTCTGTCACGACGTCAACGCTCGAAATATAAATGATACGAGAAACAAATGCGCATTCCTCCGGCGACGGTGACCCGTGCCTGACTGTTTACACCTGGGGGACCGGCAGAAGACGCCGACAAAGGAGAGAAACCGCCCGCAAGTGACAAATACCGTCGTGTGGGTTCCCCTACGTCCGTGATTTACCACTATCGGGAACTTCGCACATTTGTTGTTTCCTGAAATCGAGATAATTAGTTGCAGGGTTTCGGTGTGGGCAGGCCAATTAGGCAAATTGTTTTATCGGCTGAAGTTCTTGGGGATGGACGACTTTTCTTAATATTCGCCACTTTGTAAGTAGCGTTTGGCTGGTTTCGGTAAAGTTACCTGGTAGTCTTTGTCGATGCAACTACTTGTGATGGTGGTGAATAAAATAAATAAATAATAATAATAATAATAATAATAATAATAATAAATAGTGTAAAATCACCGAAAATCACGTTATTGAGCGCAAAAAAATTCGAAAGTGTGTCTCTATTAACTGTAACCTCACACAAAAAATCATATTAATGAGAGAGAAAATTAGAAAGAGGTTTTCTAGATTGGATCAAGTGTTCTCATAAAATTTATCGAGTCGAAATTAAATCATTAGTCTGTTAAAGAATAATTGCAATATCGCAAAAAAATGGTTATCTTGAATCTCAAAAAAATATTGAATGAATGTCATGGGTTCAGTTCAATCGACCTGTCACGGCCTAATGTTAAATTTTCAAAAAATACCACCTGGAAACAAAAAATATGGTGACATAGGAAAAAAATTCTAGGAAAGGTAGTGTGTTTTTCCTGTGACGCATAAACGACGAGTTAACCTAAAAAAATCATAAAAGTAAAATAAAAACTTTTCTCCAAAACTCCAAGAAATTTAATGCTATTTGAGTTATCACAAGTATTGATATGGCGAAGTGTAAAAAAGCAAATATTGAGTTTTGTCAACATTTAAGTTATTATTAGCAATAAACCAGTCCTTTATCAGCGGCAGCGTATCCACTGAATCCTCTGTGAGTTTAATTAAGTTATTATTTGACTTTAAAGCGGTAGTATCATCGGCAAATAAAATAAAATCAGTAGTTATATCACAATTTGGGAAATCATTGATATAGATAAGAAATAGAATAGGGCCCAATACTGAGCTTTGGGGAACTCCATGAACTATTTTTGTTAGGTGTAAAGAACAAGAATTATAAGAAACATACTGAGTTCTGTTCGATAGATAAGACTTAATAAGGGACACGCTATTGTCATCAAAATTGTAAAATTTTAGTTTATTTAAGAGGATTCTATGGGACACACAGTCAAATGCCTTGGTCAAATCATAAAAATTTTCACTGACAACATTGTTTGATTCGAAATTGTTTAAAATAACCGTAGTCAACTGGTTAATAGCTAAAGTTGTTGAGCTTTTGTTCGTAAAACCGTATTGACTAGATTGGAATAAATTATTGTTTTCAAAATACTCTGCAATTTGCAATTTTAAGGCAGTTTCGAAAACTTTCGCCAGAACGGGAACAAGAGATATTGGTCGGTAGTTACAGATAGATACATCATCTTTCTCACCTTTCTTAAAAACAGGAATAACCCTGGATAACTTGAAAGCTGTAGGAAATACGTTGGAGCCAATACATTGATTAATTATTTTAAATAGTGGAAAAATTATAATGTTTTTAAGAGTTTACAAGATTGGAACATTCAAATTGTAGGCATCTTTGCTTTTTTTTACTTTTAAGTTATTTAAAATAGTTCTTCCTTCATTAAAAGACAACTCTCTGAATTTAAAAGTCGTTTGTGATCTCGGGGCAGTCAAAAACTCGGAAGGTAACTTGTTGGATAGTTGTCGTTGGCGCTTTTTTTGGCTTTAGATAATTCAAGACGATACTTATTGCGATAGGAATAAAAGGTTTCCCTGGTCGTGGGGGTTGGATGCTGACAATGCACGT
Source organism: Anoplophora glabripennis (assembly GCF_000390285.2). Taxonomy (NCBI): domain Eukaryota; kingdom Metazoa; phylum Arthropoda; class Insecta; order Coleoptera; family Cerambycidae; genus Anoplophora; species Anoplophora glabripennis. The sequence continues at coordinate 391,405 of NW_019416248.1, forward strand.
CTCTTAAGAAATTTAATTTTTCTCTCACAGTGACAAGCTCTTGAGTAAACCAGGCAGTAATACTAGAAACTATAGGTTGGTTTTTGGTTTCTTACTTTGAAGAATGGTTTCCAAATTGTCGCTCAAACAATTCCAACGTACTTGTACTTCATCCTTAGCTTTCACACATAAATTTCCCTGTGAAGGACTGCAATTAGTAAAACATGGTAATTACACAATCACCTGGTAAAGAGGTTTCAAGCCTTCGATGTGGCGCGACGCTATCACATGTTTACTCCACTTAAATCCCATTTCAGATACAGTCCCCCGTTTCGAGTATTAATCATAATCAGGGCGGCAGAGTGAAACTCGACGTGGCACTTGAGCGCATACATCACGTGAAGGAAGACAGAAGGGAATTCTGGAGTCACACGGTAGCCATCCCTCCTCGTACGGCTGACAAACGTACAACCTGAAATAAATGGACGGGATCTGTAGGACCGCCGCATGTGACGTTTATGGGGCGGAACGTGCGTCGTGACGCATGTCGTCGGGCAGCTATCTACCTGCATCTACTCCGCTAATTGCTATTTAAATAGAACGCGCTTAATCTGCGATATCATCTGGAGGATTAATCTGGTCGTATCCGTGGATCTCGGCGAGACCGTTGCCAAATTAGCACCCCGAACGGGTAATTAAACGATCCCGAGGCGAAAAGAAGCGTAGATTTAGTGGCGGTCGCATGTAAAATTAGACTTGGGTCGCGATATTTGTCAAATAGTCCAGTCCAATGACCATTTTCCCGTATAATTTCGCCAAACAGTACCTATTTTCATAAAAATTTTGGATTTAGGTTCTACTTACCCTCTACTTCAAAGTTGACCTTGTACCGGGGGTTGCTTTTACCCTGGGGGTGGATGCCACCCCTTTTTGGGGGTGAAAAATGTTTAATTGAAAAAAACTCCTCGGAGAATGGATATATTGACTAATTCTAAGCAACTTTTGTTCTATAAGGTTTTTTCTGAAAGTCAATATTTTTCGACTTATTCGCGAGTGAAATTTTTTAACCGAGAAAACCATTTTTTTAGACGGTTTTTAGCGAATAACTCAAAAACTAAGCATTTTATCATAAAAATCATTCTTATAAAAAATGTGGCTTATAAAAAAACAAAAAGAATGGTGTGTTTATAGTGTCTGTAGACCCAATACAAGCGGAGGAATAGCTTGTTGAAGGTTGGGTCTTATTCGTCAAACTCCAAAATTGAAAGATTGAACGTGAAATAACCAAAAACCAATGCATTTTCAGGGAATACTCATAGAACCATTTTCAAAGTGCTTGAAAAAACCCCAATTGAAAATAATCGTTACCACTTTACAATTTTCTTTATTTTTGTACTTGTAATATGCTCTAGAAGTTTGACCGGTTTAAAGTGCTTAGTTCTGAAAAAAGTTGAGCTTGAAGTGAAAAGAGAATTTTTGTATTTTTAGAAAAGATTGTCTTTTCTTCAAAATAACTCAAACACTATTAATGATACCCAAAATTTTGTAGAGTACAATATTGTAAGTTTTGCTTTTTTGAAAATTTTGTTTTTTTTTTCTGTAGGATAAAAATTAAGTAAGATTAAGTTTGAAGTTTGTGTATGTTCCTAAATAGCAACTTGTTCAAGCCCTTTCAGCTCAAACCCTTACAAAAATAAGTGGTGAAAGAAATTTTAACTTATTTGATCTAATAGCCCTTGAAAAAAAACCTACAAAATGGTTTTTTGAAGTTCTTGATAGCATAAAAACTAAACGAGTTATGGGAAAAAAACCAATCACACGTCTATAAAGCAGCCGTATTCAACCCTTTTCTGGGTTTGGGGTTTACACAACATTATGGGTTTTATGATCTTTTTGGGTTTATTTTTTTCTTTTTGTGCATTTTAATAAAAGCTTATTTTTAAAATATTTTTTCTTGTTCTAAAAGCTTGTAAGCTGTCTTTTACTCTGAACATATTATGGTTTCTAATTCTCGACAAAAACTGCTATAAATTCATTGGACTTTTTCCCTAAAGCACACAGTTGAGGAATACCTACCTAAAAACTAGAACATTTCAATATTTTCAAACATGACGTATTTGAAAGTTCTTCTAGATCGATCTTCTTCCAATTCTTATGTATAATTTTTCAACCCACCTTCAGAGACCCGATCGAAGATCAAATTGTTAGTTTCTAGTTCATAATCAGTCCATTGTTTCTTATATTAATGATTTAGTCTTTTTCATGGGTGTTTAATGAATGATGTTGCTACTTCAAATAAGTGGCACTACAACCCACAAATGTCTTTGTTTAGATCGCCCAACGCTCTGTCCAAATTCACGACTAATTGTTATATCCGTAGGATACAGTTCCTTGTTGAAAAAAATTGTACAGTTTCCATTTTCTATCCCTGGTGGAAGAAAAAACTACTGTCGTACTTTTTGAATGTGAATTGTACGAATTTTGTACAATAGTACGCTTAGAAACATCTCTGATCATTAGGCATCAAAACCAGTGGCGTCCTGTGGGCTATTTAATTTTTGTTACTTAAACTGTCAGCAACATAACTTTCTGCTATGTGGCTGATTTCCGTCCACCATGTCTTTTGATGTATTAGCCAGTAACGTTGCCGATGTTCTTCGGAATAAATGGCCCGTATATGTTTCAGGACGTTCTAGTTTCAAAACCTGTGAAATCTTATTAGGAAATCTTATTTCGAATAATGTGAAAATGAATTGATTAAGAAAAGTCAAAAAATATTACCTAATCTCTATTTCATGAACCATAAAGGACTGTGGGAGCAGATAAAATGTTATACACCACGCAGCAGTCAAGTATAATTTACCAGTCTCGGACTCTATTGCCAGCCCTCGCTCTGCTCGGGCGCAAAATCGTCCTCGACTGGTAAATAACAGTTACCTCCTTTATGGTGTAAATAACTATTTTTTATGTTTATATGTGAGTAAAAAAATAATAATCTCGTCTTATCTACTCCCATAACCCAATTACGATAACACCACTATCGGAACCTTCCAATGGCGCGAATTTCTGTGCGATGCCCATCCATTTAATTGAAAAGATCAAATGTCAAACGCGATCTCCCAGTCACATGTCTTCGAAAAGTCAAAACGGAATCGATTAAAAATCCGATAGCCGCAGACCAATCCGACGTCAAAGGCGGACTCAAGCCGGCCGCAGCAACTCCCATTGGCCTCGCTACCACCGCAAGACCAAACTGACTCAACTCGGCTCTCTCTCCTCGCGCCATTCACCAGCAAAACGGTGCGACAGAGAGCGACGCGCGAGCTGGCAGAGTTACTCAGCGAGGTACGCGTGGTATATGGAAACCGTCTCAGACATCTCAAAGCACTCTTTGATTTGCGTCGCAGTAGAAGACGTCCGAGCGTAATCAGTGTGCATCCAAGAGTTTCTTTGTTTAACTTGGAGGGTTCCGTCGGGTTCACAAACACCGACTGTCCGTCCTACGCGACCCGCGGATTCTTTTTTCAATAATCCTGCGATACGATGATGTCCGGTTCGGTACCGCGGCCTTCCGCAGTGACGATCTCGCCGTCGGCTGCGGCCAGCGTCGCCGCCAGCGCCGTCACGGTGCTCCAGGAGCAACAGGCGTCCCAAAGTGCTAGTTCTTCGGACCAGGTCCAGCAGTTAGATAAAAGTGAGATCAATGACGCCGTCACCAAGGTGCTGCAGGGGTACGACTGGACTCTGGTGCCCATCGCCTCTAAGTAAGTTTTACAAAGCTCTTCTGTGGTGTTATGGGGTATTCGCATGGCATCTTACACCTCGTATATTTCTTTAAATTCCGCCTAGAGAAAAAAAATGGTAAAAAAGCATGCTGGAACCTTCAATTCATACCTTTCCGAGCTCTTGCACTATGGATCATTTGGTGTACCACAAGGTTCAGTATTGGGCCCGCGGATGTTTAATATTTTTATTGATGATGTAACAAAAATTGCAATAGCTAAGCGGATGACGTAAAAATGTACTTAAAAATAGGTAATATTGACAATTGACACTTTAAGAAAACCAGATTTTATTAGACAATTTGTAGCGACAGCGAAATAAACACCCCCTTAATATCTTTAGTTATGTTAAGAAGTGTTTTGATTCTCATATAATAGTACTTCTATCATAATTCTGAAAATAGCCGAATATAAAAAAGACCTAGGCATATGTTTCGATCCAAAATTATCATTCACAGATCATGCAAATGATACAATTTTAGATGGCAATAAAAACTTGGGGTTTGTTATCTTTTACAATATCTAATGGTCCTTTTCAAATTTTTTCCTAGATTTAGGCTATAATGTACATTTACTTGGTCTGTATTTAAAGATTTAAAATTTCCAGAGTTAATAATTCACAACACTTTTTATTTTATTAAAACAGCTAATAATGTCACAGATATATTTATTGATCTCAGTCCCAAGTTTTTTAAATTGTATTATTGATTTATTGACGTTATCTAATTTTGTTTTTCTATTATATTTTATTTGTTTCACAGTATTGTAATCATTAATCAGTTCTTTGTTTAATTATGTTGTGTTTTATTATTTATTTCCTTTTTTGATATCTCTATCGTATTTATCTTTTTATTGACTACATTATTACACATTTTTTTTATTATTTAAGTAAATAATTACATGAATATATCTTGTAACTGAGACTTATTCCCGTTGGATAATAAGTTAAATAAATATAAAAAAAGCAAAGGAATGATACAGAACAAGAATTTTTCCTAGATTTAGGCTATAATATTATAGGTACATTTATTTGGTCTGCATTTGAAGATTTAAAATTTCGTCGACTTAGTAATTCACAACATTTTACTAAACACTTTTTATTTTATTAAAACAGCTAATAATATCACAGCTATATTGAATTGTAATATCTCACAAAAATATTTATTGATCTCAGTCCCATGCTTTTTAAATTGTATTTATTTTATTTATTGACGTTATCTAATTTTGTTTTTCTATTATATTTTATTTGTTTCACAGTATTGTAATCACTAATCAGTTCTTTGTTTAATCATGTTGTGTTTTATTATTTATTTCCTTTTTTGATATCTCTATCGTATTATCTTTTCATTGTCTACAATATTACATGTTTTTTTATTGTAAGTAAATAATTACATGAGTATTTCACTATCTTGTAACTGAGACTTATTCCCGTTGGATAATAAGTTAAATAAATAAATAAATATAAAAAACAAATGAATGGTACAGGGAAAGAACCAGAATACACAGTTACAAAAGATAAATTTTACAGTAGAGCAATTTTAAATTTTAATACTTAATAACAGCAATAAAGTTCACCAAACAAAATCTAATATTCTGCGGAAAAACTACACTTAAAAATTGGGAAAAAACATTTTTCACCTGCAAAATAATGGAAAATTAGATAAGAAAGATCACAAGATTATAACTTCTTTTTTTTAAACTACGCCAATGACAATTTCTTGCTAATTCTGATTGCATCTTTTAATTTTGCTATAATGATCTTGTCTCTTGCATTTTTTAGTATTTTCGAGATAAAGAATTCAAATTGTTATTTTCTTTTTTTTTTTGTCATTGGGGAGACAGTATTAGCAATTCTCTAATAAACTTTTACATGAAAAAGGAAATTCCATTCTTTTTATAAATTCAATTGGGTGATTTTAAATGTAGAATGGAATAAAATTTAATTTATTTATGGATATGGTAACAAGCAAAAATTAAAAAAGTAGGCCCTGTACCTGTTTTTGACTTATAGATTTCTATTTTTACATAGACTGGGAGTAAAATATTTTTGACGAAGCTATGGATTTTGCGTCACTAATTAATAAAAAAGATTAACTTGTGTCTTGTCTGTATAAACGTAAACATATACCATATATTGCGTTTTTCTATTAACGATCCTATTATTAGTGTATCTAAAATATGCAATAGCGTTGTCCCAGGGGAGACATTTAGAATCCTATAAAGTAGAATTAATTTCTCTGTTGCTCCGATGTTTGTAAATATTTATCAGTATGTTTGTTTGGCAATGTATAAATAAAATAAACACCCACCTAGTAAAGTTCCGTAGATATCTGGCCCATGAAGCTTACACAACAGGTAAAATTTAGAAGGGAAAGAAATACACCCTTGGAACTGTTCATATATTTTATGTATATCTAATTTAAACGTTTATATTTTCTGTTTCGCTTAAGAATTGCGAAATTAAAATGGATAGGTGAATTTTAAAGACATTCTTTCATCAGGTGTCTTTTTTTTTAAACAATCGCGTAAAGTACGTTCATAGATTGAAGATAATTACTATCTGCGTCGACTTGAGTTCAGTTACCGCCCATCGCAAAATTCAATCGTCAAGGGAGTTTTGACAGCAAATGTTTACAAATAGGCGTATCCAGTAACGGAAAAATCGGAATGCATCATGTCGGCAGTTACGGACGTTCTGTAATCCACTTTAACATGAAACGCGCCGTCAGTTAAGGCCAATTAACGGCTGTACCTCTAATTAACATGCTCTAAAATCCTTGTGTTCACAGCGGGATTTTAACGCGAACAGTCTCGTGTAAATATACCCCATCTTTGTTCCGTTTGAAATTGCCACTGCCAGCGCTAAGTGATCTGAATGAGCTTGTTACGAATTTTGTCAGTGCATTTCTAAGAAATTGACGAATGGGTACCAATTCACACCTTTGCTGCCATTTGTTATTGGTTCTGAGAGGAATTGAAGTTAAGTGAGGAATTTAGGAAATGGGAGTTACCACACCATCGTACAAACCGTACGGATATTGTTTTGTGTGTGTTATTTCAACTAGATCACATAATTAGTACAAAATCGTTAGGTATGTTGTAAATTTCTTCAGTTCTAAGGTGACTACGAGTCCCATATTTGGACCAAATTAAGATAATTTCTTAAATAGTATTCACTTTAGACTCATCAGCTCTTTTGCTGTACCTTATTGGTGTTGCAAATTATGATCTAAACATTTTTGAGTAAAAATAGTTCAAATAGAAAACCCAGTCATTTTCAAAATAAAATCAATTTTTTATTTTCATTCACATGTTAAACTGCAACATATACTATGAATAAGACTTAAAATTAATTTAGGAACAATAAGAAATCAAATTCAAAAGACGAGATTCTAAAAACACTTGTTTAATTATTGAAATTCTCTTAGATGATATTTATCTGCACAATTTTGGAAACATAGCGATCGATTTTTTCCTCTTGGTGTCCTATGTCAATAGTTTTGATTATCCAACGCATATTCTGGATGAAAAGAAACTACAAAAATCACCAAAATCATCTCATCAATATTTAGAGATGCTGGAAACAATTCGTTCGACCACAGACATTTTCTTGAGCGTAGGTATTAGTACACTGAAAAAAAAGCAGATAGTTTTAAATGGAATTATTTGCCGCAAACGTTATTTTATTCTATTCAAATTATATACTTTCGTAAAATTATGTGAAATATTTGCTGTCATCTACAACTTTTCTTAGAATTTATATTTGTAAATATATATGATTTAATTCAAATCTTTTATAGTTTTGAAATTGATTATCTCGGGCTTTAGCTACAATATCTCTTACAGTTCGTCATAAACTACAAACATATTTGTTTCAAAACTAGCAGTTCCTTAAAATATATATAAACTTTTAAAATTTAGTATTAATGTAGAAATTATTCAAGACAAATGTAGCATATTATAATCAAACTTATGTTTTCTTGAAAGAAAATTGTAGCAGGTCACAGAATGGCGTAGATGGCGTAGATCGATACATTGTTGCCATCCCTAGTTGTGAGTTTGAAGCAAAATGTTTTCTATTACTGAGAAATATTTATACTTATCCAAATATATTCTTAAAATAAGTATATACAATCATTTGACCAAAACTATTCAATTTTGTATTAAACAAACGATACATTAATATACAATACAAAACATGTTTCAATAAAGTCTATGTAGATCGTAAAATTAAGAATAGAATTTGTTTAACCGTAAGTATCAAATATTTATTTTAAATGCTGCCTATTTTTAAAGTAAGAAATATTTCTGGGTATAAATTTAAAGTATTTAAATAATATAATAAATAAATAATCAAATAATTTTCTTGAAAGAAGAAAATATTTTCTTGCGTGTATAACAGACTATACAAATTGTTTTTAGAAACATGTTTGTGGCGATTGTTGACTATTGAAATAATATATGGTAACCCATTTTTTTGAATAAGTTATTATGTAAAACTAGAAATTAGTTCTTGCCCTTTGAAAAACAAGAAACCCACAAGTTTTTCATCTAAATTGTCTAAATAAACAGAAGGAATTTTTCCGAACTGATAAGTGCATAAAAAATGATTGTGGTAGTGTCAACACTGAACCGAAGTATGGAAATAATGGATCTAACTAGTTTTCTTATAAGTATAATGTTGAAAAACCAATTAAAAAAAGTGTTACTAGAATTTCATTGTTAATTCAATTTTTTTTCCTCATTGATTCAGTTTCCGTAAATTTTTCAATTATTGCGTTCCCAGAGTATGAAATAAAATCCGTAAAATATACAGTTTGAACTTTTCGGAAACAAAAAAACAAGAATTCTCCCACTACAGTCCTGGAATTTTGGAATCCAGACATCTAAGAATGTGCTGGACTTCAGTGTATATGGTGTAGTCCAAAAATTAAGCAATTCCCCCAAATTCCACAGTGAAAATAAAAAAGTCAACCTGTATGTCCCAAATTTTGACACAAGACTAAGCGCTCTGTAGAACTGAATTTTGAATATTAAATTCCATAGGCACTAGCTGAATGCTATTCTCCCTTCCTTAAATTTTTCCACCCTAACAGTCTCATCAACGATTAATAAATAATATTTCTTAAGAAGCCATCACACGGCTATTAGAATTTGAGAGGAATAAAGAGAATTGCTGAATCAGCCCGTTATTCATTGTTATCTGCATCGACTAGATATGTGCTGAAGAGGGTCCTCACAATACCTACACACCGTGACGTGGTGACCTCAAGATAAGTTCAAAATATTTTGAAATATAATGCCAAAATATGTAATTACTGCTATGTCATTTTAAAATTGACCCTCACGAGGTCTGTAAAACAACCTGTACCAAAGCCTCGCCGAATGCAAACATTTGCAAACCATTTTGCGCTCTACCACTTTGAAGTGACTATATGATTCATCCGAAACTGAACACGTTAGATTAGCAAGACATATTGTCATAGTTTATCGCAGTTTTGGTTGAAAAATATTCGGCACTCTGTGCGCGTGCCGGCACGCGCACAGATCTGAAGTGTGCTGAACCACAAAGATTCTTTGTCCGAATATCGACAGTACACAATTGTAGAGATTTAAATAAACGAAGGTTTGCTACAACAGCGTCTTGGAAACTGCACACTTTTGCAATAATAAGAAACGCTATACGTTCGATTGAATTTTGCCGCAACGACGACAGGGTCGTGATTTGTTTTGCCACGAATTTTTTATTTATTATTTGAGATTGTTTATTCGTCACTACTGAGTTATAGTTAAGGAATTTATTTCTACTTAGTTACATATTGACAGGACGTTTTGAACTGATACAGGATATTATGTTTTGTTTTACATATATCTAGAACAATAACAAGACCTAACTAGTAAATTAAAAACTCATGATAACATCCATATTTAGGACAGTACAAAATATAATAATTAATAGCTTACGTTAAAATAAATCTCTGTTGTATTCGTAATATGAATGTTCAGTTCTCAAATGTGTTCTATGGAATTGAATGGACGATACATTTATAAAAGTTGCAATTTATTAAGGCCTAAGAGCAAAGGGACAACTAAAAAGTGATTTTACATCGTTCAACTGATATTTCTTCCCTTGTCAAAATATCTAGAATTAACTTAAAGAATAGTTCTTCGCTAAACAGTAATTCTAGATGAATGACGCTGGTAACAAATCTTTCCGTCTGTTTACAATTTCATGTTAGATAAATAAAAGCGTTCAGATTAATTAATAATTAATAATATTTATAAAGACATTAAAGTTATCATTTGCTTTGTAAATATACATTTTATCAGTTATTATTGCGGCAGAAAGTTATGAATGCAGTGCAAGAAAGCACTTGGGGTCTCAGAATCAAAATTAAAAAAATGATAGTAGTAAATTTAGCAAAACTGTGTTTTCTTTTGAGTGTACAGCGAAGAGTTCTTTTTTACATTGTCCTGTCAACTGTTCAGTAGAAATAGAACGCCCTGTATGTTCCATTGATGAGAAATACCGCAAAGGAACTCCGGCAAGGTGTAAATTTTAACTGATAGTTGCCAAGTACTGTCGTAAAATTTAATAAAATTAAGACTAAGTGTAAGAACTGTCCAAATACAGACGAATTAACACTAACTGCTTTTAATTAGTGGCAGGTACACTTAAAATAACGCCTCAACCTAACACCAGGGTTGGGCTTTAGTTTATTTTAAAGTACAGTGATTAGGTGCCTTAAACTTATGGTTATTTTTTTCTGTTTATAACCGACACACAATTATTTCATATTTTGTCAGTAGATATTAATATGCAGTACATTTTTCAGCGGAGTTTTTATTGCGAGCGTAAAAACTACCGCAACTTTTTCGTGTGCGTTTTTTTAAGTTTTATCACGAAACTAAAATATGTACTGAAGGTGTTCTACGCAATGTAACTATTTTTGGTAAACTCTATATAGGTTGTTGCTTTTTTTTTATTTAGAACTATAGCGAAGAAGCTTGACACGTTAATTATACATTAGAACACCATGTATACTTATAATTATTGAAATTCCCTATAGCTACATTAACCTTTTTTATATTTTTATGTCATATCATATTAAAAAATGAGTGAATCCTCTGAACAAGCGCAGGTAAATTATAAATCGAAATGATGGGAAAATAACATAAAAGTTTTTAATGTGTTGGCTTTGATTTTCGGAATATCCATTTATTATTATTTATAATTAATTGCAAGTCTAACTGTGCTCTTTTCTATACAAAAACTGCATCTTTTTATCTGAAAATTATTTTTCTAATTTCATGTGCAGCTTTGTCATACCTAATCTTAAGTTATTCTTTTAAAAGAAAAACGTAAACCAAAATAAGAATAATCTTTTTTATATCACAGAAACCTGTTGTACTAGAAGCACTAAATTTGGAACCCCCTGAAGACACTTTTTGGTGGATTTGGAGCCAAAATAATTTGGTTGCACATTTGAATTTCTCAAAAATTATTAGTTCTCTACAAAGCCATTCAATTTAGAAGCTTTTTTGTCGCTTTATATTTTTTACCTAAAACGCAATGGTTTCGAGAAAAATTGCAAAATGTTTGGAGGAAGATTTACTTATCCTTTTTTTCTTACTAATTTTTAAAGCGTGTTGGTTTCGTTTTACAGTGAATTAATAATTTTGATTTACTCTGATTTCAGAGCTGCCTCTGACAAGAGGAAGTTGCACGTCAAAAGGCCGATGAATGCCTTCATGGTGTGGGCACAAGCTGCTAGGAGGAAGTTGGCCGACCAGTACCCACAACTCCACAACGCGGAACTGTCAAAAACCTTGGGAAAGTTGTGGAGGTAAGAAATATTTTTAATAAAATAGTACCTATACTTATTAGCTATGATTTTTATTCCTTGACTTTGTCTGGAACATACCGAGCAGTTTATTAATAGACACACTGACATTATCAGACGTCTGTTGCATTGTCAGTAGATTTCGCAAGTTGACGCAAATGTTTTCAAAAACGCCGTCGATAATGCTTTATGATTTATTGTGTTTTCAAACAAAGCAATCGGGCTCCGATTAAGTAAACAATGAATTTTGTAAGCGAACGATCGTTTTTTAATTCAGAATTAATTTTAAAGTGAAAGTGTATGCATTTACAGTAAGAAAGTGGAGAAAAAATAACCTCATTGATTCTAACGAATCTCACAAAATCCGACCAAAAAATTGGTTCCTTTTTATAAATTTTGGGATACGAGTGAATTAAAATTCCTTTATTTTTCACTTAGGCGATATAGCTTGTTTATTACTAGGAAACGAAATAGGAAAACGAGAAATAAGCGTAGAATGGTAAATGTGCAGCAACAACGATTCCTTTGTCATCTATATCATCTGTCGAGAGCTTTACCAACTCATCTTTTCTTAATCCTCCAAAAACACCCGTTACTAGAACAACCTACAATGACAAAAACCTTTAAGCACGTGCAATAATATAGCCAATATTACCTTTTCCAAAAGATATGTATGACTTGATGCTTCTCTAATAAATTTCAAAATATCCTCTCTCGTCAATAACTTAGATTTCATTGGAATATATCCTTTCGATATTTGCTTCAAATAAGCCTCTAATCGATGATATAACACGAAAAAACACTTGGTGTGTTTCGCTTTTAATTTCTCGTATTATCAAAACATGGTGTTCGTTAAATCGATTTTTCTCGAAAACGGATCGAGATACCGAAATGAAACAAGAATACATAATTAATGGAAAAACGATTGCTCTTCCAGGTTTTGAATCAAGTTTCATGTTAGACATATAGGGTAAAAAGTTATTAACTAAATTTTCGGTAAAATTGGTCGTAAGTGGGGCCCTTTATGAGCAATGCTGAAATTACAACACGCTTCTTAGTCGTCGCCTAAAAATATATAGTTTCACAAATTTTCAAGTTCCTAACCTACATATTTTCAGAATAATCGCAAAAAACGATTTAAAATTTTAACTTTCAACACCCTGTATTTCCGAAACTATTAACTTTCGGATAAGGCATGTTTGCGCCAATCGTCACCATTTCACGTGTAGTATCTTCAGCTTTCGATTTTCCCATTGTTTATGAGTATAGACAAACTGTTTTCATTCTCAATTACATTTAATTATTAAATTTACAATAAATATAAAATCAGATGTCTAAATAAAAAATGAAACGTTGTATGCACCACATGATTATCCCTGTATCTCCCTTGGTACATAAATAACTATTTGATGCACAGAGATGCAGTAGAGATTTAACAATTAAGAAAATTGTACAAAACTTATTTTTTTAAATTCTCCGCTTTTATAACTACGTTAGCCTTGAACGCATCGCATCATCCATGTAACACTTAGGAAATCCATTAAAAAAATTGAATAAGGATAAATATCATTAATTATCTGAATGATAGATCTGACACCTTTGAAGATAATAGTAAAAGCAATTAACGGTTTTTTCTTCCATTGTCGTGTCAAAACATTTATGCAGTATGTATCATTTAAACTGTGGATACGGTGATAACGCGACAGGTTTCGAATTTAGAAGCGAAATTACGCCTGAACGTCGTAAATGTACGGGACCGCATGTCAGCATCTCGCCAAGGAGAGCTGTCGTGTGTTTCCAAGCAACTATTTATTTTTCTACACGCTGCCGGGAGCAATATATAACTGGATAAGATTAATGCTGGTTATTTAAGTCATATTTAATGATGTCTAGATTGTCTTATGGTATCTGCCAAGTCGTACCTAGATTTCGGGATAACTATTATTGTGCATTATTGCTGAATTAATTTTATTTTCCTCTCGAGATTTTTTCGTTAAATTAAATTATTATCGTTATTTTTTTAAAATAACCTCAGTCTTTTTGTTCACGTTTCTGAAAAACAACCAGTTTCGGTTATCAGAATGCTGCGATTCCCTTCTTTCGCCTTCACCAAACGCAACGCTACAAAGTTATACAAACTCTGGTGATGCGATGAGCCATATCGCTGCTTTGACAGCAAAAGTTGCAGCACACCTATACATTGTAGCAGTTTATTAATTCGAAGAAGCTAATCAGCCATCGAAGAAAACAACATATACGATATAGAACAACAATGTGCAAATCCGCCACTTATTCCCATTCAAGTGCGTGCGATAGCCATGAATGGGATTTATCGTAAATATTGCAGCGGATATAAGATATGGAGGCAGCCAAAAGTCAACTCCAAGTCGATCATTGACTGTGAAACAGGACGCATCTGCTTGACTTGGAAGTAACCCTTTCGTGACCTCCTCTATCAGTATCGATTTCTTAATAATGTACTAAAAATAATAGATAGATTAGTCCTCGGCTCGGCTATCGCGTTCGCTTCCTCTTTCGTCGATCTTACCGCAAAGAATGCGATAAGGGTTTGGATGATGGAGGACTTATCGCTAGTCCACAAGGGGAATTAGGAGCTTCGAAAATTTAGTTTATAAACGTATATTTAATATTCTAATGACCGAGACACGTGTTTTAAGTCGCCACTAACCATAGGTGGAGGACAGAAAAAAAGGGTTCAGTTTGACAAAAAAAGTGACTATCTTTATGTCAGTATGCACAGGGTTAGTCACTATAATCTGACAACTTACTGTGAGTTTATTATTGAAATTAAGTTTTCTATTATAAATGGCAGCTGTTGTAAAAGTTGCCTCATCAGTCTATAAAATCTTTTCAAAATAGTTTAGGTCGCCATTTTTCAAGCGCAGTATCTCTCTGAAGTACTCTAATAGCTGAATTTTTTTATTTTGGGTGAGTTTTTGGACAGGCATAGTTTTATAGGGGCGGTATTTATATTTATGTAACGTTCTAATAATTTTACTTTGGCTTATTTCTAACTCTCTTAAAATCATCTAATAGTGTATTATAAAAAATCACAAAAAAGCTAAAACTTTTGTATTAAAAGCTTTTTATAATTTTAATAATAAACTCACAATAAGTTGTCAGATTATAGTGACTGTACTTGGCAAGAAAATTTTTCTACATCACTACTTTGTATCAACTTTAACATTTCTATTTGCATTTAAAGAAGTAATGGTTACCTAGTAATCCAATTATGGTGAAATATTTCATATGTTCTAAAGGTACACTGGAATGTCAGCATTGTCCTTATCAATTTTTTTTTTAAGAAAGAACACCCGGTCAACGACAAACAAATGCGATAAAATAAATTCACGTGTGCAAATAGATCTAAAAGAAAATAAACAAAGTGGAGCGTAACTAACTTTTACCTCTTATCAATTGTAAGAAAAGTAAAAGCTCCGGATGTAATGGTCTTAAGTCAACAGGAAATCATCCAGTAGTGATATCTGTCGCAGGTATTAATAAGAGTCGAAGGTCCTTAGTTCGTTTCTTATGATTAAAATTTTTTGATGATTTACTTGATTTTTGTTGCAAATATAAATGCACTAGAAATCTAACCGTTTGGAGATAAGAATTATAGGTCATAGAACAGTATGCAGAACTGGAGTTAGTGTCATTGTAAATAATCCTGTTGGCTATTTCATTTTTGTTACTTAAACTGTCACCAATATAACTTTCTGCAATTGTGGCTGATTTCCACCTTCCATGTCTCTTGATTGCTAATACATCAGCTCCTGTATTAGCCAGCAACGTTGCCGATGTTCTTCGGAATGAATGACCTGTATATGTTTCAGGATGTTCTAGTTTAAAAAACCGTGCGATCTTATTAGGAATCATAGAAAGGGTATTCTTGCCGACTGGTTGGTTGTAACATCTACCTGCTTGATAGCGCATAAAAAAGCGTGAAATTTCAGTTTTAATTTCCAATCCAATCTTGATATATTTCTTGAGAATTTCTAGGTGAGAAACAGAACCCATACAAGAAGTAATTGTAAACGTACGTGACATACCATTTTTAGAATCTGGAATTGTATCTACATCTACAATAATGTCATCGAAATCGTCACTACCTTCATTAGGAAATAATACGTTATCGGGTGCCTGAACGAGAAAATCGTTGGCTTGTGCTCTTGTAAAAACGTTTTGACTTTTTAGGTGTATAGTCGTCATTCTTACGTTTCAAAAATGCTCTCAGTTTCTGTCATGTCATCGAGACGAAGTTTTATTTTGTTATAGTTTGAATATAAACAATATGTATTTACTTTAGAATCTTAACATTATTTACTTGAAAATACATTTGCATTTTTCGTTTTCACAAAACAAGATACGTCATTTAGTTACAAAGAAGTACCCCAAGAGGGCCATTGTCAACTAAAAATGAATACAATTTCTAACAAATGTTTTGAAGATGTAAACGCCCGCGTAATAAGAGCAACAACTATCAAGATAATTATCTCAATCTCCGCCCGGTCGTTCCATTTTACCTAAAAGGCAGATCCCGAGTTGCATATAATTATATCCATAAAAAAAATCTTATTCGATCCAATAAGTAAACATAATTAAAGCCTAATGCGCTCCAGATACATAATTCGATTACTCCCCGTTCCGAGAATTGCAGATCCAGCAAACATATGGGCGAAAGATAAACAACTTGAATGACAAATATTTTTAATCTGGATTCGTAATCCGAATGTATGTAATTTCAGACATCCTTCGTCCTACTAGCTGGAGGCTTTCATCTCGCTCCATTGAGTATCCGTTTCACAAAGGTCCTCGCCGACTCGAAGTCGTGATTTCTACGACTGATTCTGTAAACAATTCGTAGCAAGTACTTATAATAACAATAATTTGTTATAATAAAACAATATGTAGCGAATTAAAAATAACTCGTAAAATTATAATTAAAACTTGCAGATACTGGCAAACGTGTTTTATACATTTTATACAGGAAGTTTGGAAAAGTTAGTACAAAATTTAAGGGGGTGGAAGTAGAATCAAAAATAGTAAAAAAGTTCCTATAAACATTGGTCCTCTGGAGCACCGTTACTGAGATATGGTCCTCCAAAGGGGTTTTTTAATTTGGATATTTTTTAAAATAACTTTCTTTCTGATAAAGATAACGAATGAAAATTGTAGGTAATAGTAGGGTCTTTAACTATCATAAGTTTCAACAAAATCGGTTATAAATAAGGATAGTTCTGTACCTAACTACTCATCACAAACATTTTTCGAAATTTTTTATTCCTTTGAATTGTCAAGTAGATAATATTATTTTTTAATGAATTAGTTTTTTGGAGAAAAAAATCTCTACACTTTTTTTTCGAATTCTGCGTAGTTTAGTCAGAAATAATTATTTTTTAAATAAGTTTTTATTTTGAATTTTACGTAGCTTTGAAATATAAAATGCATAAAAAATATAAAAAATCTTAAATTCGAAGCACTTAAGATAGGAAAATTATTATTTGAGAGCCCTAAAATAAAAATTAATAAGGATTATGCACTTCCCACAATTTTTTTCTTCAAAAATGAGATGTACTTAAATAATAAAAAAGATGTAACTGTAAGCATGCAAAGTATTTGTTGTAAAACAAGTTTATACTTTTGCTGACAGAATGACTAGTATTTCCTTGTAATCACTGATTATTTTTACTGCCCCTAAACAGTTTATAGACTTGTTCACCCATACCCATCAACTGAAATATTTCTTTGTCATAAAAGTTTTGAAACGAAGTGTTAATTGAGAAGATTAATTATTGGTCATTAAACGTAAATATTCTGTTTGATTGAATTCAATAGTTCCATATTGTAAAAATAGTAAGAAAGCTAAGCTTACGGGATATGCAATGATTTTATTAAGATTTTCCAATCTCTCTGTCAAACAGACTTCAATAGATGGTATGTAAAGAACATTCGAGTTGTATCCTTCCACTTCGAGGGTACCACAGGGATCCGTTCCTGGTCCTCTAATGTTCATTATGTTTATTAACGATATAGTTAATGATTTGAGTAACGTCCAATTTACTTCATGTAGATTATTTGTAACTTTTCACACGCATTGATGACCGTATTCTGTTGCACTACAACCTGAATAAAATTTGGGGGCTTGTAACATTCTGTCACCTTATTTGACCTCTTATCTACGAAAAAATGATAAAATGGCCTAAAATTTTGTACCTATTGGGAAACATTAACGTTAACTTTCGCTGCTGCTAGCGCGTTTATTACATGAACTATGAATGTAAAACTTTATGAACATTTTTAACCCTTCCTTTAATTGTCCCTAAAATTCCGGTCCGATACGTCTTATAGTTAATTAACAATTTAATTATAAACAGAAAAGGGAAAATTACCGTAAAAGTAAGCTCGATTTAAAAAAAGAGCGAATTTCCGAGCGGCTTTGCCTGGCCCTGGGACAAATTAAATATTTATTTATGTTTATTAATTTATAAAAACCACCATTTGATTGACTTAGAAAGAGCGGCAAATTGGAGACCGCAAAAGTTCTAGGTGCGCCACTGGATTATCGTTTTGCACACCTTTAAAAAAGTAAATAAATTTTCAGTATACGCATTCGAGGCCCAATCTAGCACGTTTAAAGACATCTTTTTTTTTTCGTGAATTTTTTACACGCCGCCAACATCATCTCGTTCTATCGGAGATCTCCCATGCCAATGGGATAAATTTTTCGGTACGATACCTTGTCCGCGCCGGCAGCCTCCTGCGACGAGCATGTACCGGAGCCGGCGTGTGTGCCGGCAATCGGGCCAGCAGGACGCGGCAGGAGGTGCGCTCAAAGCAGCCGCCGCTGCTGCGTAATGTGGCGCGGATATTAATTTGGCCGATCGTCGCCGCGATAGTCGCCTGCCCATGCCTAAGAGCACTGCCTGCCATCGGAGTTGCCGGCCCATTAGGGACCATGACTGGGGCGGTCCCGCTGGCCATATGTTGCGGCGCTGCTAATGCCAAAATTATTTTGGGGGCATCTACGTTGGCGCGACGATCTGCGGCACAGGCATTCGCGAAGCGTTGTTCGTGTTCCGTATCGCTATAAGGGAGTTAGGAGAGGTAAGGACTTCCTGGTGGGTTTGTATGCAGTCTGTTTGATTATAACTCTAGTCAACTATCCCTGTGGAGCAGAAGAAACTGCCCACAAAGCTGCAAATGGCTCCAAGCACCGTTAGCCGCAGAAGACGACATCAAGAAAGCCCGATGCTATTGGCAAAAAAATGTTGCCTTTGTTTTTCACCCACTTTTACTAGATAGGCCAGGAAAATTAGCTGGGAAATTACCATTTCGCGACTCTTTATCTATAGATGCTAAATATTATGTACAATAACATATTAGTTTCCACAGCCATAAAAATGGGGGGAAGATTGTTTACAGGGTGGTTAATTGTATAATTTTTACGTACATTCATGTTTTTCGCTTATATCTTTTTTCCGTTCATTTCTACGAGAAAACAGTAAACAGTACTTTTTTTTTCGTCTTCAAAAGACCTACAAAACGAGCCCTCGAGCGTCATATTGATTAGATCAAAAGTTATAAACAGAGGAAATTTATTTATGACTTTTGAATTAAACTTTTATTTTATAAACTGCGTTGTTATTACCAGAACGTTTTGGCATCGCATCCTCTCATTCCTTATCATTAATTCAAAAGTCATAAATAAACTTCTTCTGTTTATAACTTTTGATCTAATCAATATTTTTTGTGCTAAAAACGAAAAAAAAGTGCTTTATTGTTTTCGCGTGGAAATGAAAGGATAAAAGTGATAAGCGAAAAACGTGGATTTACGTAAAAATTATACAAATAACCACACAATCTTCCCCCCATTTTTATGACTGTGGAAACTAATATGTTACTTTACAAAATATTTAGCATCTATACTGATAAATTCAGCTTGCCGAAACAAAAAGTCGCGTCAAATTCTACATTTCCTGGCCTATAGAAAAATTGTACGTATTTGGTTTTGGCGACTATTTGGGATACTTCACGGTTCAAACTTGAGTCCGTTTCCCTTTTTCCTCTTCATTAATGATATTGACATCTTGCTAAATTTTGAGCGAAACCTCACATTTGAACTACGTTTTTAGTTTTCTTTTTATTCAATTGACAAATTATACTAAATACCATCATACACTATACCTGTTAATATTATTATATTCAGTTGAAGCTGATGAAGGTAAAATAACCAGCGTTTAACCACAATGTAAGGAGAAAGTACCAATATAACAATTTATATCGGTACAATTCTTGGTGGTAATGATATATCCTGTATGGTAATTTAAAAAACACGTTATTAATCTTTTATCGATTTGCATACGGTTCTGCGGGTGAATACCGTGAAAATAATGAAAACTGCCAAACTGATTGACTCATGACAACACACCCAATACCAAAATAATTTCAGGATATTTGCATAGGCACGCCCAAAGCTTTTATAAGACCGCTTCGGGAATTGTGGGAAAATTTAACCTCCAACGAACGTGGAAAGTAAGTGTTATAAATTTAATAATGATTTAATTATCAAGGATATTGAATATGTTATAATAAGTTCTTATGTCACTAGTTGTTAAAACAACTGAAAATAACAGATTAATCAAACTTATCCTTTAGTTTGGAGGTTTTTTCCGGCAGAATCACATACTATTCTTAATGTATTCAGCTATGGTGATTGCAGATTCATGATAAATTTGTTTATTTTGCGTTTTTTTGGAGATGGTTCATCAAAAAAGAAAACGATGACAATACAAGTTTCTATAATATCTCCTTTTCGTTGCAGTTAAATTAATATTTATAATTTAGCTTTCTTTGGCTTAGAGTCCAAGTATACCTATTTCCTAATATCCTTTATTTATCTTAGGAAAAGCAACAACGCACGTTTCTAGACAATATTGACTTTTGCCAGCAGTGTGAAATGCGTCTCGAGAATTTCACAGGATATTCCTTACGTAAAAAATTATCTCCCCCAGAATTAACGTTATTTGATAAGATGACTGGTATACAAGTTGCAACCCTCTGTTTACTGACGATTCTATATCTTTAGTATATTTTATTATTGTTTAAACACCTGGAGATAATAAGGTAGTTCCCTTGATTGCTTACAATTATTAGCAAAGACGTTGCTTGTGTCCCAAAATTCATATTTTTTTTCCATGTTTGACTTTAACATTACCGACATTTTTTTTATAGGACGCTCTATATTTTATAGTATAAATAGATAGCCCTTCTAAAGACGAATTTAGGGATATAAGGTTATACCTACTTTTTTGTCATAGTTGTCAAAAATGGAGGAATTGAATGAAAATAATAATTTAGTACTACTTTTTATTTTATTACAGCAAATGTTTAAAGTGGCCCCCATTAACCATTGAACAATGCCCAATTCGGTGTTCAAAGTTCGATAGTCGATAGTCTCTGGTCTGTTCACATACACTTTGATTTTTAGATAACCCCACAAAAAAAATTTAGTGAGCTTAAATCAGGGAAGCGTGGTGGCCATTCAAGCCGCCCTCTTCTGCGTATCTTTCGATTTGGGAAAACTTCATAATAATGACAATTTCTATTTACTACTAGACCTGTTTCAGCGATTTTTTAAAATCTGAACTGGAAAAAATATATGAACTTTGTTCCGTCATTTTGGGACACAGTATTGTCTACGCCTCCGCCTTGTGGTTGGATTTTTGTTGAAATAGTTTTTTGGGGTCCCCGGCTAGTGAGACTCTTGGGAAGGCGTAGAACGTTGTAATGTTGAGAACACTAATTAATATTTGACGAACTTATTAGCTTTCTTTTGTTTTATGCGAATTCTTTTTTGGGTTGAGACTTTTTGTAAAAAAGTCACAAAAACTTTCGTAGAATAAATAAAAGTCGGATTTATGGATTTAATGTGGCCCGAGATTCAGTTGTCGATTCGTTTGGTGGAGCGCGGTGTAATGTGGCTGACTAAAACAACTAAAGATTCGAAAACTCAAAAATAAATGCAACTGCCGAACTAGTGCTACAATTGCTACTGACTGCTGTATGACGACCGCGAGGTGGTCTAATTAATTTTGGTCGGACGGGGGACTGAACGCCGTTCGCCGCTGCCTGCGACGTTCTGTAGGGCCCCCTGCACGGAGCGATTTGTGCTCGTTTTACATTAGAATTAATGTAAAATCCTTGGTTCGGTGACACCTCCCTCCTTTGTGCGAATCGACTTTACTGATTGTTGGGCCTGGTTTTATTGGAGACTAAGAAATGTTATGCTTACATGAAAAATGACAAATAAATGTGCACGCAGTGCGGAAAATGAATGTTTACAAAATGCTACTATATAAAAATAAATGTTGTAATGGGGTAAAATATGCAGTCTGTTTTCTGTCTCTGGGAAATGTTTGTCACTTTCACCCGCGAATACCGCTAGGGTATTTGTCACTTGGTTCGTTCGAATTCACACTCGCGACACTTCCCGCACTCGAGTCCACGGTTGACGTGGCTGCTCGGCCGCTGGGACTGCTGCTGGCGTCTGGCTCGGGAGACGGGAACTGGGCGGCCGACTCCGGGTCTGCGGCATCGTGGTTGCTCTGGGACTGGTGATGTTTTGGCTGAACTTGGGCAGCTGGCACGGCGACTGGAGCGTAAATCGCCCTGATTTGAAGGCTCTCTGTTGTCGGCTCGCTGCTTTGGCATGGGCTCTGGGTCGGCTGGGACAGCGGCTCGGGAACGGTGGCCTCTCTGACCTTGTTCTCTCTGGGCTGCTGCTCTGCGACTGGATTCGTGAAGTTTTGGTTGAACTTGGGCAGCTGGCACGGCGACTAGAGCGTTAATCGCCCTGATTTGAATGCTCTCTGTTGTCGGCTCGCTGCTCTGGGACTGGTTTAATGATGTTTTGGCTGAACTTGGGCAGCTGGCACGGCGACTGGAGCGTAAATCACCCTGATTTGAAGGCTCTCTGTTGTCGGCTCACTGCTCTGGCATGGGCTCTGGGTCGGCTGGGACAGCGGCTCGGGAACGGTGGCCCCTCTG